>NC_140172.1:52780315-53262815 GCF_963971535.1 Notolepis coatsorum | reverse complement strand
GGGTTCTGTATCGTATTAGCTCTCGCTCGGCGTCACTCTCTGCACCGTCCTCGCACACGTGCACACGCACTGAATAAAGACCACAATGTACCTTTAATCCCAATATTTGTCTGACCACACCCCTATCAGCTTACCCATATAAGCAGGGGTGGGGCCACCCACTCGCCTCCTTCTCTCTTTCACCACAAGGAAGTGCCTCGGTAGATCCCCACACTTGAAGTGATGTGATCAGGGGAGGAAATTAGGCCACTTTACTCGCCAATTGCGAGTATTTTTTACGTTTGGCGAGTAATTCATGAAGAGCACTCGCCAGTCTGGCGAGTATTAGTAATTACAAAACAAAACAAAAAAATCATTCTGCAATCTGCTGATTCGCTCACTGGCACAAACCGAACTCTGACTCCCCCCTTGATTCCTCCCATTTGCGCCACATAATAATCAGACCATAACCAATGAACATCATCGTTGTACAGATGCGCTCTAAGCTCCTCCAATGAACACTCATTTTCTAGAAGATGCCGCCCATCTAGGGGAAGTGGACAGATCACTGCGCGCAGACCTACAAACTCCTGCCACCGGCAGCCGGCTTGACAACGTAGACAAACTTACAAAAACACATCAGTGGATGAAAATAATTGCATGTAGAGTCGTCGCTTTCGGATATCAGTGCGGTCTGACATGGGGGCGAACAACAGCACGCGACGCGTCTCCTTCGAGTCGGATGAGAATGACAAGTCAACCAGCATTAGCCGGCTAGCTACCTAGCATGTAACAAGCTACCATAACGCGCATTCAACATAGTGGACTATACTGAGCGGCTTTGCTTAAATGCAGCCGAGTGACATTTTATTATTACCGGGGTTCCCCCCATATCACCACTCGCCCATATGCCCTTCACAACGGTGATGTTGTCATACTTGGCATTCAGAATACACCTGCTGAACCCCTAGCGTTGTCGATTCGGTTCCAATGTATTGTCATCTTACAGCACAAGTACAGTACAACCAGAATACATTTGGCATACAACCAGAGTGCAAATGTAACAAGTCAAGTTCAAGTTGTTTTATTTAGCTATTACATTACAGTGAAATGCTTGGTTCTTTCACTGCCCAACTCAGTCCAACCTAAACCAGTATTGATTGATTGATTGATTGATTGAAAACTTTATTAACAGATTGCAGAATGGGTACAATACAGTACAGCTCAATACACACAATTGTTAAGGGGATGCAGACCAGAGAAGGACTTTCGTCTTGTTTACATCAGGGTCCCCCATTTCAGTCCTGTTTGCTTAATGCCTTGTCCACTTCCTCCACACTCCAATATGCCCTTCAACCCTGCTCCTGTCAAACCTGCTCTTTCCATTCCCTCCATCATGTCCCCCCTTTCTGATGAATATTTCCTGCACTTAAGAGTCAGACACACATTCCTAGTAGTTGAGCTGTGATGAATGAATGAATGAAAACTTTATTTAACAGATTGCAGAATGGGTACAGTACAGTACGGCTCAATACATGCAATTGTTAAGGGGATGCAGACCAGAGAAAGACTTTCGTCTTGTTTACATCAGGGTCCCCCATTTTCAATTCATCATTCAGTATAACCTAGACCAGCCCAACCCAGCATCTTTCACTGCCCAGTTCAGCCCAACCCAGTCCAGAATAGTTCCCTCTTTCATGTTAATATGTGATTTAATGATGTAATATTTTGAAGAGTAGAGACAGTGTGATTAATTTACTATGATTGAAAATCAATTTAGACGAAGACGTACAAAGAAGTAATTATCACAATTAGCGATTTTTTTTGTCTGGTAAAAAATCTGTTTGGCTGGTAAAAAAAATCAGATACTCGCCAGTTGGCTGGTAAGCCAAAAAGTTAGTTTCCTCCCCTGGATGTGATGGTAGGAGAAGAGTTGGAAAGCAAGGATACGTTGACATCATATCTTTATTTTCTCTCTCACTATTTTCGAGAAAATACGGCGATATTGTCTTCGTACTGGAGTGTCTGGAAGATGATGATCATTCTAAAAATCCTCCACCGGTTTTCGTATTGGGAGTTTGCGCCGCTACTAGGGATGGGTACCTTTCACATTTGAATCGATACCGGTACCCAACGGTACCTTTTTTCGGTACTTTAGTCTCAAGAAATTTTATTTACCTACCTCAGTCGAAAAAAAAAATCCAAACTTCAAATAACTACAATTTCGACAGTTTTCGGCTTGTCATTGCTCCGACTGCTTTGTTGTTGAATCAAGTCAAATCCTAGGTAAGCATATATTGTGCGTGTGAACGTTGACATGAAAAGAAAAAAGCAAAAAAAAAAAAAAAAAAAAATTAAAAAAAATGATAAAAAAAAAAAAAATCGGTTTCTCACTTGATTCGATACTCGGTAGTACCGACGTGTTTCGGTTCGGTACCTCAAAAGTACCGAATTCGGTACCCATCCCTAGCCGCTACATGCTTTTCCAACTGCAGTCCTTGCTGTGTGCTGGTTGCGGTAAAGGCACAGCTGGGCTGTAGGACGCGCCGCTGTTGTGAGAAGCGGTGGGTTCCTGGGTTGGTGAGTTATGTTTTGCTGGCAGGCTCCACTTGTCTGTTAGTGCTATGGGGGCTAATTGACAATGTTTATGAAAACCGGCCCCAGGCTAGGGTCCTTTGTTCAGCCTCTTAGGCGACAGAAGACCTTGGTCTGAAGCCCATTATAGTTTTAACTAGTGGGCCGCAACCATTAACACTGGTGATCCCTGTGTTTTCTGGATGAGTGGATATCTCTTCTGTCACCGTGTAGCCCCTTCTTTCATGTTCGCTCGGCGTCTCGCGGGCAGGGGCAGTAGCGACCGACGGTTGGAGCGGCCGTTAGCTTAATGCTACTCTGTTGAACGTGCTTTGATTATAACATGTTTTAAACACTCTTGACTACGACGTCATCTTTGACAGAGGATGTTCGTCGAACCTGCCCTGGGCCAGGACGGCAAAGCCTGCGTCAACAAAGGGGACCGTAGCGACGGGTTGGAGCGGCGACGCTGCCCAGGTCGAACAACACAGGACGGCTGTGTTTTCTACGGGGCCTTGAGACTGCACTTCGTTGATCTACGCTCCGGGTAGGACAAGGTTTGGCCAGACCTTATACACGTCTTCTGGCTTTACCTTCTACATGTTTTGTAAATAACGCTGTTTTCCAAAAACGTGTGTTGCTGCAATACATTTAGGATACGACGCGAGTTTTGTGTGAATTGTCTTGTCACTGGTAATTAGCTTCTCCGTGCAAATCGGGTTGTTGTTACAGATGTGAAAATGATCTGGTTGTTGTGTGAGAAACATCATGTGTGTTTATATGTACCGTGTACTCACAACTAAAGGGTAACTTAAACTAACCTATGAAGCTATGCTTAGTGACAAATGAGTAAAGAATATTCTTTTCTCAGCCTGTGATGACAATGAACAGTGTGTTTACATATTAACAGGTTTTCCTGTTTTAACTGGCCGTATTAAGGGTAAAGTAGGAGGATTGTGTTTTTCCCCACGGTTCCCTGGGGACTTCTTCATCCTCCTATCAGACATGTCTTTGTGTGGTAGGGATGCGATGTAACCCTTAGCTTGATTGCTGAGGTTGTGCTAAGACTGCTGGAGAAACTTTATTTTCCTAAAAGAAAAGATTGTTTGGTCGCTTTCGTGTGTGCTTAGCAAGGCCTGTGGCCGATACTAATCGAGAATTATGTATTCTCTCATTATGAAAAACGGCGTTCCTCTGTAGAGTGTTTTTGCCATTTTTTGTAGGTGATGATGGGTTGTGTGTGTCATGTGACCTACAACTGGGTTGGACTGGCCACAGAAGCACATGTGTAAGTTTGGACGGGGGCTCTTAGAGAGCCCTCTCTATTCTGTGTTTTTTCCTTAGTAAAAATCAGATAGCAGGTTAGCTCATGCGCTGTGTGAAGCTGTCAAACGCTTCATAGAGCTGACTATGACTGTGTCATACTCTCTTTTTGTCATTACATCGTATCATGGGTGTGGGGTCGTAAAGGGGTGAACTGGTAACCTTTCCTCTCCCCCTTTTTTCTGTTGGTCAGGGGTACACCCCCTGTCCTTCAAGGTTCCTGTCACGTTGCCGTTCGGCACGTTACGGGGTGAGGGGGGGGGGGGGAGTTTCCTGGTCCCACGGCCTGGAATATTGGGCGTGTGCACCGCAGAAATTCCCCCGCCATAGGGACGTCACCGTGCGCGTCTCTGTTGGTAGGACTTCCGTGTACTGTTCAGGTCCATGTGATGGATCTGTTTTCGGGGGGTGGTCAGGGCTCCTCCTCACCAAGCTCCTATTCGGGCCTTCTGTGAGTTCGGACTCCTCCTTCCATGTGAGGGAGCCTCCTTCAGAGTACAGAGCCTCCTCCTCAGATTGTCAAGGTGAGTGGACCCTCTAGAAGGTGTCCTATTCTATTGTGTATGTATTCAATTCAATTAGATTATTGAGTGTGTATGGGTTCAGTGCCTCTTCCCCGGAGAGCCCTAAAACCAATTTTTTACATGGCTCAAGGTGCAATATATTATACGACCTGGGTTGGTTATCGACAGATTCTCGTTCATGTCTGGGGGATGATGACGGAATGGATCTGAACATATGTAGAGGGGTCTCACGCCCTGGGGGTGGGCCACCGGGCGCGGTTCGCCCGAACGTCTGGGTGGCGCCTTCTTTTCATGTTAAGATCAACACGCATATCTGCCCTTTCTCCTGGAGTAGGCATGTCGGCGTGGTTAGGGCACGGGACTGGTTCTGGTCACGCTGGTCCGGATCAGTTGAACCCGTTGTCCGCCGGGGATGCAGATCTGCTGTTCTGGTACCCTGAGGGACTTGGGCTTTTTTCAGGGGGAAAAATGCCAGGTTGGTCCGGGTGTCACAGGGTTAAGCACTATGGAGACCCTGGTTGGGTACGTTTTTTACTCAGCACTGTCGTAATGGCTTACGGCCATGCCAACCTGTACACGCTCGATCTCGTCAGATCTCGGCCGCTACACAGGTTGGTCCTGGTTAGTACTTGGTTGGGAGACCGCCTGGGAATACCAAGTACGGTGTGCTTAGGGGCGGGTTCTCCATTCTTTTTCGCTCCTCTCTCACGCATGGCGAAGAGGGGCCTGTTGGGGTGGTCTTTGACCTCCTCTGGTGACCCTGTGCTTCCCGTATCGCCAGGCCCGGTCCGAAGTAATGTTTCGTCGACCCGTAGGCCTGGGTTAACCCTTTTTTGAAAACTGAAACACTTGTACTGCGGTATAGCCGGTGTATACCCGCAGGTGTGTTTTGGAGTTTTTTCTTGAGGGGTTATAGGAACAACCACCGCATTGGGTAACACCAAGGTGGTTGATTCCCTGGTGTGTTGGAGCAGTGTCAACTCCCGGGTTCACCGGTTGAGGGTGCCCCTGCACGTTCATGACGTCTGCCAATCGTGTCAGCCTTCTCTGCCTCAACCCCTCTGGGTGGGGGTTTTTAAATGGAGGCTTGGTCATGCAACAACGCCAGCATACGCCCCTTCCGCCGGGGCGGCTGTGTTCAGCTGTCCCCTCTGGCGCCTGTCTTGTCCGCAGTCTCCAGGCTAGGGTTAACAGCCTGTTGCCTGGTTTTTCCCCGGTGCGCTGCCTGCTTCTGTTGGTTAACCTTTTTTGTGTGCTTACGGCCATGCTGACTGCCTGTTCTGCAGGGTCAGTGTGCCAGGCGGTGTACTATTGGGGGGACAGGGCCCGCTCGGCTGAGGGGCCTTTGTCCGAATACGCTGGCGATGTGGGGGGCGGGGTCACTAAGTGCCCACCTGGTGGGGTCTTGATGCTGGCATCATGGACTTCTCCAGGCCCCCGTTCCAGGGGGTCCAGTCCCTTTGGTGGGTCTGGGTCTTCCTTCGCGCTCCGCTGCTACGGCCTTGCCACGGGGTTGGGTTTGCCCTTGACCCCGTGATTCTGGGGGCAGTAACGAGGTTGTTTCCTCCGTTCGTTCCCGGGTGGCATGCGGGTTGTGCGTGTGTGTAGTCATGGGGTCAAGCCATGGCTGCTCACCCTGTGCGTTGAGTTGCTTGAGTGCCTCTTCGCACGGTCGGGTCCGTCGCCCTCCCGTGAAGCCCCCAATAGGGGGGGTGCCCTCCATTAGGGTGGGTCGGGGGGGCTCGGCCCTCCCTGTTCTGATGGTTGTGGGGGGCTTTCAGCGGGGTGTATTTGTCGGCCGATGGCTCTCGCTCGGCCTCCCTTGTGCAGAGAGTGACGCCGAGCGAGAGCTAATACGATACAGAACGTTAGGTTATGACTATAACCAAGTTCTGTTAGTATAGCGACGCTCTGCGTCCGACGCCGCTGCAGCCCTTGATCTCGCCTTGTGGTGAAAGCTTGGGAAGGAGGCGAGTGGGTGGCCCCACCCCTGCTTATATGGGTAAGCTGATAGGGGTGTGGTCAGACAAATATTGGGATTAAAGGTACATTGTGGTCTTTATTCAGTGCGTGTGCACGTGTGCGAGGACAGTGCAGAGAGTGACGCCGAGCGTCGCTATACTAACAGAACTTGGTTATAGTTAGGGATGGGTATCGTTAGGATTTTATCGATACTACTACTCCTATCGATACTGCTTAACGGTTCGGTACTTTATCGATACTCTTATCGGTTCTTTTTGATAATTTTTTTATGATTTTTATATTTGCAGTTGAGAGCATTGGTCATCTCCCTACAGTAAAGATTAGAAATGATTGAATTATTGTAAATGTGTGTGGAGTGGTGGGAATAGCTGCTTCAATAATAACTTATAACAACAACAGACAAGTTAGACAACTATGTATACAAAAAAAACGATATACACTGAATGATTAGTTGTTACCTAAAGTCCTTGGACTCCACTGTAGAGAACGGGTGCAGGCCTTTGACAACAAACTTTGTCACAGCCCTGTGACACTCGTTCACCCTATCCTCTGTCATCTTTCCTCTAGCTGCTAGGGAGAAAGGACTTTGGGTGGTGGAGGGAGGTAGAGGGAGGATGTGTGGTGGCCCTGGGCTCACTGGCCTGGGACACATTGGTGGCTGACCTCAGCTTGACGATCTATAAAAAGTTTTTAGATTGTAGTATTTGTAGCTAAACAATTATTTTGTTTATTAGCCTATTTGTAATAATTCGTTATTAGCCTAGGAAACTCCGTATCTTGGCTTACCGGCTGCAGTGGACGTGGATGCAGATGGACCACTGCGCGCAAGGCAGTCGAATACGGCGCATTTCTGCACACTAATATAGTGTTTTGCAAACAAATGTTTTGATAGATTGCTCGTATTGCCACCCTTACTGGCAAATGTTTTGTTGCACTTGTGAACGCTTCGCTCTATCCGCCAGTGACGCCCCGAACTCACTGCTCACGAACGAATTTCACGTGCGGCTCCCTCGTGAGATCGCGCGCCTGGTCAGGCACACTGGACCTACGACTTGAGCGTGCGGAAGCGCACCGAGGAAGGCATATTTACATTGGGACAGCTGTAAATGCCTAGTCTATATGCAAAGTCAGTCATTTTAGAATGATGATCAGTGTGACTGTACTCCTGAAAGAGCAGCGTGTAGCCCCAGCAGCAGCAAGAGCTTATTATTATTATTATTATTATTATTATTATTATTATTATTATTATTATTATTATTATTATTATTATGCAACATTGTAATAGTTATAGGTATAAACAAACATACAGACAAACATTCAAGGCGTTTATTTGCAGATACAGACACAGCTGGTTGAACAACATCTATATCTGTGGTAATAATGCAGATATTCAATTGTATTTCTGTGACAATGCGCGTGGCGCGCCGCCTCAAATAGGATCGAGGCGAAAAAATAGCTTGCCGCTCGCCAGCCACTCGGGAGGCGCGCTCCCGCTCGCGGCCAGTGTGCCTACTATCGTCCGTTAACATGGGAGCGGAAGTGAAGAGGCAGCCGCCCGTCCGTCCGTCCGTGTTCGTTCGTGAGCAGTGAGTTCGGGCCGTCAGTCCATGCAGAGCTGTCTGTGTCTGTGTGCAGCGCGCGTCGGCACGGAGACAGCGCTGAGATGCTTCCAGCTGCAGCACATCAGGTGTGCGGGGCTTGTAAGCGCTGCTGTCTGACGTGCTGCAGCTGCATACTATTGACAGCGCTTTCATTAAGGAGTACCCGTATGTATGTGTAGCGCGACTCGCGAGGAGTGTGTGTAATAATGACTCGCTGCTTCTCGTGCAGAGACAGAGAGAGGAGAGATCGTTCGCAACTTTTAAATAATAATAATAATAATAATAATAATAATAATTTCTCTAGAGTATCGATAGCAGTACCGAGGACGTCGGAGCTTATAAATACTCCGGTATTTTCTAATATAGTACCGGTTCCCGTTTAAAACCGGGGTCCGGGGGGCATCCCTAGTTATAGTCATAACCTAACGTTATTGCCATGAAAGTATAGAGTGTTTCTGATTCAGGCAGGACCTCGGCAGCACCTTCAGGTTGCTTCAGTTAAGTTGTGTTAAAAGTGATACTGACTCGCCCACAGTTGTAGTCTCTCTCTTTCTCAGCAGGTAACTTTGATAAAGTCATTCCAGGGAGAGAACAATGCAATCCAGCCAGATCATACAAATCTCTTCAACTAACATCTTAGTGTGCTGTTTTCTTTTTTAATAACCCACTGAGAAACAAATGTGTTCTAACATGCACTTTATTTATGAAACAATTTGAATGTTAATAATACAAATATGAAAGTCATAATGCAAAAGATCGTTTATTTTGTAGTAGAATTCAATCTGCAAAAAAGGATCCCCCCTATTCAACTGTATTTTATTTTATTTTTTATTTTTTACTTAATGTTTCTCTTTTATTTATTATGTCCTTGTTTTATTTACTGGTGCTTATTACATTTTAGTTTTAGTTTGGGGGGGGGGGGGGGAGAGGATTTGGACATTTACAGGGTCCAGTTTCTAATTGCAGCCACCCGTAGGTGCTCTTTGAGAGCGGTTTTGAAGGAGGGTAGGGATTCACATTCCTTCACGGTTGTGGGTACGGCGTTCCACATTATTGTGGCATAATTGCGAAACGTGTTTAGTCCCTGACCCTTGTTTGAGCCGAATCTGGGTTGAACATGATTTGTGGAACTCCCTCTGGTGTTGTGGTCGTGGAATTCACTGACCTTTGGGAAGTATTTCGACATGAATGAATGAATGAATGAAAACTTTATTTAACAGATTGCAGAATGGGTACAATACAGTACGGCTCAATACATACAATTGTTAAGGGGATGCAGACCTGAGAAAGACGTTTGTCTTGTTTCCATCAGGGTCCCCCATTTTCAATTCATATAGACATATATGACATACATGACATACAGATAGTCAGTACTGCTACATCTATACATTTATGACATACCAGATTTGCAAATACAGTACTGTTTGTGATACAGAAGGAGTCAAGAAAAGGGAGTATATACATTTGACGTAGAAACTGTACATTGGAGGTTGGGTGGGGGGGGTTGGGTACATTGGGATATTGACAACCATACTGGGTAATTTACATTGGAGGTGGTTGGGGGGGGGGGGGGGCGGGGGGCACACTGTATAAACACGTAACACTGTACATTGAGGGGGGGGGGGGAGGAGACACTGTACAAACAAACACAATTGTACATTGAACTATTGACAAAACCATACTAGGTAAATGACTGTACATTGGAGGGGGTTGGAATGATTGGGTTAGGATATTTACAGGGGCCAGTGTTGAATTGCAGTCTCCCGTAGGTGTCCCTTGAAAGAGGTTTTGAAAGTGGGTAGTGATCCACATTCCTTTACAGCTTTGGGTAGGGCGTTCCACATTGATGTGGCATAATTGCGAAACGTGTTTAGTCCCTTATTTGAGCCGAATCTGGGTTTGACATGATTTGTGGAGCTCCCTCTGGTGTTGTGATCGTGGTATTCACTGACCTTTGGGAAGTATTTTGACATGTACATGGGTACCTTGGTCGTGTAGTGTATCTTGTAGACCAGGCCCATTGCAAGTTGTTGTACTCTGTCGTCTACTCTAAGCCATCCTAGGTTGTCGAAGTGGGCAGGGGTGAGGTGGGTTCTAGGAGTAAGGTCAAGCAGTAGTCTGACCAGTTTGTTTTGAGATGTTTGTAATTTTGTTTTTAGCGCCTTTGAGGTGCTTTGGTACCATGAGGTGCAAGCATAGTCGTAGTACCCCTGAATGAGTGCTCCTGCCAGAGTCTTCAGGGTGTTCTTGTTTACCAGAGAGGAGATCCGGTACAAGAATCGAGTTCGTTGGTTGACTTTTTTTATTACATTGGATGCCATTTTGTCACAGGAGAGATTAGCCTCTAGGATGGACCCCAGGTAGGTAATTTCATCTTTCCTTGTGACAATATTGTCACCCACTGTAACTGAGAAGCCGTCGGTCTTGCTGAGTTTGTTATTTGAACCGAAGAGAATGGACTCTGTTTTGCCCATGTGTAATGATAGTTTGTTATCAGCGAGCCATATGCAGATTCTGCCTAGTTCCGAGCTGAGGGTTTTTTCAACCTGTAACTTGTTCTTGTCAGAGACCAGCAGGGCTGAGTCGTCCGCAAACAGGAACAAGTTGCAGTCACAAGCTGACGACATGTCATTTGCATAAATTAGGAACAGTAGCGGTCCTAGTATGCTTCCTTGTGGAACACCACAGCTCACTGTGAGGGGGGGGGATAGGGTACCGTTTACCTCCACCATCTGTTCCCTCCCCTCAAGGTAGGATTGCATCCAGCTCACTGGATGCATGGGTATCCCAGTGGTGTAGTGTATCTTGTAGATCAAGCCCATTGCAAGTTGCTGTACTCTGTCGCCTACTCTAAGCCATCCTAAAGTAGCTAACGTTAGCTAGCTAGCTAGCAACATCCCGGCGATGTGGCATCATTTTGCGTGATTCATATGTTTCCCCCCTTCAAAATGCTCTATGCTCAATCTACTGAGACACACTAGGTGTAAACCAACCAACCAAGTGTCATATGGGGCTAGAAGACATTTACATTACAGCCAGAAAAGCTCTGTATGCGTTGCATTGTGGACTCCTCACATTACCCACCTGACGTCACAGCAGCCTTGTGGAACTCTGCCATTAGACTATTAACATTATTTAAAGACAGATGATAAAAAATATATAGTGTATTCCACCATTAACTCATTCTGCGCCAACCACGTAATATTACGTGTTTGCTCACCAACCGTTGAGCCAAGCGCCAAACAAGTAATATTACGTTTTTAGATCAAAACGTATGCCATTGCTGACAATCAGAGCATCACAAAACGACCCCCCCCCCCCTTTGATGCCTTCATGATGAACCATAATACCTGACTGAACTTTTTTTCTGGCCAAGTCATTCTTATTTTAACCTCCACTAGGCCTGCCACGATAACACATTTTGCTGGGCGATTAATTGCCCCCGAAAATATCGCGATAAGCGATATTATTGCGACCGGTTAGAGAATTTTTTTTGAGAAATTTATTTCCCAAAACTTTTATTTTGAAGCCCACCGCTCCGTCTTTTCCGGTGTTTGACTTTTATTTTGAAGCCCACCGACCGGACCGGAAGTATTGTTGTTATTATCCTAAGCAGAAACTATGAGCCGACAACATGTCTCGTCGGGTTCTGTTTTTGAGCTAATGATAAAACAAATTGTTGGTGAACAACTACCTTTCGGTTAGTTTTAACGTTAGCTACTAACGTTAGATGCAGCTACTACAGGCAATCAACGATGAGGAGGAAGCGTCAAAGCAGTAATAGAATAGCTGTGGTGCGTAAGCACTGCAGCACGACTCGAAACTACCGGAGTGTTATAATAAATTAATTCATGTTTAACTTGTCCCCGTGTCCAGTCCTTTGACTAGCCCCACCCGTTCATTGTAAACAATGATGCATGTAATTGTATTAACGTTATTCTGTGTTGTACTTGTAGCTATGCTATACGTTGTATTTCGTTTGTTAGATATTTAGCTAATGTTGTTAGCATGGAATGAGAATCAAAGCTCTATCTTTCATCTTTATTTAGCAGTCCAGTTTCTCCGGGCAGTAGCGAGTAACTACTTGGGTCTAAAAATAGCTAACGTTACACTACAAACAATGCTACTTGGTTAAAAGGAGCAACACTATTGAGAAATGTCTATGTGGCGTTGCCCCACGGAGCTCCCGTGCTGTACTCTAGTAACGTCAGCGGCCCGCCTCCCAACACGGACAGTGACTGAAGGGGCACTGGTTCCGCCTCATTAAAACAAACGCGCAAATAGCAATTAATCGCGCCCGTCAAAATCATTGCATTCATTTTAATTATCGCAGCAATTAATCGATTTATTGCTTATCGCGGCAGGCCTAACCTCCACTGTATTTATTTTTTTAATAGCGTTAGCGTTTTAAGGGAGCCTACTTGTAGAGCCTACTGTCCTGACTGTGACTATAGACCCTACTGTTGTGGTTGTTGTGCCAGGCAGGGAGGCTGTGTGCTGGAGAGCGTGAATGCAAGTTTTGTGGCTAGCTTCTGATTGATGGCGAGCTAGCACCCTTTTCCCATTACTTTGAACCATGAACTCAACGGCTTGTTATCATACAAACTAGGGATGTCCCGATCACGTTTTTTTGCTCCCGATCCGATCCCGATCATGTGATTTTGAGTATCTACCGATACCGATCTTTCCCGATCCGATAAAAAATTCAACAAACATGACCATGTTCACGTCTTAAACTCATACTGAGGCCTTAGTTTTGGTTTTAAATAGCATATCATCATTCATTTATTGTCACACAGAGCAGAAGAATTTTGCCAAAACAAACCAATAGTATCCAGCTGCAGAACGGCAGACCAGCCACACTCTCAGACCCAAACGCATTTCCTTTGATTTAATTATACATCAAATGATTTATGTCAAGGATTGCAATGCCTCGCTTGAATGAAGTTAACTTTTCACCTGGATAACGTCAACATTCAGGGTGAATGTAATGTGAGAAATTGGGATTAAATTTTTTTTTATTTGGGTCTGAGAGTTTGGCTGGTCTGCCGTTCTGCAGCTGGATACTATTGGTTTGCATATTATTCAGAGCGAGAGGGGGGGGGGGGTTGTGTTTCTCACATTGACGCTGTCTGTCGCGCGTCTACTGTGCCAAAGTCAAGAGAGCACATTCATCTGGGACTAGAAAGGTGCGCTCAGTAGAGCACAGATGTCCGCTGCGGCAGCCAGAGAAAAGATGGAATTAATGTACTGTATGCATTCAGAAGTGCTGAATAAATGTTTTATGGACCCATAATAGTGATTATTTATTATTTAAGTTAAGTTTAGCCATAATCATATATTTTTCCATAATCATAATGTTCCACAACATCGGCCTTTCAACTTTCGGTTTTCGGCCAACTGTTCTCTATTTTCGGTATCGGTTTCGGCCAAGAATTTCCCATTCGGTGCATCCTAATTCGTTTTGTGGCATTCACGTTACCTAGATTTATCAATAGCAATAGTAATATACATGTTTCTTTAGACTAGAATAAGTCAAATGAACTCACTGTCTCTGAAAGGTTGCCGCATGTCAGTGTTGTCGAGTCAAGTTTACTCCGTCTCGAGTAGAGCTAGATAGCAATGGCCGACTTTCAGAAACTGAAAAAGCAAATAGTCGCTTCCCATTGGTGCTGAGCACAGCGGAGGCGGGTGAAAGCACTGTAAACTCAGAACAATCTCGCCTTCTGGTTGGTTGCATTTGCCTGAGAATTTGTCGATTGCTCGCAAATGACTGCTTGGCGCGGCCGCGGTAGGGGAAAAAATTCCATTTTCATAATATTTGACGCCTCTGATTGGCTCAGGTTAAAATCCGTCACGACTCCGAATCAAATGACGGAATCTCCAAATCAAATGGACGGATATCCGTCTCAAGACGGAACGCTTTAATGCCTGCGCAAAATGCACATAGCGCTCCATAACTCAGCTTTCAGGAATTAGCCCGGATCACTCTGAAACTATAGAATATTCACCATGGGATAACACGCAAACGTATACATGAATAAATTAACTATTTTTTTACATGTTGGACGAGAGATAGTGACTGTCAAATGAGCCATAGTATTGTCTCCTAGCGGCACGGTGGTGTAGTGGTTAACACTGTCGCCTCACAGCAAGAAGGTCCAGGGTTCGATTCCCGCTTGGGGACCAGGTTTCCATGATGCCAGGTACCCAGGTGGGGTATCTCCCAGGCCTTTCTGTGTGGAGTTTGCATGTTCTCCCCGTGCTCGCAAGGGTTTCCCCCCTGATAAGATAAACCCAATGGAAAAACATGCACAACAACAGATCGCTAACGCTGTGGCGTCCTTGACGAAGACGGGTAGGAGCACTTGGATTGGTCCCCGGGCGCGGCCCTCACCAACGCCTGTCTGCTCCCGGCTGCCCTTGGGGGGAAGGACGACGGAATGGGCTAAGCGCAGAGACGAATTGCATGCGTGTGTGTTCCGGTGTGTGTGTGTGCTAACCGTGTGTGCTAACCGCTAAACATTGAGGATAATTGCATGCCAATTAAAGACCTCTGAACAGGTCCTGCATTATTATTATTATAATATAGATTATTAATATAGCTCTGCAAACGTCGTGACGCACAGTGAAAATGCATCTTTTAAAGCATGGCACATTGACTACAGGAATGGGGATAATAGCTGGCGCTGAATGAGTTAAAGGGTGACACCATTCAATCTGAGAATTCACATGGGAAATTCCGATGATCTAGGACAGCGGTTCTCAAACTACGGGTTGCGACCCAAAGTGGGGTCACGGGTAGGTGACAGTGGGGTCGCACATTGGCAAAAAAAACTCAGATCGAGTTTTCCACCCGGCAGCTGTGTGTATTTGCCATGTCTCGCGACTCTCGCCCCTTCATCAATGGAGGCCGACACACATATTCCAATACACATCTCACTACACCATGTGCATTTATAATCGCGGGAGGGGGGTCTGGTCTTTTGTGTGTAACCCAGACTCGCAATTGATAGGTTTGTTGTCAGAAACGGTGCTGGTTGGCCGCGATGAAATGGGCTCTGCCTCTGGAGGCAGAGTATTCGCCTTTGTTAACTCGGAGAAGAAGCGCAGATTTTCCTTGCAGACAAAAACAACACATTGGCAGAGAAATGTGCTGATAATGCGCTGGAAACTCCGTTAGTGGCACTCCAGGATAATCAGTGGAGATTTGGGGGTATTTACTCAGCTTGATGGCTTTTTGTAGGAACAGAATGCAGCCATGAGGCGCTCAATGATCTTTCGTGTGACAAGCTACTGAAAGTCAAGTTCACTGGACACTGGACAAAGGCCCTCACAAAGTTCTGGATATCAGTCCGGAACGAGTACCAAGTGTTGTGTAATGCTGCGCTGATAAAGCGTGTCCCCTTCGCATCAACATACCTCTGTGAGGGCGGATTTTCAGAGTAGAAGCGGATCTCTGCCAAAGCGCACGTGAGCGCATTTTCTTTTCATGTTCTGGCAACATATTTTGGCTAAATATGCCTCGTTTTATAAATGTGTATACAGAAACAATTCCATTGCTTTTGTTGATAATATTCATTAATTTAATTGATAACATAGTGATGTAATTTCATTTTCTAAACAACGTGTGCTTTTATTTTGATATTCCTTATTTCCACGTTGAAATTACGCGATACATTAAGGGTGTTTTCACACCTGTAGTTCGTTTGCTTTGTTCCGATTCAGGGACTATTATGATACAATTGTTGCACTTGATTCTTAGTTCGTTTGTGTTCACACGGCTGTGTTCACACGGACCAAAACAAACGCACGCGCGAGCAAACTATCACTCATTGGTCAGATTTTGGGGTGTGCCCCCCCCCCCCCCCCCCCCAACCCTCAATCTCCGCGTTACATTGAAATCGGGGAGGAGAGAGCGGGGGAGCAAATGAATGAATGTGGATGAGAGCCGTGATGTAAGTGGTTGCAGATACGGCTGTGGGGGTGCTAGAGACATGATCGAATAGTCTTTTATGCGCCTCAATCTCCTGAACACGGCGCGAGCCATTCCTAATCGATCAGAACTAAATCGGCAGCGAAAAAGCCCATTTTAAAGCACCTATTATTACCCATGCACATGCGCAGATTGCCCACAGAGTCTGGAGACGCGAGATGACGCACGAATGAATGTGGACTGTTCCATCAGAGGGGGAGCTTCGGTGGCCAGTGTCCTTTCAGCCGACCAGGATAATGAAACAATGATCCCACTAAATGGCCAGAAGCGTCTTATGGCGACATCTACAATTACATCATTGAGTCTCCAGGTAGACTAATGTTTATATTTAAGTGCAGCGGTCTGTAGCCACTCACATTACCACCGAAGCTCCCCGATGGAACAGTCCACATTCATTCTCTCGGTGCGAGAGAGAGGGAGAGAGAGAGAGGAGGTGTTGTCTCGCACGGTGCTGCTGTTGCAGCGTCACTACAGTCACTAAACTTTCTGTACACTTGCGTGTTCTCCAGCATCTGACGAATGTGATCGATCGTCTGCCCAAATATCAACGAGGCAGTGTACCGAGTCATCGCTGCTCCACGTTGACCCACGGCTCACTATTATTATTATTGTGTCGGTTTGCTAAATCGATTGCATTCTCACAGCATACGAGTCGCGTCGGGTTCGTTTGGAAATGCGCCGAGACCACCCTCTCTAGGTGGTCTCGGTCCGCTTGTTTTGTTCCGCAACAGAATGTGATTGCTGTGTTCATATATGCCCAACTGAACCGAAATAGCGGGTAAACGCTCCAGGTTTCGGATCAACAGCTCCAAACGAGCCAGGTGTGAAAACACCCTAAGTGTGGGGTCACCAAAAGAAATCCTAAATAAAATGGGGTCGTGGTATAAAAAAGTTTGAGAACCCCTGGTCTAGGACAGTCCCATATTTGTTAAGAGGAACCGCTCTCTCTCCCAAAGCCAGAAACCAGAGGACAATAGCTTGAATCATCATCGTCACAATGTAGAATCAATGAGTGAGAGATATGCATGCAATACAGTAAATTGATTTAAACCCCCCAAGAGGTAAATCACTGTATGCTACACAGGACAGTAAAATGCATAATACAGTAAGCTAAGTGGTGGCTGTATTAATGCCCAGGGGTGCCTGTCAGTATATGCTGCACTCTACTACAGCAGACTGAACTCAAATCTAAACTCCTAGAAAATATATCTGAATGAGATAAATCCCCCAGAATAAAACACTACCATGTCAGATATGTAGGCCACAAAAATGGAAACTGTCAAAAATTTTAAAAGTATTCATATAATCATGCATAGTTCTGCGAGACCACAAAGGGTTATTTCATAATCAATTTGAGTGAAGCAATGCAGGGGGAGGGGGGAGGGATTCTATTTATTTTTTTCAGCAACACTCAGCTTCCTGGCAAAAGCGGGGGCACTTTCAATCCAGCTGATTCTGAGACAATTACTTTAGGAAGCTGCTAAAGTCATGGTTGTCAGGCTGGCTATAAAATGCCCTGCTGTGCAAATCACTTATGTGGTCTCTATGGCTGGGACAAGTCATGGCGTGAGAGTTCCTCAAAGATGATTTCCATCTTCTCCATCTCTCATAACCCTGCTGCATTGATCTATTTCCGATACACAAACCAATACACTGGCAGCTACTTTTTCTCCAATTAATTTTAATGGTGGAGAGGAGACTAGTGTGAGGTTTTGTCCGCTGCTCACCAACTTTCTCTGTTTTCTTTAAGCCTACTGTTAGAAATTCCCTTCTCACTCACTCTCTCTAGCCCCCACCCTCTCGTTCTTTACTCTCGTTTACTCTCAGTGGCCACACCTGGACTATTATCAATTACCTCTCGCACCTGTGGTGGCAGGCTAATTAGTTCCCCTGTGGGCTTTAAATACCAGGGCTCTTCCCCTCGTTTCGGCGTGGGGTCGTGTTGTATTCATGCTGAGTCATATTCTCTAACATCTAGACTCTTTCGGGAGATCCTCTGGTCTACCAATGCTGTATATGGATTTCTCCAGCCTTGAGATGTTTTGCTCCAGCCTTCGTCTGCTGTCGCCGTAGCCTGTGGAGGAGACTGTTCTGCGCTCCCTGTACTTCCACGGGAGGCACCCCAGCGCTCCACTGCAGACCCCAGCGCAGCTGTTCGTCCTGACGCACATCTAGACCAACGCGCATCTCCCGGATCCTCGGGCTTGGCACGCTCTCCAGTCACCAGCGCGCAACGCGCATCTGCAAGGGCTTGGCACGCTCTCCAGTCACCAGCGCGCTACGCGCATCTTCAAGGGCTTGGCACGCTCTCCAGTCTCCAGCGCGCAGACGCGCATCTCCTAGACCTTCGGGCTTGGCACGCTCTCCAGTCACCAGCGCGCAACGCGCATCTGCAAGGGCTTGGCACGCTCTCCAGTCACCAGCGCGCAACGCGCATCTTCAAGGGCTTGGCACGCTCTCCAGTCACCAGCGCGCAACGCGCATCTTCAAGGGCTTGGCACGCTCTCCAGTCTCCAACGCGCATTTTCCAAGGATCCTCGTGCTTGGCACACTCCTCCTCGCAGACGCACCCCGATGCGTCTCTCGGTTCCGACGCGCACACCAAGGTGTGGCGCGCCACTCTGTTCCTCGGCTCCGACAGCGGCTACCCGGTGGACGACACCCTCGCCACCGCCGCTGTTCCAGCACTCTGTTCCTCGGCTCCGACAGCGGCTACCCGGTGGACGACACCCTCGCCACCGCCACTGTTCCAGCACTCTGTTCCTCGGCTCCGACAGCGGCTACCCGGTGGACGACACCCTCGCCACCGCCACTGTTCCAGCACTCTGTTCCTCGGCTCCGACAGTCGGCTACCCGGTGGACGACACCCTCGCCACCGCCACTGTTCCAGCACTCTGTTCCTCGGCTCCGACAGTCGGCTACCCGGTGGACGACACCCTCGCCACCGCCACTGTTCCAGCACTCTGTTCCTCGGCTCGGACAGCCAGCCACCCGGTGGCGATGCCCTCGCCCCGCTGCTGTCCCTGTACCATTACGCATACGCCTGGGTGAGTTTTGATTGTGATGTCACTCACTCAGCGTAATGCCCCTTGCCCCCGTCCCGCTGCTGTTCCTGTACCATTACGCATACGCCTGGGTGAGTTTTGATTGTGATGTCACTCACTCAGCGTAATGCCCCTTGCCCCCGTCCCGCTGCTGTTCCTGTACCATTACGCATACGCCTGGGTGAGTTTTGATTGTGATGTCACTCACTCAGCGTAATGCCCCTTGCCCCCGTCCCGCTGCTGTTCCTGTACCATTACGCATACGCCTGGGTGAGTTTTGATTGTGATGTCACTCACTCAGCGTAATGCCTCTTGCCCCCGTTCCCGCTGCTGTTCCTGTACCATTACGCATACGCCTGGGTGAGTTTTGATTGTGATGTCACTCACCCAGCGTAATGCTGTTTTTGTTCTCACTTAGTTAGTAGTTTGGACATTTCATCTCCCACTCTGTTTTTGTTCTCACTTAGATAGTATTTTTGGACATTACATCTCCCCCTGTGTGTTTGTCACACGAAGATATTATTACTTTGTTTACTTTGTTTATTTGGACTGTTCTGCATCTGCTCTGTTTGTTCCCTTTTGAATATTAACCCTCTCCTCTGTTCTGCAGAGCGGCCCAGATGTTTTCCCACCAGTCCCCAGTTCCTCCCTGTCCCCAGCCCGCCTCCGCGGGTCTCTGTCCCCAGTTCCTCCCTGTTCCCCAGCCCGCCTCCGCGGGCCTCAGTCCCCTCTGTCCCTAGTTCTCCCCTTTCTAGTTCCACCTAGTTCCTGGTCCCAAGTTCTCCCCTTCTAGTTCCACCTAGTTCCTTGTCCCTAGTTCACCTAGTCCCCAGTTCTCCTGTTCCCTAGCTCTCCTTGTCCCGACATCTCCTAGTCTCTAGTTCCTCTGTTCCTTTAACCTTCCCCTAGCGTTTCCTTTAATGTTTCCCCTAGCGTTCATTAACCTTCCCTTAGTGTTCCCTTTTCCTGCCCGCCTCTTAAAGGCACCTAGTTTTTCCCCTCTTGTTATATTCCTGTATTTGTGTTCTCCCTTAAAGGGACAGTGCCCTTTTTTCCCTGTCTCTCAATAAATATCTGTTTCTTGGCAAACCATCATACCTGTCTTGTGTTGTGCGATTGGGGTCGGTTACAAACCATAACAGTACGACCCCACCAAATCGACGACCCCAGCCAGCACAGACGGTGTATGTTGAGTTTGCCTTTTTTTTTCTTGTTCCCTCTAGCTTCCTTGTTAGTCCTGTTTAGCTCCCTTGTTTAGCTTGTTAGTCTCCCCGGTTAGCTCCCCTGTTTGCTTCCCGTTTAGCCCTGTTTGACCCCCCTGTAGCTAGCCATGCCCTGGCAGCTAACCCAGTCCCTCAGCAGAGCCCCTGTCTGCTAGCTTAGCCCCGAGCCTCTATGTTGATGCAGCCCTTGCTGCTGGCATAGGCCCTGTAGCTAGCCATGCCCTGGCGGCTAACCCAGTCCCTCAGCAGAGCCCCTGTCTGCTAGCTTTGCCCCGGCTGCTAGCACAGCCTCTATGTTTATGCAGCCCTTGCTGCTGGCATGGGCCCTGTAGCTAGCCATGCCCTGGCAGCTAACCCAGTTTCCCTCTGCATGGTCCCAGTCTGCTAGCTTGGCCCCGGCTGTTAGCACAGCCTCTATGTTAATGCAGCCTTGCAGCTGACATAGGCCCTGTAGCTAGCCAGGCCCAAGCAGCTAACCCGGTCCCTCTGCATGGCCTCCACTTTTTTGTGTACCATCCCCACTGCTAGGACTGCCCTTTCAGCTAGCAAGGTCAGTTTCTCTCCCCACTGCTAGGACTGCCCTTTCAGCTAGCAAGGTCAGCTTATCTCCCACTGCTAGGACTGCCTTTTCAGCTAGCAAGGTCAGTTTATCTCACGCTGCTAGGACTGCCCTTCAGCTAGCAAGGTCAGTATTCCCACTGCTAGGACTGCCCCTTCAGCTAGCATGTTCAGTTTCTCTCACACAGCTAGGACTGTCCTTCCAGCTAGCTTGTTCTCTCATGCTGGTCCAGCCCTGTCTGCCAGCCTAGCTCCGGCAGCTAGCGCAGCCTCTATGTTAGTGTAACAGTACAGCTAGCATAGGCCCTGTAGCTATCAGTGCCCTGGCAGCTACCCTTTCCCTCTGCTAGCCTGGCTCCGGCAGCTTGCGCAGCCTCTATGTTGATGTAGCAGTACAGCTAGCATAGGCCCTGTAGCTATCAGTGCCCTGGCAGCTAACCTTCCCTCTGCTAGCCCTTTTCCCGGTGCTCCTCTTGGTTACCCCTCAGCTCCTCTAGTTGCCCCTCAGCTCCTCTGGTTGCCCCTTAGCTACCCTGCTTGCCCCTCTTCTCCTCTGGTTACCCCTCAGCTCCTCTGGTTACCCCTCAGCTCCTCCTGTTGCCCCTCTGCTACCCTAGTTACCCCTCGGCGACCCTGTCTCTTTTGCTAGCCCCACTCTTGTGGTGGCTTCCCCTGCTGGCTTGGCCAGTACCTTTTGTTTTTGTCTTGTTTTGCCCCCTGCCACTCTGTCTGTATTTGTTTTGGGTCGCCGGGTGGCTCCCGTTGAGGGGGGGGTACTGTGAGGTTTTGTCCGCTGCTCACCAACTTTCTCTGTTTTCTTTAAGCCTACTGTTAGAAATTCCCTTCTCACTCACTCTCTCTAGCCCCCACCCTCTCGTTCTTTACTCTCGTTTACTCTCAGTGGCCACACCTGGACTATTATCAATTACCTCTCGCACCTGTGGTGGCAGGCTAATTAGTTCCCCTGTGGGCTTTAAATACCAGGGCTCTTCCCCTCGTTTCGGCGTGGGGTCGTGTTGTATTCATGCTGAGTCATATTCTCTAACATCTAGACTCTTTCGGGAGATCCTCTGGTCTACCAATGCTGTATATGGATTTCTCCAGCCTTGAGATGTTTTGCTCCAGCCTTCGTCTGCTGTCGCCGTAGCCTGTGGAGGAGACTGTTCTGCGCTCCCTGTACTTCCACGGGAGGCACCCCAGCGCTCCACTGCAGACCCCAGCGCAGCTGTTCGTCCTGACGCACATCTAGACCAACGCGCATCTCCCGGATCCTCGGGCTTGGCACGCTCTCCAGTCACCAGCGCGCAACGCGCATCTGCAAGGGCTTGGCACGCTCTCCAGTCACCAGCGCGCTACGCGCATCTTCAAGGGCTTGGCACGCTCTCCAGTCTCCAGCGCGCAGACGCGCATCTCCTAGACCTTCGGGCTTGGCACGCTCTCCAGTCACCAGCGCGCAACGCGCATCTGCAAGGGCTTGGCACGCTCTCCAGTCACCAGCGCGCAACGCGCATCTTCAAGGGCTTGGCACGCTCTCCAGTCACCAGCGCGCAACGCGCATCTTCAAGGGCTTGGCACGCTCTCCAGTCTCCAACGCGCATTTTCCAAGGATCCTCGTGCTTGGCACACTCCTCCTCGCAGACGCACCCCGATGCGTCTCTCGGTTCCGACGCGCACACCAAGGTGTGGCGCGCCACTCTGTTCCTCGGCTCCGACAGCGGCTACCCGGTGGACGACACCCTCGCCACCGCCGCTGTTCCAGCACTCTGTTCCTCGGCTCCGACAGCGGCTACCCGGTGGACGACACCCTCGCCACCGCCACTGTTCCAGCACTCTGTTCCTCGGCTCCGACAGCGGCTACCCGGTGGACGACACCCTCGCCACCGCCACTGTTCCAGCACTCTGTTCCTCGGCTCCGACAGTCGGCTACCCGGTGGACGACACCCTCGCCACCGCCACTGTTCCAGCACTCTGTTCCTCGGCTCCGACAGTCGGCTACCCGGTGGACGACACCCTCGCCACCGCCACTGTTCCAGCACTCTGTTCCTCGGCTCGGACAGCCAGCCACCCGGTGGCGATGCCCTCGCCCCGCTGCTGTCCCTGTACCATTACGCATACGCCTGGGTGAGTTTTGATTGTGATGTCACTCACTCAGCGTAATGCCCCTTGCCCCCGTCCCGCTGCTGTTCCTGTACCATTACGCATACGCCTGGGTGAGTTTTGATTGTGATGTCACTCACTCAGCGTAATGCCCCTTGCCCCCGTCCCGCTGCTGTTCCTGTACCATTACGCATACGCCTGGGTGAGTTTTGATTGTGATGTCACTCACTCAGCGTAATGCCCCTTGCCCCCGTCCCGCTGCTGTTCCTGTACCATTACGCATACGCCTGGGTGAGTTTTGATTGTGATGTCACTCACTCAGCGTAATGCCTCTTGCCCCCGTTCCCGCTGCTGTTCCTGTACCATTACGCATACGCCTGGGTGAGTTTTGATTGTGATGTCACTCACCCAGCGTAATGCTGTTTTTGTTCTCACTTAGTTAGTAGTTTGGACATTTCATCTCCCACTCTGTTTTTGTTCTCACTTAGATAGTATTTTTGGACATTACATCTCCCCCTGTGTGTTTGTCACACGAAGATATTATTACTTTGTTTACTTTGTTTATTTGGACTGTTCTGCATCTGCTCTGTTTGTTCCCTTTTGAATATTAACCCTCTCCTCTGTTCTGCAGAGCGGCCCAGATGTTTTCCCACCAGTCCCCAGTTCCTCCCTGTCCCCAGCCCGCCTCCGCGGGTCTCTGTCCCCAGTTCCTCCCTGTTCCCCAGCCCGCCTCCGCGGGCCTCAGTCCCCTCTGTCCCTAGTTCTCCCCTTTCTAGTTCCACCTAGTTCCTGGTCCCAAGTTCTCCCCTTCTAGTTCCACCTAGTTCCTTGTCCCTAGTTCACCTAGTCCCCAGTTCTCCTGTTCCCTAGCTCTCCTTGTCCCGACATCTCCTAGTCTCTAGTTCCTCTGTTCCTTTAACCTTCCCCTAGCGTTTCCTTTAATGTTTCCCCTAGCGTTCATTAACCTTCCCTTAGTGTTCCCTTTTCCTGCCCGCCTCTTAAAGGCACCTAGTTTTTCCCCTCTTGTTATATTCCTGTATTTGTGTTCTCCCTTAAAGGGACAGTGCCCTTTTTTCCCTGTCTCTCAAAAAATATCTGTTTCTTGGCAAACCATCATACCTGTCTTGTGTTGTGCGATTGGGGTCGGTTACAAACCATAACAACTAGTGAAAACAATAACTACACTACAAGCGAACACATTCTTACGGCCATTTTCAGCACCTTCACTTCAGCGAAAACATCGGCAGGAGTTCAAGACGGTTCAAAGAGCAAGACGATGTGTTTTCAAACTACATAATATGCTGAAAACTGATCCAATGGAGCTTGGAAGGATATGAAAGCTACAGCGGTCGTGTTTGACGATGTAATTTTATGACACTGCTGCCGTGGGTCTCTCTTCTGGGAAAGAGATTATAATTTTATGAAGAATAACTCCGCTAAATAAATAATGTTATGAGCCTGTTTAGTCCCTTTAGTAACAATGTATAATGTAACAATGTATGACAGATTGACCAGGCTGCATTGTAACCCTTTCACTACCACACTACCAAATGGTTAACCCATTCACAGCGACAATACAGAAGGTTAACCCTTTCACTGCCACACGACATAGGGTTGACCGTTTCACTACCACACTACAGAAGGTTAACCCTTTCACTACTGTGCTGTAGTGAAAGGTTAACCTTCTGTAGCGTGGTAGTGAAAGGGTTAAAGGGGCATTTAGCCGATTTTTTACCTGAATCCTACCGTTCTGTTGTGATGATGGAACATTAGACTAACGTGGCATGAGTCTCGCAAGGTTTGCAGCACCCAAGAAACTCTGTCGAGTGAGAGCAGACATCTAGTGAACTTCAGACACTATTTCCTCAACTTGGGTCTGCTACTTGGGTCTGCTACAGTACCATCTGCAGTTCACCAGAGGTCTGCTCTGCACCTCAACTTGGGTCTGCTACTTGGGTCTGCTACAGTACCATCTGCAGTTCACCAGAGGTCTGCTCTGCACCTCAACTTGGGTCTGCTACTTGGGTCTGCTACAGTACCATCTGCAGTTCACCAGAGGTCTGCTCTGCACCTCAACTTGGGTCTGCTACTTGGGTCTGCTACAGTACCATCTGCAGTTCACCAGAGGTCTGCTCTGCACCTCAACTTGGGTCTGCTACTTGGGTCTGCTACAGTACCACCTGCAGTTCACTAGCGGTCTGCTCTGCATCGGGTGACGTTATACCGCAGAGTTAACGTCACAGGTGGTGGGCCGACCAAAGCTGAGCTTTCGAGACACAGAACACGTTGGTGAGTTATATATCCTGTTATCACATGTCATTAACCCCTTCACTACCACACTACCAAAGGGTTAACCCTTTCACTGCGACAATACAGAAGGTTAACCCTTTCACTGCCACACGACAAAGGGTTAACCCTTTCACAACCACACTACAGAAGGTTAACCCTTTCCCTACCACACTACTTAACCGTATGTAGTGTGGTAGTGAAAGGGTTAACCTTCTGTAGTGTGGTAGTGAAAAAGGTTAAGGTTGAACACCGGCTTAGTGGCCCTTTAATATCAAATAGGGAACTGAAGGAAATACTCCTTGGCTCTGCAAAATGTCCTTCAAGTGACTGACAGGCCCCCTGCTGATCCCTCCACCGTAGTGCAAAGAATCCAGTTGCCAAGGTTCACCTGCTGCCAGGGGGTTTGTTAAAAAAAAAAGTCCCCCAAGGAATAAAGTCAAAGAAGTTAATATGAGAAGAAGTTCTAGGTGGGATTCTTAGGTATTCTCATTCACAATAAGTTTATAAAAGGGGTACAAATTTGATGTAGGAGCAGGAATAGAAGGACCACAAGCAAACATCAACGCTTCACTACGCAACCTCTTTTATATGATACTGTATGGTCTATTTCATATTTCCTTTTTATTGAATAAGCTACTTTATCAAACTATGTTGATGTATGAGATTAGTATTCCTAACGCATCACAGGGACGGCAGACGGCGTCAGATGGATGTGGGGACGGAGAGCGTGAAGGAGTAGGATACAGGGGTCGGCATTGGATGCATGGATATTAGAGTGGCTAATACACGGCTCAGCCTGCGGGAGGGGCCGGGGGCGGCCAGCTGACACATCGGTTAATCAAGCATGTAAGACAGACTTGTGCTTGACTGGCTGCCACAAAGACACAGCAGGCCCCATATGGTGGTCAGCCATGTCCCTGGAGAATGTACAACACCAGATGTTGAGATCGCTCAGCTGGTTCTTCAAAGATGTATGAGAGAGAGAGAGAGAGAGAGAGAGAGAGAGAGAGAGAGAGAGAGAGAGAGAGAGAGAGAGAGAGAGAGAGAGAGAGAGAGAGAGTAATAATAACCCCTGAATGTGGTGGTGCGCTTCAAAAGACGTGACAGTAACCTACTCGTTTAATCCAGTGCCTCGAAACTCACAAATGCTGCATCCGCCATGTTATTCTGTACCGTTAGGCTCTAAGCTTTCTCTGTCCATCTGCAAGTGTGTGAAAGGTAGAACCCCCTGATTCGAAACACATAACTAGGTTCGACTTGGGGATAATTGGTAGAATATTCAGTATTTGAGTAAATTACACCATGAGAAAAACCAGAGTAAGGGGTTTAAGGAAAGTGGGGCTATGGGCGTTGGGCTGTGTTTTTATGTGTACACGTAGCGTGCAAACGTGTGTTTTTATGTGTAGGTGTGTATAAGTGTGTGTGCCAGGATGTGTTTGGACACTTGCCTTTAATTAGGCCTAAGTTGTTATCTTCCCGATGTCAGACTTTTTTTTTTCTTTTTAAATTCAGTAGGCCTAACTAAAACAAAACCCAAGCGGTTAGATGCAATGTCTTACACAGACAGAACTTAGTTCAGAGAATTGCCTTCTTAACACTATAGGCCACACAATAGAATTGTTAAAAACATCCAATATAATAAATATTGAAACAACCTTGCTGTGTCTAATACAGGACAACATTTTTTATCTACAAAGCCAAATGAGAAAGAGTAAAAAAGGGCCATGAGCCCTTGCATAGTATAATAATAATAATAATAATAATAATAATAATAATAATAATAATAATAATAATAATAATAATAATAATAATAATAATAATAATAATAATAATAATAATAATAATAATAACTTTATTTGTATAGCACTTTTCATACAGAGGTTGCAGTTCAAAGTGCTTCACAACAGTAAAAGAATACAGGCATGAGCGAGCATAGCAAGTATATTATGTTTTCTAAGTAGTTTTGTTTAGAGTATTTTTTCGAGAGTATTGTCGAACGTTTGACGTCAAAGACATTGCACGCTTGAATAAGAAAGCCAACAACATCTGAAACTGAACACTGTGAAAATGAGAAGGCAACAGATTAAATGAAATAATGGAATCTAACCACAGGAAGATGAGCATGTTCTCTAATAAAAAGCCTTAGAATTACAAATAATGTGTACATATTAAACCAATTATCAACACGAGATATTTACTACTTTTGGTAATTTTATTGATTGTTGAGTATTATTTATATCAGGTCCTAAGTGTTGAAGAATAATTTAATTTCCATATGAATGGGTTTAAGAAAAGAAAAGAATGTGTTGAAATTTTAATGTGTGTAAATGTTTATGTAGTTTTCCTTCATCCAACATAAGTAACCACTTTTAAAAGAAAATGCCTAATTTCTGTGCAGGGCCTAACAAAAATAATGGTTTGGTTCCGGTTGCCGACCGACCCTGCCGATTTAGGTGTGACCCAATTTATTTTATGAGTTAGGAAAAAAAAGAATATAACATTTTTTTATGTTTTTTTTTTTTTTTTTTTTTTACAATAAAGTTTCATAAAAATCTTAGTCAAACCTTTAGTATTATGGATATTAAACATGCTGGCAGAGTACATGCATCCATGTTGTCATGAACATTTTAATTAAATAAAGAAATTCCCTATCCATAGTCGCCTTGGGAAGAGATAAAATAAAAAGATAAAAATTAATAAATTCCCTACCTACTCATGGCCTTAACTGACAACCAACAGGAACCAAACAATTTGTTTTATGCCCAGTGGTAGAATGGGTAAAACAATTGAAATCGGTTACTAAATTATGTTTACTGTTCCACTGCAACCTGTTTACAACATCCAATAATAAGACACCAAGTCATTACATTTGTGTAGATATATTTCTCATATCAACACATAGCAACCATTGTTTCTTACAACATGGAGCACAAATGGGCCTTCTAAACATTCAGTGAATGTTGTAGGATGTCCAAATGATCCCAGCCCAGCTATCCATCACTGTATGGCACATATGGTGACATTCTTTTGTTTTGATGAGTTATATTTTCCCCAATGGCGTACAGGACTGCCACTGTGGGCTATGCATGGCAAATTGGAATCACTCACTCACTCACTCACTCACTCACTCACTCTCGATCTGACATGGTTTTGTGCTTGTTCATCATCAAGTTACAGAACAAATTTGGTATTTGCTGCCACCCCTGTCTCATCCCTCTCTCCCAGATTAAAGGCTATAGCACTTGCACCCCCACCACCCTGGGCTTGTGCTTATGTTGCTCTCCTTCCAAGCTGCCTTGAAAGACAATAAGTATACTGTAAGACATTCCAAACTTCACTCTAGGTGTAGCGCCTACAGTATACATTAGAGGGAGCGGAGCTAAGTTAACAATATACTCGTTATCACTAGGGATGCACCGAATATTCGGCCACCGAAAATTATCGTCCGAAAATGGTTCAAAAGGGCACTTTCGGCCGAAAGAGTTTTAGCACCGAAAATATATCACCGAATGTCAAATAACAGGGCTACGTTCGTAACCTAACGTGTTGTTGTGATGACGTAATCAAAACGCATGCGCAACGTGTAACGTGAGCAGCTTTGCAGCTCTTCCTGCATTCTACAGCCTGTGATAACTCCTCTTGTCTTGGGAGTCACGCTATTTCTATGTAAACTCCGCGAGCAACGCATCCAATAAATGCGTCTTTAACATGCTTTATATCCTCGCCATTACTATATGCCTGTCGCGGTTAAAAACCTAACAATGCTTCCATTCCTCTTTCACTAGTCTCTCTTAAGCTACGTCATCGCTAAGAGTCACAGGAGATGTAGTATAATACAACAGTCCTTCCATGTAGGCTAGAACGCTGTGAATTATGACTCAGTAACCACTACAGTAACATCATTAAGTCTGCTATAAGCTATTCTCCCTCTCGTGTGTGTCTTTATGCAGATCTTTATGCAGTTTTAATGTATGCATTCAAAAGTGCTGAATAAATGTTTTATGGGCCCATAATAGTGATTATTAATATTATTTAAGTTAAGTTTTGCCATAATCATGTCTTTTGCCATAATCAGGTAGCTGAAAAAAAAGAAATACATTATATATATATTTATATTAATCGTTTTCGGCCTTTCGGCATTCGGTTTTCGGCCAACTGTTTCCTATTTTCGGTATTCGGTTTCGGCCAAGAACTTCCCATTCGGTGCATCCCTAGTTATCACCATACATAAAGATTTTCCGGGAGTAAATACTTGATATCTTAGTCATAACCATAGTTGCAAGACGTTATAATGAAAGGTCTAGTTATCTTGCATTGTTTCTACATAAGCAAGCACACGTTAAATTCCTTAGCGACCAGTGTTACCAACAGACTGCACAGCGCGCACATTCGAGACACACAGATATAAAACGAGTCATACAGAACGTATAAGGGGGGCTGAAATTAGACCAATGTGACTCACAAACTCACGACAGTAGTACACAACTACACATACAGACTAGGGCTGTCTTAAATACTTCGAAGCTTCGTTCGATGGCACAAGCTTCGAACATTTAAAAAAAATCGAAGTTTTAAAAAAAAAAGAAAAGAAATCTAATTTTTTATTTTATTTTTACTTCGGTGTGTGTGTGTGTGTGTGTGTGTGTGTGTGTGTGTGTGTGTGTGTGTGTGTGTGTGTGTGTTAAGGCTGAGCCCGAACCCTGTTTTTAGGATTCGAACGTTCGCCAGGGTTTATCGAACGAACGTTCGAACGTTCGTTTTTTGTATATTTTTTTAATAAAAACATTTTTTTATATAATTTTTTTTTTTTTTTTATATAATTTTTTTTAATTTTTTATTATAGATCCTACGGAGGGCGGCATTGCATAATCTATTGGTGAAAAAACATGTTGTTTACAGTGGTGGCTGTTCATGTAAACATGTAATTAAACAAAGCACTCAGAAGAAAATAAACAAGCTACTGAGTACTGCATAAAGTTCCTACTTATGATAAACAATAGCCCTTGCACACCGCAGTCACGTAAGGGGCTAGATAAACAAATGCATTCGTTTTGTGGCATTAACGTTAAGTTAGTGTTACACGTTCAATAACAGGTATTCACTCTTGGTCGACGGGAAGGAGAGAGGCGCGCGCCTCGGCTCCTTCCACCGTCTACCTCGGAACGGGGGGACGACAGAGAGACACCGGCGGGGTGCCGCCGGGCTCCCAACACGCCTGCCGCCCGTCCGCCCTCGGCCAGAGTTGTTTACTCGCGCTCCGTGGCCGAAAAAGGCTGGTATTCATTAATGATCCTTCCTCGGCGGGGAGCTACGGAGTCTGTTCACTCTGTTGTGCTTCTCGGTCTCGCAAGCAGATAAATGTATTGCCGGAAGTAAAAAAAATTATTAAACGCTTGCCGATTGGTGGTAACAGCAGAGGCGGGTGCAAGCGGTGTGACGTAATTGGCAGAATCGCCTGTCAATCAAAATGGTTCTATTGCATTGGTTGAGACAATAGTATCCAGCTACAGCCCGGCAGAGACCACACTGGTTGAGCCGAGCGCACTCGGGGGACGTGCCGCTTCACATCGCCTCAACGTCGCGAACGTTCGAACCTATTAATTAAAGTCCGAATGTCAACGTAACGAACGAACGTTCGAACGTTCGGGCTCAGCCTTAGTGTGTGTGTGTGTGTGTGTGTGTGTGTGTGCATGGGGCCATTGGGTGGGGCCGGGGGACAAATACACTGGAGGAAAGTAACCCAGCTCAGCACTGCCCAAATTATATCATCACTATTGCCTGTTTGAAGGATATCATCCTCAAACACATATACACCACCTACACGCCTATTCTCAGTCCTTGCCCCACAATGGTGGAATGAACTACCCACCCCAGTTAGGACAGCTGAATCCCATCCAATCTTTCGCGGTCGACTAAAGACGCACTTCTTCAACCATTATCTGAAAAAAAATAAAATAAAAAAAAATAAAAAAAATCTAACCCTAACTAACCTTACTGTCATGCACTTGTCCTAATAAACTAACCTACACTGTAACACGCAACACTTTGATGAATATTGTTACTCAGCTGATAGAGTTGTATCCTCCTGTCGTACAGAACTTGTAAGTCGCTTTGGATAAAAGCGTCAGCTAAATGACTAAATGTAAATGTAGATGTAAATGCCTTGTAGAATTCCACACATAAGAAAGAAAGATACTGGGATGAATAAACAAAATAGGAAATAAAATGTAGAAATGCATGCAATACATAAATAAATATGAATCTCCATATATGAAATAGAAAATTTAGATAAGGTGCTACTGAGATGTTTTGGTGAGTTCTTTGTTTTTTTGTGGAAGTAGCCCTTCTTAAAAATGCATGGACATTCACTGATAATTGGTCTGTAGTGGAGTCTACAAGGTCTACATTGCCGGACCATGTAGAATCCGGACCTTGTAGACTGACATAATTCTGTGCATAGTTTAGTCTACACAGGCCATATTTCAAATAATCAAAATCTTACTTCATTCATCTTAAACATTCTTGATTTGGGGGATTGGTAGTTCCCATGAAATCTGAAGTTGTTCAAACGACAACAGCGATCCACCGTGTTGGCTGCGTCACAGTCACGAAAGGGGCTACTTAATTCATTAATCCAATCCACTTTATTTATAGAGCACATTTAAAAACAACAAAGTTTACCAAAGTGCTGTACAAGTCCCACAACATAAGATAAAAAAATATATATATATATAAAAAACAATTAATTAATAAATTTTTTTTAATTCGAAGCTTCGAATTAAAATCGAAGCTCGGCCCCGAAGCTTCGATTGCCAAAAAAAATTCGAAGGTCAGCCCTAATACAGACGCACAAAATGTTATCTGCATCGATTAACTGATCATCAAAACCCAGCTTAAGCCGTTAAACCCCTGCCAATACGCACACACACAGTCGAACTGGAAAGGTTTACCAAACAACATACACGGCATTCATAACTCGGACAATTATATTATTATTAACGTCCCACATTCGAAGAAAAGATATCCGGACCCTCATACGTTCATCTTCCATACGCTTAACCATAACATAACTGACTTACCCAGGGCATAACAAAAAATATTGTTTTTTTCCGGTTGCCGACCGACCCTGCCGATTTAGGTGCGACCCAATATATTTTATGAGTTTAAAAAAATAAATAAAAAAAAGGCGTTTATTATTTTTTTTAGAATAAAGTTTCATAGAAATCTTAGTCAAACCTTTAGTATTATGGATATTAAACATGCTGGCAGAGTACATGCATCCATGTTGTTGTGAACATTTTAATTAAATAAAGAAATTCCCTATCCATAGTCGCCGTGGGAAAGAATAAAATAAAAAAATAAAATAAATTCCCTACCTACCCATGCCTTAACTGACAACCAACAGGAAACAAACAATATTATTTTTTATGCCCAAACAACGTGTTCCCGGGTCCACATTCACTCACAAATCCGTACTCTCAAAACTTTAGAAAAACGTTTCGATACCCGAATCCACAATCATCCGATGTCTGGAAGTTGACCCATGGTCCATTCGACCTTAATAAACGGACGGCCACCGGTCCATAACCGCATTCTATAGAAGAATAAGTCTTTATTTGTCGTGCAGATTAACACACATGCAAGATTGAAGACCGACAGGAACACACGCGTTGCGTCATCCTGCTCTGCTGAGCTCTGACTGAGAGAGGGAAAGACATACTGCCCTGCCCTCTGCTGGCACGTGCTGTGCACTACAACCAACCAGCCGTCCCTGTTAAAACTCTGTGTCAGTGTAATATAAAGAAACGCATCTGTGATTTGGCGCACAGTCTGTGACGTCACTAGGGGTGGGAATCATCAGTTTCATCACGATACGATACGATATCGATTCTTTGGACAACGATACGATATTTGCCGATATCACAAAGTCTGCCACGATACGATACGATTCAATTCAGGTGCCTGCGATCGATATGAGGCGATATTATGTGCCCATTTAACACAATCAGTCACATTTAGATCAACTAAAAAAAGGCTACGGAAATATCAATTGATGTATTTATTTTTGAGCTCTTCCAGACATTTAAATGAAAAACAATCTATTGTTTTTAATACAAATAGACCTCCTGTTCACTTTTGTTTTTATATATTGAGCTTTAACACACACACAGACACACACACACACACGCAGTCCCCCACAGCCCCCACCCCTCCTCCTTCCAAGTCCCCTCTTCACTCTCCTGTTCTCTCTCACGGTTAGCTGCTTAGCTTTTAAGCAGCCAACGCGACGTTCATTTAGATATTTAACGCGACGTTGGCATAAAGGAATGGCGACGATGCAACGCCTGTTATATGCATTTGACCCGTTGCGGGGAAAAAACTGCACAGACTTATATCTGCTCGCAAAATAGACGCTCTGTAGTGCTTTACAGCAGACGCAAACACTGCTGTAATGTGTACACGGAGTTTCACAATACTGGGCGCCGGCGGATATGACTTGCGGGGATTTTCAAAATAAGAGTATCGCAATATGAATCGATCTTTTTACGTTGCGTCGATCCTATTTGATTATTGATAATAGATCGATATATCGATCTGGATCGATGTATTGTCCCACCCCTAGACGTCACGGTATTGAAAATCATACCGACGGGATTTCGAAATACCCTGGTATACCGTAATACCGTCATACCGCCCAAGCCTAATATGCATATAACACATCATATCTCACAATCTAGAAAAAAAGACTGGATTATTTTGGAAAGGGGCGATGTTTAGCGTGGAATAGCGCACAAACTAAAGTATGTAGAAATTAACTGGTTTGTCAATGTTGGACTATAAACAATGCCTGTCAAATGAGCCATAACTCCATTAATAACTTGTCATCACTGTAAATGAGGGAAACCTCAGTGCTTTCACGAGTATAAATAAAGGTTTGAAATGAAATACTATAATTGTCTCCATAGCAATAATACAGAACACACGATGGGTCCGCAAACATCGCGAAAATTGTCAATAACGCTGGCGCTATTGAGTAAAGATGGGAAAACAGCATGGCAGTCAATGAGTTAAGAGGTTAATAGAAAATAATTATATTTAATAATAATAATTATAAATATTTTTTTCCTGTTGTACCAAACTCGTACCGAACCGTGACCCCAAAACCGAGGTACGTACCGAACCGTGGCTTGTGTGTACCGTTACACCCCTAGTATACATTACTCTTCCTTTCTTCAGCTGACTCGTTCTCACTCCAGAAATTGATGCTTGAAATTCTCAATACGGGGTCAAGGTACCCCCAGGGGTCCTTGAAGAGATTCCAGAGGGCCCCCGGAAAATTATATTACAAGTTATCACAATGACAGAATATTTGACTATTCCCGTGATAGGTTTCACAATCTCTTTCATTATCTCCCCACCTACAATAATGGGATTCTGTTACTAAAACATTATCTCAAAGGAGAAATCTCATCAGCTGAGTGGAACAAACAGCAGAGCCCATAGTCTAATGTATGTCCATTTGAAATGAAAAGGTTTGAGAAGCTGTCATTAAAAACGTCTCAAGTTTCCTCAAATGTGATAACTCTGCCTTCACCAGTGTTTCCCCTACTGTATATATCAGTTGTCGAACTTGTCGTACACTGCTGCATATAGACCAGAAACACTGATCACAGATTCAGGATTATCATTCGCTAAAGGGAACATGAGTTGTCAAAAGGCTCCCAAAATGCCTACTCAGTCTGAGCACTAACCCTCTAATGAAAGAGAAGGAGGAACGTCTAAGTACAAGAATAAAAGAGACAGACATACAGAGAGAGCCGTGGGGTTAGACAGGGGTGCAGTTTGAGTCCAACCCTGAGTTCAACCCTCTTCAACATATACATCAACGAACTGGCAAAAACATTGGAACAAGCTGCAGCACCTGGCATCCCCCTAGCAAACACAGAAGTCAAATGCCTGATGTTTGCAGATGATCTGGTGCTACTGTCTCCAACAAAAACAGGGATACAGCAGCACCTCGATCTTCTACACAAATTCTCCCAGACCTGGGCCCCGTTCCCCGTACCTGGTTCAACTAAGTCGATCAAGATGTCATTATCCAGATTCAGTTAACCCGATGTTTGAAGCCGGGATTTTCCTGTTCCTCGAAGGTGGATTCAGTCTCGTTAACTCAAGCCAGACTTGAGACCCAGGATAAGTGCGCGCGGCCGCTCCAGTTGAAAAGCCAGCACGTATCGATAGCAGCGATCCTGATTCTCTAGCGGCATTGATTGATTAATTGATTTAAAACTTTATTAACATATTGCAGTACGGCTCAATCGCCTCGCCGACAAGTTAAATGCGTTTAGTATCAGCATTTTGGGTCTATTTTACATTTCAAAAGCCCCCTCTGGAAGAATGGAGCACAAAAACGTAATTCAGAATGGTATAATGCAGATCGTAGACTGTGGGAATAATTTCAGGAAACGGGCTGTCACTTCTTTGCGGGGGCGTGGCGATGGTTCATCCGGCTAACTTGAACTTAAACCCTGCTTTCGACCAGGCTCAAACTTTTGGATCTGTTGTCATGGTGATTTGGACAATCCAGATTCGGGGAACCGGAAAGTCCAGCTTAAGTCAGACTTCACCGAAAGTTATCCGGCTAACTCAGTTATCCAGGTACGGGGAACGGGGCCCTGGGCACTGACAGTAAACCTAACCAAAACAAAAGTCATGATATTCCAAAAAAGGCATGGCCTACAACAACACAAACAAAAATTCCTCCTAGACACAATTGCCCTAGAACACACAAAAAAACTACACCTATCTCGGCCTAAACATCAGCGGCACAGGGAACTTCAACTAGGGATGGGTACCGAATTCGGTACTTTTGAGGTACCGAACCGAAACACGTTGGTACTACCGAGTATCGATTCAAGTGAGATACTAAAAAAAAATTAAAAATTAAAAAGTCTTTTACTTTTTCTTTTCATGTCAACGTTCACACGCACAATATATGCTTACCTAGGATTTGACTTGATTCAACAACAAAGCAGTCGGAGCAATGGCAAGCCAAAAACGGTCGAAATTGTAGTTATTTGAAGTTTGGATAATTTCTTTTCACGACTGAGGTAGGTAAATTATATTTCTTGAGACTAAAGTACCGAAAAAAGGTACCGTTGGGTACCGGTATCGATTCACAGGTACCGGTACCGTATCGGTTCAAATGTGAAAGGTACCCATCCCTAACTTCAACCAAGCTGTGAACGACCTGAGAGACAAAGCAAGAAGGGCTTTTTATGCTATCAAAAGGAACATCAAGCTAGACATTCCAATTCAAACCTGGCTCAAAATATTGGACTCCGTCATAGAACCCATTCCCCTGTATGGTTGCAAGGTCTGGGGCCCATTTGCAAACCAAGACTTCACAAAATTGGACAAACACCAAATTGAAACTCTGCATGCAGAATTTTGCAAATCCATTCTCTGCACCCAATGGAAAACACCAAATAATGCATGCAGAGCAGAACTAGGAAGATACCCACTAATGATCAAAATCCAAAAAAGAGCATTTAAATTCTATAATCACCTAAAAGAAAGTGACCCGGGGAGGCTGTAATTCGAAACTGGCCCCCGTAAATGTCCAAACCCCCCCTCCCTATGCTTGCACCTTGCACCCACCCCCTCCCAATGTACAGTCTCCTTCCCCTCGTATGTATATATTTTCTGTTAGGATCTCTGTAAATGTTTGAACAGCCTCCCACCCCCTCCATATGTACATTTACCTCCCCCTCGTATGTATATATTTACTGTTAGGATCTGTTTAACAGTACTGTATATTTGCATATCTTGTATGTCACAAATGTAACAGTATTGTATATCTGTATGTCATAAATGTCATGATTAGATTAGATTAGACTGATTACATTAGATTCTTATATCTGTATGTTGTGTAGGGCTGTCTTAAATACTTCGAAGCTTTGAAGCTTCGTTCGATGGCACAAGCTTAAAAAAAAATCGAAGTAAAAAGAAAAAAGAATAATAAATAAATAAATGTGTACATTTAAAAAAAAAATTTATTTTAAAAATCTTTTGCCTCCAAAATATTGCGCCTCCATTCCAATGAAACGAAAGTAAGCGGCGCCTCGACTCCACCTCTCTACAACAAGCACGTGGAGATTATCTGTGTTGAAAACAACAAGGACATGTGCAGCAGACATGTCGACGAAGAAGCGAAGCAATGCCGTTTGTTATTTAAGACTATGTCGGACAGATTTGTGTTCATTGTGCTACTTTTTTAAAGTGTCCCGACCCATATAAAAATATGTCTTAATAAAACGTGCTTAATTAAGTCGAATTCTGCCTTTGTCTCTATCAACTACATATAAATATTTATATAATTGTTTGCTTGATAGACGAAGGTTGCAACATAATTATGTAATGTCATGTCGTTGGCTGTGAGAGCAGCCCCACTGCACCCAGGCAGCGCAGCCGAGTGAAACCTTGTTGGCTGCGTCACAGTCACGAAAGGGGCTACTTAATTAATTAATCCAATCCACTTTATTTATAGAGCACATTTAAAAACAACAAAGTTTACCAAAGTGCTGTACAAGTCCCACAACATAAGATTAAAAATTAAAAATTTAAATTAAAATAAATATTAAAAATAATTAAAAAAATTAATTAAAAAAAAATCTCGAAAGCTTCGAATTAAAATCGAAGCTCGGCCCCGAAGCTTCGATTGCCAAAAAAAGCTTTGAAGGTCAGCCCTAATGTTGTGTATGTCATAAATGTCATGAATTGAAAATGGGGGACCCTGATGTAAATAAGACGAAAGTCTTTCTCTGGTCTGCTCCCCTTAACAATTGTGTGTAGGGGTGTGTAACGATGCATCAATTAATCGAAATTCTAATGTGTTAGCATCGATGCATCGATTTGAATGTTAGAATCGATTATAATCTAAATTAAAGAAAATATTTATATATATATTTTTTTTTTTTATGTTTTTTTTGTGTGTATTGTTTTTATTGACCTATATATAGTCCATTCATGCTGAGTGAATCAGTTCCCCCAGCCACATTTGTGTATTCAACATTTTTGGGGGAATTAACTGATAGAAAATGTATCGAGAATTAATCGAATCGAACTCGAATCGAATCTAATCGTGGTCAAATGAAGAGATTTCATGATGCATTGAATCGTTGTCTGAATAATCGTAATCGAATCTAATCATTGTGAGGTTGCATCGTTACACCCCTAATTGTGTGTATTGAGCTGTACTGTACTGTACCCATTCTGCAATCTGTTAATAAAAAATGTCAATCAATCAATCAACCCAGACACACTCCATAACAAAGTATCACTATGAATTGAAAATGGGGGACCCTGATGTAAACAAGACAAACGTCTTTCTCTGGTCTGCATCCCCTTAACAATTGTATGTATTGAGCCGTACTGTATTGTACCCATTCTTCAATCTGTTAAATAAAGTTTTTATTCATTCATTCATTCAAAGCCCTCACCTACAGAGAGACCCTATAGAGATGCCCGCTCAGCCAGTTGGTCCTGGGACTCTGCTCACAAACACAAGCAGAGCCATCAGACAGGAACCACACTGGACTAAACCAAATTATAAGATCTGGCACAATGGAAAGAATCAACCCAAAACCAGAGCAAATTGGAATGCTATTTGGCCCTAAATAGAGAGTACACAGTGGCAGAATACCTGAGCACTGACTGATCCAAAACTAAGAAGATCCTTGACTAGGTGCAGACTCAGCGAGCACAGCCTAGCCATCAAGAAAGTCCGCCATAGGCAGACCTGGCTCCCAAGATAAGACAGACTGTGCACCCACTGCATACAAGAAGAGGTAGAAACCAAGCTACACTTCTTAACAACCTGCCCACTATACCAAGACATCAGAGACAACAAATTGCAAACACCCAAGAGACTTTGAAAACAGGACATCCAACGGAATACAACCACCATAAAGACTGTCAATCACACAAAGAATTCCTTCTGCACTGTACTGATTTCTTCTGATTTCTCTATTTGACTGTTTTGCTTTGTTTTGTTTGTTTTAACACTGGCTTTGGCAATGTAAACGTATGTTTCCCATGTCAATAAAGCCCCTTTGAATTGAATTGAATTGAGAGAGAAAGAGAGAGGGAGAGAGAGAAGAAACAGACAGACAGAGAGAGAGAGAGAGAGAGAGAGAGAGAGAGAGAGAGAGAGAGAGAGAGAGAGACACACACACACACAGATAGAGACAGAATGTTGCTCTCCAACTAACACCTCACACAATAACTCTAATCACCCTAATCACTAATTACCCTGCTGAAGCATGGCCTCCAGTCTCTCAGCCATCGATGCTCTGTTCTCTTTCAACTCACCAAACAATTCCCTTTGTTCAAGACTTCAAACCAAGAGTCATCACCTAATGTTTACTGAGGAATGACCAGTGTGCATCAAGGATTCAATGCGAGTCATCCTATAATTTGTTGAATGGTATCGCACAGTAACATTACAGCAAACATAATTTGATAGGAAAACATATTTCTGTGAAAATTGTGAAATAAACAACATTTGGAAGATCCGTCTTGATGTTTAATTTCAGTAAAAGTATAGGAATATTCCACATGCACAAAGATTGTTCATCTCTTCTTCCCTTCCTGCCTTATTATGCGAGTAAGTAAGTATTCTATAGGTTGTCTCGAGGGCCACTGTGACGTGTGAAAGCGGTCAATCTCAAAGACAACTACAGATTCCATCACAGATATATTAGCGTTTCATATTATTTGGATTTCCTTAAGAAACATCATAAATGTACATTATTTTATCATTGAAAATGTCATTACATTGAAGTAAATCATCAGTGTTTGATAATACAGTTAAAAGTTAATTGTGGAAAATAGGACCGTTATGAATAATTGGAAGAATGAATGCCTCATAAGCTATGTCCCCTGCTCATTACTGTGCACAAATATGTACTGTATGTACTTAGGCCTCGAGAGCCCTTCTGGTGCCAGCAGACACATAGAAACCTCCCGGCAGGGTGCGGGAATAATTTACTTCCATGTATTTCAAAGCACAAAAACTAGCGTGGTGAAAAACTAGCGTGGTGAGAAACAATCTGAGTCAGGTAATCAGGGGTTTGTAATTCTGATTGTGTATTCTGCCTGCTATTTTGGCTTTTGAAGTGGCATTTCTTTTTTTTATCCACTTTTTCTCCTATTTTTCTATTTTTCTCCCATCCCAATTTCGCTGTGCCAATTCTCCCCTCCCCTGTCTTGAACGTTGCTTGCATATGCCCCCCACTGGCCGGTTGTAAGGAGGATAGAAGCCTTGCATCACGTGTCCCCTCCGATACATGAGGAGGCAGCCTGTCACATCTTTTCACCTGCCAGCGCGGACTCTCATTGGCGAGGTGTAACGTGTGGGAGGCTCACACTACCCCCGCCATTTCCTGTCTCTGCTGTGCAGGCGTCCCCCAACCGACCTGTAGGAGTCGCTGTCCACAACGTCCAGATTACCACCCATCGACTTCCACCCGCTAACTCTGCCAATTGAGTTAGTATGACGGCCGGCCCAAGCCGGAGGCAACGCCGACAGCCGGATTCGAACCCGGTGTTGAAGTGGCATTTCTATAACAAAGTGAACATGCACACATCAGTACCCCTTATTCCATGGGGCCACCTTATTCCCACCTGACCAATTTGGTGGCGAATAGTTACATTTTAGTATGCAACCCAAAAATATCATGTGACCTGTTTATTAATAAAAATCAATGAAATATAATATATCAACTTTTGTCAATGACTATCAATCAATTTTGCAATGTGATTGGATAAAAGCGGTTTACCTTCAGGGGATTCTTCCTGCTTATAGTACGGCAATGACGTGTGGTGTTTATGTGTCGTATGTTGTTTTACGATGGCACTTACAGCAGAGAGACTCCAGGGAGCACTGGAGATGACTGGCTAATGAAAGAGAAGGAGGAACGTCTAAGTACAAGAATAAAAGAGACAGAGAGAGAGAGACAGAGAGAGAGAGAGAGAGAGAGAGAGAGAGAAAGAAAGAGACATAGGCGATACAGAGAGAAATAGAGACAGAAAGACAGAGAGAGAGAGAGAGAGAGAGAGAGAGAGAGAGAGAGAGAGAGAGAGAGAGAGAGAGAGAGAGAGAGAGAGAGAGAGAGAGAGAGAGAGGCAGATAGAAAGAAAGATAGAGACAGACAGACAGACAGAGGAGAGACAGAGAGAAATAGAGACAGAAAGACAGACAGAGAGAGAGCGAGAGAGATCGCAAGAGAGAGAGGGAGATAGAGAGAGAGAGGCAGATAGAAAGAGAGATAGAGACAGACAGACAGAGAGAAAGAGAGACAGACAGATACAGACAGAGAAAGAGACAGAAAGACAGAGAGAGAGAGGAAGAGGAGAGAGAGACAGACATAGAGAGACAGACAGACAGAGAGAGATACAGGCAGACAGACAGAGAAAGAGAGACAGACAGAGAAAGAGAGACAGACCGACAAACAAACAGAGAGAGAAAAACAGACAGACATACAGGGAGACAGAGAGAGAGAGAGGAAGAGACTAGACACTGTAAGGTGACATTTTCAGAGTGAATCCTGAGAGGAAATATGAACAGGATGTGTGTGGATTTTCCCCTCCTGCCTCCCTCTGCTATCTACTCTCTTATTCATGTCCTACGGAGAGGAGGAGGGGGGGGGGTGAAACAGGAAAAAAGCTGCATACATGGCAATGGAGATAACTCGAAAAATCACTGGAGCTTTTCACACTCAATCATAACTCCACTGGCAGGAGCACAAGGGATGCACTACACACCAAAGATGCTGAATATAGAAAGAAGACAACACAATCCAAGTCATGCCAATGGGATGAAAAATGGAACATTGCTGGACAAGTCTCAAACAAACCTGTTTTGCGCTGGATCTACTGGTCAGAAATGTTTTTATTTAGTGTCCGAATGTTCAGAACACCTGCAACTCGTAAGAGACAGTCCAATATTTACCTTAATTTGTATGGTACAGAAATTAATTGCCAGATGCGTTCAGAACCTCTACATCTGCCATTGGGGTGAATGGTAACTAACTGTGTCTATTCTTCTAAGGTTTAGGGGTAGTAAGCTTGCCACATGTCACGTCTTGTGTTATCTGACTTGATTCATCTCTCTTTTGAAATGCTGAAACGTGACAACAACCCTAATTCATCGCAAGGGTTTGTAATAGGGATGCTCGATATTGGCTTTTTTACAGATACCGATATACCGATATTGTCCAACTCTTAATTTCAGATACCGATATCAACCGATACCGATATATGCAGGGTCCCCCCCCCCCCAAAAAAATTGAATAATTGCAGGTAATTAACCCTTTAATCGCCAAGGACGAGTTAACACGTCAATCTCCGCCATGCGTAATCTGCCAATGACGCCGTAACACGTCATTGAGATCAATATTTCAAAAATCTGTGATGGCAATCATATTTCACCCGCGGAGACTTGAGATCTCCTGTTGATCTCCTCTCAACTCTCCAACGGTTCAAGAGCGCCATCTGGTGGCCGATCGGCGGATCGCCCAAACGCCTGTATCAGTTCCGCAACCGTTCCTATTTCCGGGGTAGGCCTGATTGGCCCCGACAGGCACGTGACCCGCCGCGGCCACGCCCCGCGGCAGCCCCAGGACGCGGCAACGAGGCTGCTGTGGTTCACCGCCGCTTTCCGCCTTCAACGCCGCCCGCAGCAGCAAATTTGCGCGAGCGCAGGATTATTTCAGTGTGTATCATGCAATCATTTATCATTTAACATTTGAAAGGCATACATTGTTGTATGAAATAAAATAGTATAGACACATATGTACAGCGTTCGATGCAGAATAGAAGTAACTGAGTTACCATACAATATACAATACGCTATAGTGCAAAGCAGAAATGGGATGAGGTACAATTTACAGTAAGGTGTATGCGTTGCAGTGAAAATGCTGGCGCGCTCCAGAGACCGTTACTGTACCATACAATATACAATGCAATGTACCAATATACAATACGCTATAGTGCAAAGCAGAAATGGGATGCGGTACAATTTACAGTAAGGTGTACGCGTTGCAGTGCAAATGCTTCTTACTGTTGCACTCCAGAGACCGTTACTGTACCATACAATATACAATATGCTATAGTGCAAAGCAGAAATGGGATGAGGTACAATTTACAGTAAGGTGTATGCGTTGCAGTGCAAATGCTTCTTACTGTTGCGCTCCAGAGACCGTTACTGTACCATACAATATACAATATACAATACGCTATAGTGCAAAGCAGAAATGGGATGAGGTACAATTTACAGTAAGGTGTATGCGTTGCAGTGCAAATGCTTCTTACTGTTGCGCTCCAGAGACCGTTACTGTACCATACAATATACAATATACAATACGCTATAGTGCAATGCACGTTAAAAATTTAAATTTAAATTTAAATTTAAATTTAAGGGAATCGAACTTGTCACAAACGGACCATAGGATCCACAGCCAAGCAGCGTTACCAATTGAGCTAGTTGTCGATGGTAAAAAAGGGGGGATTACTGCTACATAATGCTGCCGCGACGGAGCTCCGCCGCGACAATATTATTAAACAGCGGCTCTGTCATTGAAGTGGGAAAAGTGAGCCGTATTGTATATTAGTACATTGCATAGTATATTGTATAGCGTATAGGTAACTCTGCGGCGTTGAAGGCGGAAAGCGGCGGTGAACCACAGCAGCCTCGTTGCCGCGTCCTGGGGCTGCCGCGGGGCGTGGCCGCGGCAGGTCACGTGCCTGTCGGGGCCAATCAGGCCTACCCCGGAAATAGGAACGGTTGCGGAACTGATACAGGCCGCCCAAACAGCAAACCGGAAACAGAAAGTGGTGCTCATCCAAATTCGGTCCGACCACTCGCTATAGCTCCCGGGGCTCCATCTCGACACACTGGATAATCAATCGCTCGCCCTAACTCAATAAACAACGTTATTTGGACGTATATAGTATTATACAACCTGGAAATGGTTCATCTAGATCAACATCCCATAATAGGAAACTTTCTACTCCAAGCTGATCGCCCAACGGCCCGAGGAGACTGGGGTAAGTTTCAGCGTTTATTATTACCGTGTTCGATACAAACTGCTCTGATGATCATATCACCCACACTACATGAATCATCTAACGTTGGCCACGGAATTATAAACGACCCCCCCCCCCCATCCGGTCAACATCAGATGATGAGTAGTAACTTCTAGAAGCACGTACATTTGAAATGTTTTATCTGGCGCCGATCGCTATCAAACTGTATTTGATCATCAATATAATGCATTTAGGGCTATAAATCACGTTCTGCAGAATGCTGCAGAAAACGATAAAAACATATTTATACTTTAGACCGTATTTTAGTATGAATATGTGAATGAAAAAGTAGAACGTTGCTACATCCTAAACGATAGATAATTGACGTTGAATGGGCCATAGTAATGTCAATTTAGCAATACAATTTAAAAAGTTATAGCCCTGCAAAGAAGGGGAACATCTCCATAGACTTTCAACAGTGGCAGATAGGGGTATATAATCAGAATAATCCCTGGCAGATAAAGGGTTAACATTACATATCTCTTGTTGTGGAATTAACTAGGGATGCACCGAATGGGAAATTCTTGGCCGAAACCGATACCGAAAATAGAAAACAGTTGGCCGAAAACCGAAAGCCGAAAGGCCGAAAATGATTCATAGAATAGAATTTTTTTTTACCAATGTTGTGGAACATTATGATTATGGAAAAATATATGATCATGGCAAAACTTAACTTAAATAATAAATAATCACTATTATGGGTCCATAAAACATTTATTCCATCTTTTCTCTGGCTGCGCAGCGGACATCTGTGCTCTACTGAGCGCACCTTTCTAGTCCCCAGCTGAATGTGCTCGCTTGACTCAGCACAGTAGACGCGCGACAGACAGACAGCTGGGCTGTGTTAACATTACAATGTACAGTCGCACGAAATAACGTTATGAATGCCCGAAATAACATAGCATTACAAAGTACAGTTGACAGCTGGGCTGTGTTAACGTTACAATGTACAGTCGTGCGAAATAACGTTATGAATGCCCGAAATAACATAGCATTACAAAGTACAGTTGACAGCTGGGCTGTGTTAACGTTACAATGTACAGTCGCGCAAAATAATGTTATGAATGCCCGAAATAACATAACGTCACAAAGTACAGGTCCAGCTCAGTATGATGTCATAATCAAACATTCTAGAACATTTGTGTATCTATTCAACAATTCTCTCACAGCTGAGTGTGGACGACAGCGGGGACGAGGGAGAGTAACTACATAACATAGGCAGAAACACAATCCCCCCCCTCTCACTCTGAATAATATGCATATTAGATCACTCAGTGATTAACCGCGGCATATAGTAAATAAGGATATAAAGCATGTTAAAGACGCATTTATTGGATGCGTTGCGCGCAGTTTACATAGAAACAGCACGACTCCCGACAGCGCGACATCATCACAACAACACGCGATTAGCGAATAATATGCATATTAGATCACTCAGTGATTAACCGCGGCATATAGCAAATAAGGATATAAAGCATGTTAAAGACGCATTTATTGGACGCATTGCGCGCAGTTTACATAGAAACAGCACGACTCCCGACAGCGCGACATCATCACAACAACACGCAAGGTTGTTAGGTTGTTTCTGTTTTGGTGACATGATATTTTCGGTGAAAAAACTCTTTCGGCCTAAAGCCGAAAGGCCATTTTTTGCCATTTTCGGCCGAAAACTTTCTGTGCCGAAATTTCGGTGCATCCCTAGAATTAACACAACATTATGCATACTTTTGAGAATAAATAAAATCAGAATTTGTTCTTACTTGCTTGCCTGGGTAAATAAAGGTTATAGAAATGTAAAAAAAATAAAAATTTTATTTTTTTATTTATTTTTTGAAAACCGATACCGATATTTTCCGATATCACATTTTAATGCCGATATCGGCCGATAATATCGGTAGGCCGATAATATCGGACATCCCTAGTTTGTAAATATCGTTTCTCTTTGCCCCTGATCCATTCTGTCTTCTTCCATCAATACTGAAATAAAATCAGAGTCTACAGAGAATCTCTTAGACTAGCCGTTATGCCTAGGCTAGCCGTTTCCATTAATTTGCGCTAAGCTAGTATCCTTTTTACTATGTATATTATAGTAACAAGTTGATAAAAGCTATCACTGGCGGGGGCGGCTACGTGGCGTAGTGGGCAAGGCGCTCGCCACGAATGCAGAGACGCTGGGCTCGCCTGTTCGAGCCCAGCGCTCCACATTGCTTTCAGTTTAGCTGGTCGTTCATACTAATACACATTGGCCGTATTAGGGGGTGGGAAACTGATGGGTGGGGATCGGGCGTTGTGGACAGCGACTCCTACAGGTCGGTTGGTGCGCCTGCGCAGTAGAATCAGGAAGTGTCGGGGGCAGCGTGAGCCTCCCACGCGTTACTCCTCGCCACTGAGAGATCGAGCTGCGCAGGTGAAAAGATGCGACTGCTGTTACCTCAAGTACCGGAGGGGACTTGTGCTATGTATGACTTAGTCCACATTGCAGCCGGCTTGTGGGAGGCAAGAAACAGCGTTCGTGACAGGGGAGGGTTGAATTGGATGATACGAAATTGGGATGGGAGAAAAATATAGAAAATGGGAGAAAAAGTGGATAAAAAAAAAGCTATCACTGGCGTGCAGCTGGATGTCTCTCTTCTGAACGCACAGAGAGGACATTGGTATCTATCTTCGTGTCTGACTCTGGAGAAGATGGTCGGTGCATTTTCCCATAATGTTAGTGTGTTCCTTTAAGAATGAATAAACAGCAAAGTGGTGATCTTCAAGTGGATTTCTGATATTTCTATTAGTGTTGTCACGATATACCAATGTTTTGATGTTTTGAAGTTATGGAATGTAATATTAGATGACAGAACAGAGAGAGAGAGAGAGAGAGAGAGAGAGAGAGAGAGAGAGAGAGAGAGAGAGAGAGAGAGAGAGAGAGAGAGAGAGAGAGAGAGAGAGAGAGAGAGAGAGAGAGAGAGAGAGAGAGAGAGAGAGAGAGAGCCCCTCCCCTCCCATCTCCTGTTTGAAAATGAAAACTCTTTTCGGGTCCTGGATTAATTGTAACTGTTTTGGGACCAGCTTGGTTGACATTAGCAGCCAACTTCAGTTTTTTTTTTTAAACTTTGACCAGTCACCTGGTTCTTTTAGCGTTTATCGCTTTTTCTTCGCATTCATACTTGGTCAAGTTCGACCGACAGAAGCAGGCTGAAAGGGTTCAGATGGGGGGGAAGACACTCTGGGAAAGGCACGGTTGCCGTCCGGGATTCGAACGCACTCAGCCCCAGATCCGCGCGAGCGCGGTTGTCCACGGCGCTGAAATAGCACTCGCGGTACGTGGTGAGCTACTGGAGCTCCCCACAGCCAACTTCAGTTTAAGTTTAATCCATTCATTATTTTTGTGTTAATCCATTTTGTGAATATCTTTGTTGACATCTCCTTATCAACACTGCAAGAAAGCTAAGCATGCATAGCGCGACCTATTAAGTAACTTGTGTTCCGCTGGGGAAGACCGTTCATCACTGCATACAACTTGGTTTAATTAAAACGTCTCTTCAGAAATGTTGTATTATTAAATAAGACATTCAGGTATGTCTGTGATTATTTTCCCTATGCCTTGGTACACTTTAGCTGACACTGTGGGCGACAGTGGCTCAGGAGGTAGAGCAGTCGTATGGTTCCCGATTCGATCCCCGCTCCTCCCGGGCAACGTGTCGAAGTGTCCTTGAGCAAGACACTTAACCCCTAATTGCTCCCGATGTGCAGGTTGGCACCTTGCATGGTTGCCTCTGCCATCGGTGTGTGAATGTGTGAGTGAATGGGTCAAATGTGAGGAACAAATTGTAAAGCGCTTTGGATAAAAGCACTATATAAATGCAGCCATTTACCACTTAATGTTGACAGGCCCACTACGCAATGCGTGCTCTCACTCACTCACTCACTCACTCACTCACTCACTCACACACACACACACACACACACACACACACACACACACACACACACACACACACACACACACACACACACACACACACACACACACACACACACACACACACACACACACACACACACACACACACACACACACACACACACACACACACACACACACACACACACACACACACACACACACACACACACACACACACACACACACACACACACACACACACACACACACACACACACACACACACACACACACACACACACACACACACACACACACACACACACACACACACACACACACACACACACACACACACACACACACACACACACACACACACACACACACACACACACAGCTCCAGTCATGCATCCACTCAACTCATAGAAAATACGCATCAGGCTATTATTCTAAAAGTATCGATACTAATAAAATGGAGTATTGAACCATTTTTAACAGTTGGGTATCGCAATACTTCTCTAGTATCGGTGTATCGTGCAACACTAATTTGCTACACCACTATAATGTGATGTTTGTGCATCGATACATATTTGAGTGTGTCTAAAGCTTAACAGCAAGGCTACCAGCATTAGTTGCTTTACACATACCATACAACCACTGTACCCAACATCTTCCTTCCTTCCATCTTCCTTCCTTCTCTTCTCTTCTCTCTCCACTCCAACCAACCCCCCCCCCCCCCCCCCCCCGCTTTCCTCTGCAGCTTCATCTATCAGCCTCATGCCGTCCAAACACAACAGAATACATCACAGTTGGCTGATTTAAGTTAGGATGACATTGACAGGGCAGATGTTGGGAGGCCATAAACCAAAACCTCTTTCTGATATGCCATAAGCCAGGACCGTGGAGGATACATGGAGGACGCAGACACGGACGTCAAGTGGCCCCCAGTGACAGGAGCCACAGCGTGTCCTTTCTGTCACCCCGTCGGAGTGGGCAAGCCTGTGCCCGTGCCACAGCCATCGGATTAAGAATGCCCATACTTGCGCCCCATGTTGAGAGATTAATATTTATCACAGCAGGTAAGTGGCCAAGGTCAGTCTGATCTGTAATAAGGCAAACATGGCATTAGCTGGACCACACTCTCCTGTTCCTAATGGCCTGTGAACTACCCAATTGAGCATAATGTCCTCGTGCATTTAACCCGAATCCTAGTATTGGACTTGTGGCCGGCCCCTACAGCTAAGTGCAATGAATTAGGCCGCCACTGCTTCAACCTCTCACGTCAGCCGTGTATGGCCTGGGCCGTGTGTACTGTATACCAGAGCTGAAGCTACACTGGCAGACTTTTATAAATGTTTTTGTAGCACATTCTTGTGGTAACTAACTGACCTATTCGCTGCATAGCCTGCATTGAGTCACAACCATTCTGCAAGTGATTATTTCCTGATGCTGTGAACAGGGCACTCATTATGGCCTGGTGTGCTCTGGAGTGGACAACTAAAGTTAATAACTGAAGTTAATTTAGCCTCGTCTTTTCGGGTCGTGCACAGTGTACTCCCAATGTACTATTCCCAGTTTAGTAACAGGGGCGTCATGTTTTACCCATTGTATGTTATCTGAATCCTAGTCCACTGTTTCCTGACAGTGGAGAGAGACCAGAGTGCCCTGGGTGCAGCATGCAGATTTCAATACTGTGAGTCACTCACACGTTCACAAATCAAACAAATGTAGGCTGGCCCCCCTTGATGTCTCACAGAAATTAAGTAGTAAGAATGAAAACACTTTAATGAATGCAAGAATGTCAATTGGGAACTGATTTTAAAGGCCAGTTGCTTGATACTTAAAGGAAAACTCCAACATTTTGGGAAATTAGCTTATTTGCCATCTACCCTGGAGTTAGACAAGAAGATACATACATTTTTTCTTCTCTGTGCATGCAGTAGGAGTAGGAAGACGCGCACCGTTAGCCTAGCTTAGCGTCAGTCACTGGAAGTATGTTCCTCCATTAGCCTAGTTCCCAACGTCTTCCTACTCCTACTGCATGCACAGAGAAGAAAAAGGTATGCATCTTCTTGTCTAACTCCAGGGTTCCCAAAATGTTGGAGTGTTAAGATGCATACCCTTTTCTTCTCTGTGCATGCAGTAGGAGTAGGAAGACGTGCACGGTCCGTTAGCCTAGCTTAGCGTCAGTCACTGGAAGTAGGTTCCTCCATTAGCCTAGTTCCCAACGTCTTCCTACTCCTACTGCATGCACAAAGAAGAAAAACGTATGTAATAATAATAATAATTTAGGACCTGCTCAGAGGTCATTAATCGGCATGCATGCGATGCATGTATGCGATTCGTCTCTGCGATTAACCCATCCCGTCGTCCTTCCCCCCCAAGGGCAGCCGGGAGCAGACAGGCGCAACGTGAGCCGCGCCAGGGGACCAATCCAAGTGCTCCTGTCCGTCTTCGTCAAGGACGCCACAGCGTTATCTTCTTGTCTAACTCCAGGGTAGATGGGAAATAAGCTAATTTCCCAAAATGTTGGAGTTTTCCTTTAAAAAGGTGTTTTCTGATAAATGAACAAGAGTGAGCTTACATTTCCAGGTGAAATAGAGCAAACTTTGCATCACTTTTCAAGCCTGGCACAGTGCGCTATGCATGGATCAGGATGACAAAGATATTCTACAGGCACGCTCAGCTTCAAGCTGGATTTTCAAAAGATTCTAAAACATATATTTTTTTTATCCCAACCTCTGATTGGCAGACAATTTGCCTACCCCACCATTAAGCTTTGATCTCAAACTGGCCCTTGAGCAATATGTTGTCCATTTGCTATTCTGCAATGGGGAAAAGCTGAAAAAGGGTACTAAACCCCAAATGTCAGGAGAATGTCCCAAGGGCTTGTTCCTATAGGTAGAAATGCTTTAAAAAAATAGTGGCTTTTAAAATAACAATTTTGAAGGCCCCAGCTATAGATAGATACAGACAGACAGACAGACAGACAGACAGACAGACAGACAGACAGACAGACAGACAGACAGACAGACAGACAGACAGACAGACAGACAGACGACAGACTGACAAACCGATCGATAGATAGATAGATACTGATAGATTAGTGTTGTCACGATACTGGAATATCGAACTTCGATACGATACCTTGAAAAGTATCGATATTCGATACCATGTTCGATACCACAGGGAAAAGGGTTCAATCTTAAAATGTAAAAAAATATATATATATATAATTTTTTTATAGATTTTGCTTTTGTTGCTGGTTGATTATCCTCAGCTTTTCTCTGGTACTATAAGAGAAGATAAATATAGCACTTTGAAAACCCTTTGTTTATCTTTAGATCACACATTTAAAAATAACTGTTCATCTCACTTCAATCATTTTTATTGCAGAACATGGTATTTTCTCAAGCAGACAGATGTAAACACTGTAATCTGTGTTGCATGTACCTGACAAACTGAACTGTTTGTATTACAGTCATATTCCGACTTAACTGAATGCACATGTGTGTGTGGACTACTGTACTATTACAGGTATTGAAATGAACAATGCAACTTCCTTATACAAATTTTTTTGTAAAGAATTTTTTTATGAATAATTAAATATCGATATTTCGGGAAATGAGTATTGAAACCGTTTTAAATATTCAGAATCGATATATATCGATTTTTCGATATTTTTGACAACACATTTGTTAATCCAAATGTAAACAAAAGAAAACCTGTCAAAGAAAACCAAATTGCGGGATTTAAGACTTTTTTACTTTCTGGAATTGCCTACGGAAAATGTTAATGATAAGAACTGTGTGTATGGGACAGGCACTAATGAGCTGTAGAAGGTTTGTTTATATTTGTATTGTAGATCAATGGTCCCAAGAAGTGAATAACAAGCAATTAGATGAGTCATGTGAATAGGAGGCTCAATTAGAACCATAGAGTTAGGAATACTAGAGATCTGGGCCCATATTTATCATAGATATACGAGTAGGAGTCTAGGTCCAGTATTCAGGTCACATGAACATTTTACAACCAACCGACACACACCCCTACGCAGACAGCTGGACACCGGTTCACTGTCAAACATCTCTGTGAGGAAGTAGGAAGTAGACTAAATTAACTGGTGGTACTTATACTTGTATTATTATGATACAGGTTTTGCTATCAGTTTGGGACTGAAAACATTTGACCAACAGCCTAAATGAGCTAGCATAGCTTAAGTTAGTACAAATAAATGGAAGCTGATATGGACCACTAGCCTAGCTTAAATCTTTGGGAGAGATGTTTTTGGTCAATTAGTATCCAACTTCTTGCTCCTTTAACACTTTCTGTGCCAAAAACGGCTTATTACGTTGCTGGGCCCTGACCGTAGAGTGCCAAGAACTGCTTTTTACGTTTCTGGGTCGTTTTCTCCTTTTTTCAATATTTTTATTCATTATCCATCCAGGGAGCCTGGTGTTACCATAGGGAATGAGTCTGAGATCGCTAAAGTGCAATACCGGCCGCATTCCAGCTAGACGGTGGTATCGAGCACCCTTTGAACCTTGTATCTTGGCCTGTGCGTCGATCTAATGTCTCCGGTCGGCTTTTATTTTTTGGGGCAAGGGGAGCGGTTATAACGGTCGGATTGAGAAGAATCAAATCCTCCCGATGCATGATGTGTGGTGGATTATGTTGGCGACATGATGGACATCAATACTTGAATCGCGATCAGATAATTGGAATATTCTTTTTGGGGTACAATCCTAGTCAAGGTAAGGGCTATATGACATCAATCTTGCGTTGATCCAAGCATGTCTTCACCTCGATCCGAACGTGTGTGTGTAACGTTAGCCCACAACGTATGCCGTTGGTGACGATCAAAGCATCAAAAAATTACCCCCCCCCCCTTCATGCATTCATGGTGAAACATAATACCTATGATATAGATTTGATTTGAGAATAATAGCGGGTCCAGGCAAGAAACGGCAACAGTTATAATATAATACATGCATAAGGCTATTCCTCAGCATTTCGGGAATTACCCCAGACCGATCTAAAAACATACTTATATTCACCACGGTATAACACGCGGATGTATGCATGGGAAAATGATCTCTCTTTAGCATCTTGACCGGAAGAAAGTCACTGTCAAATGACCATAGTATTGTATCCATAGCTAGAATATAGAATATAGTTATAGCTCTACAAAAAAGGTGACGGACTCCTATCTTTTAAAGCGTGGCAGTGCGCATAGATTGGACTGACCCCACCCAACCATAGGCGCACGCGCGCGACACACACACACACAACACACACACACACACACACACACACACACACACACACACACACACACACACACAGTTTTCAGCTGAAAGCTTTTCCCCCTTACCTGTCCTGTGACTGCTCCTCGTACATTCTCTCTTTGCCCTCTTTGAAGAGCCGGATGGCCCTTTTAGATTTCTTCATGAGGCTATCAATGTAGATCTTAAAGTATTCATTCTCACTGAGCTGAGTGAGTCTCTGGTTCTCCTCATATTTGCACAATATAAGCCGTAGGTGCTGGTAGGCATCCGGTAAGATGTCCAAGATGTACGGAGGGCTGTTTTTCAGCTGGAGTCTGGGATTTTGGCAGAGGCGAACCTGTGGTGACATTTTGAAAGTGAGGTTACATTCGACACAATGACAGACATTTGACCAACAGCCTAAATGAGCTAGCCTAGCTTAGCACAAATGAATGGAAGCGGATATGGACCACTAGCCTAGCTTAAATCACCGGGAGATGTTTTTGGCCAACAGCTAGGCTAACTGGTCCGTATCTGCTTCCATTAATTTGTGCTAAGCTAGGCTAGCTTGCAGACGGATAGCTTTCTACTGAATACACGGAGTGGAGATTGGTATATCTTCTTGTCTGACTCTGGAGAAGACGGTAAGCGCATTTCCCATAATGTTGCTATGTTCCTTTAAATGTCCATGATCACATGGTACCGGTGAACAGAAGGTTCACAGTTTGAGGCTCATCAAGACGATGAGGGCAGAGTGCCTGCCGGCATCCAATGACCAGCATACAAAATTGTGTTTTGTTGTATACAAATGTGTTAGAAACAAACTTACAACTTTGTCCATGAGCTTCCATGTTTTCTCTACTGTTCTGCGGTCGGCAGCAGCTTGTTTCGGTGGCCCCACCGCGTCCTGAATGGCATCAATGATGCCTAAAATCCGACCCTTGCTTCGGTTTGGTCCACGTCCACCTGGATTTCGGCCACTGAGAGCAGTTGCCATTTCCTATACACTGAGAAGCAGTTCAGTCGTTGTCAGTATTGGGCAGATTACTCTGCTGATGACTTTTCACTGACAGCTACGTGTACTTCAGTTACTACTAACTGAAATGTAAAATAAATCTGACTTCTACAGGCTAACCATAAAAAGTTGCCTGTCCTAATTGCCTAATGCTTTTGAATTGAAAGGTCAGTGTGTTAGGCTAGAATAGAAATGTTTGATGGTAACAAACCACCAAAAATGTCATGTCAGCATAAAGAAGTGTTTAAATGGTGTTGCACTGACCTTAAAGCTGCAGTAGACAACTTCAGAGAAATTAGCAAGAGTTTACCGGCCCAGCAGAAATAGAGCAAGCTCTGAATCACCTTTCAAGCCCATGCATGTGCAACAAGATTAAATTAAATGTTATTTAATGATATCCAGACTCCCAGAGGCACCAGTAGCTGAATAAATATTTAGATTTTTTTTAATAATAATTAAGAATAGTAGTAGTACATTTGTGTGTACTTTTTGATGAGGAATGCAATTGTGGTCTTAGTATTACGATATGACCCTGGGAACATCACTTGCAGGTCAAAAACAGTTACGCCTATTGAGAGTAAATTTGTTTGAATATGGCCACCAGTGACTCCCTGTGTTGTTAACCAAAAAGTTATGTAGATGAAAAAATAGCAATACCATGTCTTATAGTGACTGCTACCTCTACCTTATCATTTCATTGAGCTGTAATACACTAGCAATAGCAATACCATGTCTTATAGTGACTGCTACCTTATCATTTCATTGAGCTGTAATACACAACACAGGGATTCAATGTCCCAGATGACTCACTGGTGGCCATATTCAAACTCATTACTCTCAATAACTGTCCAACTAAATGAATGTGTGCAAAACGGTTTAGAGTTTTTGGATGTGTGTGAGATTATGTGCAAAATAAATCATTATCAGCATTGTTTTTTTGGTGAAGTGCTCCTCTAAGAGAGCAACCCTCAACTTGTCCAAAACAAAAGGGCTGCTTGTATGGCTCCAGTAGCCTAAACAGTAACCATCATAAACCTGACTTTATTACCATGTTATATCCAATGCTCATGGGCCTGTTTGTGTATTCAGTGGCATATGTTTTCACTGGGTATGTTCAAAATGTTTAGTCTGACACTAGCCTAGGCCTGGGCAGCCAAAGTTATGGTTGAACCATTAGCTTGATATCCATTTGGTCTAGTATAATAATCATTGTAAGGCATTCACGAAGTGAAGGCTATAGAAAACAGCAATTCCTGAAACTGTAACTAATCAGTTTACACATTTGAATGTATGGATTGAATAGGCTACTGACAGTAGTACTGTGTTTGTCTCATGTGAATACATATAAGGAATAGGTTATAAGTGGCGATGCTGTTAACACAGTAACAGGCTACCACAACAACACTCGAGCTTAGGCCACTAAAAAGTTATAGGGCGCACTACTACTATGGGACAGCCTATCTCAAAACATTTTCTATCAAAGCGAAACTGATTGAGCTGACAAAGCAATTTCGCGTCAGTGTAAATAAAGACAAAAGCAACGTATACATTCCTCACAATCAATCCCAGTATTTCCCCACGATATGCTTTTTGGATTGCTCTATGCACCGACTTGACAGCTCTTGGAAAATAAAGTCCTAACTTACTGCGAACGCCACCAAACCCCGGAATGTCGATGGGATCTCGCTGAACTCTTCCGTCCACATCCAGCAGCGCGGAGTCAAAAAGCAAAACAGTCATACGAACGTATTCACTAATAATAATATGCTATAATAATCACAACAGCATCCATCTTTTTAGATGTGCTATTATAGCGTTGACGTTAATCCTATTTTACGCAGTAAATGTCGGGCGAATTCGATGAAGGCGAAGCGAGACAGTCTTGTGTTTTAGTTCAGCGACCCACTGCGGCTCTGACAGTGCAGCCAGCGGGAGGAGGGACAATGGAGTGTGAAGCAATATGTTCCAGGAACCGTCCACGACTTGAGAACCGAGCGCCGACCGACCAACTGTGGGGCGAGACTAGCGCTTCAAAGAGTGGCACGACGCTGTGGAAACTCATCATCGCCCAGAACTGACTCCTCTCTCACACGGATGTATTTAATGTCTTCTCTGGCTTTTCACAATAGTGCCGTGGTGCACGAACTTTCTGGAACTTGTTCGCCAACGCCGTTGGTACGGTTGGTTTCACACCTTACCATTCGGTCATGATATGCGAGCTGTGGCTGTTCAGCTCACAAGAGGCTCGTTCTTCTTCTAACTACCTCCATTTCACCCAGTGACTGGAGAAAGAACGAGATAACTCCATGGCGTTATTATATGACTTGCAGACCGCTCGCGAAATGAGCTGAAAGAGAGAGCACCTCTCACCCTCGACAAGCGACCTCTTTTCTGTTTCACCATGAACGGGCCTTAGGACCGCTCCCAAATAAATCGATACCCCCTCTCACTTTCTGTGGAAACACCATCGGCGATTCGGTGTCCACTCCTGCCGGAAATGACACGCGAAGCGGGGTGGATAATAACTCGGATTGGATATTGTGTGTACATAGAGCCATGTGTGCAGTTGGCTACAATTGGGGATTTAATACCATTGAGAATTCTGATGTTGATTTTCTATGGTTTGAGAAGGCCGCCTTCAAACCTCCCAGGGTTGAAAAGACAGGCATGGTGGTGGAGAGTGTCATGCGACACCACAACCAGAGCCGTCCCTTCTGTGACAGCATTAAAGTGGCAAACACAATGCTGACTTTATGCAGATAATCTCACACATATTCCAAAACGATTTGACACACATAGGCCTATATATATATGTGTCACACTGAATCCCAGGGTTGTGTTAATTACAGCTCAATTAAATTATGTAGATGGTGGAAAATAGCAATCCCCCTATTGCAATACACATTGCCAGTTTTCATCTAGACATTAGGGCTGGGCGATATGGTGATCATATATCATATCACAATATTTTCTCTTAGTTTTTACAGTATTTAATTTACAGTAGGACTGTTTACTGCTGCAAGGGATTTTTTTTATTAACTTAAAAATATACAGTATGTATATATTACAATATGTATGATGAACAACGGTAAATCAAAAGCCCATACATTTGTATGGATCCATGATGGTATACCTTTTGCAGGCCTAATCTACATCATTTTATTGAACTGTAATTAATACAACACAATAATTCAGTGTCTTCCGATGACATCTGTTCCTAATTTATGCAAATTACATGTCGTCAGCTTGTGACTGCAATTGTTCCTGTTTGCGGACGACTCAGCCCTGCTGGTCTCTGACAAGAACAGGTTGAAATCCCATTCCTTCCCCCATTGACTTTTCCCATTAGATGAGGCAGTTGGCCCCCGGGATTCCAAGTAAGGTAAAGTTCAAGTACAATCATAACATACTCACGTATGTTTTTACGTCAAATGTATATACTCTTTTCTGGACTCTTTTTGTATCACAAACAGTACTGTATTTGCAAATCTGGTATGTAGCAGTACTGTCTATCTGTATGTTGTGTATGTCATATATGTTATGATGAATTGAAAATGGGGGACCCTGATGTAAACAAGACGAAAGTCTTTCTCTGGTCTGCATCCCCTTAACAATTGTGTGTATTGAATTGAGCTGTACTGTATTGTACCCATTCTGCAATCTGTTAATACAGTTTTCAATCAATCAAGACAGACGTCAGACAAACTGCTTTCTACTACCTGTAGAGGATCCTCTACTGAAGGAGACTTCAGGATATGTTTTAAAGGGTAACAAATTCTGGCCCCCAGCCTTATTCCCTTACTGTACCAATGATGTTGCCAATCTGCCAACACTGTAAAGTAATGTAATGTAAAGTAATGGGGCCACACTCATGAGCCTTAACAAAAACACTGAAACCTACTCCACAGTACCTACTGCACCCAAAGCAAAAGAGTTTGTTTTCTATATTTAAGTGCTTTTTAGATTGGCTGCATTAACTTTACATTCGTTTTGTGGCTAACTAAAAACGTATAAAAAAACGCCAGGAATACACTAGTCTAACCATGGCCTTAAGGAGGAGCTGGGTATCCAGTATGAAGCACAGCATGGAATGTGTTGAGGAAGGCTGCTACCCTTCAACAATATGGATTGATGAGTAAGAAATAGGGCTACGGGTCCAAAATTCTGAATTTACGATTGAAGCAACTTCTCTTGTCTCCTACACATGGAGATGGGGAGTGAGTGCTTGTGTCCTGTTCCTCACTGCACTACGCAGTTTGAGCAAAGAGTTTATATTATATACTGTATCAGTATAGCATTTGTTGAGAAGTGTCCTGTTTCCCAATTTGGCCCCTGCATTTGGGAGACTATTTACACCACTACGGGGGGAGGTGGGGGCGTTCGATGAGTAAAATGACCTTATTGTTGACTGAACCATTTCCTCCACGGCCCCCGCACATGCATTTGCATAGAGCCAGAACCAAGGGCTGGTGCTAATGGCGTCACTTCCTTCCAGTTTGTATTGTCACGATTTCCCTATCAATGCTCAGATATAAAAAGTCAACCAATGTGTCTCGCTTGAACTCCTATGGGTTGATCCTTAGACTTTCACAAGAGCAAATGTAATGGTGTAAACAAGGTAGACGTAAATGTGGCTATAGGGAAATCAAATCAATTGGATTGGTATGTTGCAATTGTACTTATTAATTGTTATTATTAGTGCAATTGTAAAACGTAAATAATGTTCAAAAACAGGCTTCTGCTAGGTAATTGGTGTTTGGCTCCACCTATCAGCCAAATGGTGAAATAGCAGTTTCTCCAACAGCAAACTGCAATTGACCACTGAATTGAATAGTGCTTCTAAAGACTTGTGTGTGCAATCCCTAGAGCTAGGCCTTTTCTCTCTATGGAACATCCTTCATAATAGTAGGCAACATGGGTGTTTTCAACATGGTTATAGGGAGTAATTAAGAATTGATTTAACCTTTTCAGGTAGAGATGCACTGATTGTGAAATTCTGGGCCGATACCGATGTTGGCGTGGCCGATAGCCAATGCCCATATCGATGTTGTTTTTTTAGTTTGTTATTATTTATTTAAGGTAGCAGGTAGGTACTAGAGCGGGTGACTGTGCGTGAGGTGTAGATGGAGTCCAGAGAGGGGAGGGGGCAGCCAATTATTTTGGAGGCTGTCTTGGTGATGCGTTGGAGTTTGTGTTTGGTGTGTTTATCAGTGGAACCGTACCAGACTGTGATGGATGAGGTGAGGATGCTTTGAATTATGGCAGTGTAGAATTGGACCAGCAGGCGTTGTTGGAGTCTGTACTTCCTCAGTTGCCTGAGGAAGTACAGGCGCTGCTGGGCCTTTTTGATGATGGCAGTGGTGTTAATGTCCCATTTGAGTTTATTGCTGATGTGGGTGCCGAGGAACTTGAATGATTCAGTTAGGGTTAATTATGGGTTGGTCTGAGATGGTTATTGGGAGTATGGGTGTTTTTTTTAAAGTCCTCATTCATCAATGTGTGCGTAGAACATGTTCTATTTCCACACGTAAGCACGGAATGTAGAACCAGTGTACGCACAGGGAAGTCGGGATTCATCACACGTGCGTATGCAGGCTCTACGCACACCTGTCATGATGAATCCCACCTTGGCTCTGCGCCGAGGCTCGTGCACACTTTCACGTATTTGCATACCAGAAACGCCCCGATTAACCATATACGGTAATGGAATACACCCATGAAATGTGGAAAAATGGACTAAGCCGAGGGAAGCGTGTCATGAGACAGGCTGACAGACGTGTACACTTACGGTGATGTCGGATATGATATCTATTAACCATTGCTGCCTGGGCAGCGCAAACACTAATAAATACCTCGCTGGAATATGACTGCCTTTTCCCGTGTTGTTTGATTAATACCCAGGGATTAAAGTTCTCCTCAATTTTATTCCAAATCGCGATGGATCTCCCGTCAATTTTCTACCTGCTGCATATGATTTCTAGAGGCATACTACAATCTATTTTGATGTCAGTATTGGGTAGCCTATATAAACAATAATAGAGAGCATATACAAGAACAATGAATCTCACTGCATGTATGATGTAGCCTGCCTTTCAATACATGAACTTGAATTCCATCATGTTTGTGTGCGGGACTCACAAGGCTGTTGTCACAATGGGTGGTACCGGTACAGTAATAATTACAGTCACACAATATCACGATCCATGCCATAGCCTATGTTCTATTAGGACATGATCTGTGACGACAAATGTTCTAGAATGTTTGAAGATATCATACTCTGACAGCATGCCTATGATCAACAAAAACGCGAACTTGAATCCCATCATATACATAGTCTGTCCACTATCTGGTGTCATTGCAATGCGTTTTCTATTCTTTCTTATACAGTAAAAAGGGGGAAGAACACTATATTCATATGACTTGTATTCTGCTTACAGCTTCGAAATTCCACTTGTTTCGTTTAACGTAAAGCCTTTTAAATATAATCAAAACGTTCCCGTGTTTCTGCGGTCTGCGCAAAATAATAACGAGTTGAGCTTTATGATTTATGATGAATTGAAAATGGGGGACCCTGATGTAAACAAGACGAAAGTTGGTCTGCATCCCCAATTAACAATTGTATGTACTGAGCTGTACTGTACTGTACCCATTCTGCAATCTGTTAATAAACTTTTCAATCAATCAATCAATCAAGCTACGCGGAGCGCAGTCAGTCAGTAGCCTACACCCCGTATATTCCGATAACGCTATATAAACCATGCTGCATTCATTCTGAGAGAAAGATCTATTATTCCAAATGCTATTTATAGGGTTTTGACCATAATTACACTACTGTTGCTATTTTACAATGAACTATAATGAACTACGGTTCGTACAGAACATGCCAGTGTTATTATGCACAGAAGCTAATTTCCTTGTTGTAATAATATATTCTACCACTGGGCGCCAGGTACGCCTGGTCTGACCTGTGCGTAGATGTAAGCACGGAGTCAAGTTCAAATCGAAATTGATGAATCCCACTCTTTGCTTAGAAATGATCGTACGCACAGGGTAAGCACAGATCTGTGCGTAGAACACGTTGATGAATGAGGGCCCTGGTCTATGGCAATTTCCATGGTTTTGGAGGTGTTGAGCAGGAGGTTGTTGGATGAGCACCACCTCACTGCTCTGTCCACCTCCTGCCGGTAAAATAATGGACTCATCGTTGTTGGAGATGAGGCCCAGGATCCCTCTCACCCAGCACACCACTTATTCCAGCACATGCCCTCAGGTCGCTACAGGTCCATTCTAACCAGACACACACGCTTCACAAACAGTTTTTTCCCCACAGCAGTCCGAACACTGAACACCCTGGCCCGCCCCCCTTTGCACAGACGGGCAAGCATCTGTCACTGACTGACACTGTTACCGTGACTGTCCTGTATGTATTTATGTATATATGTATTTATTGTGGGGATTGGGAGGTGGGAGGGGGGCGTTTTGATGTTTGATGTCTGATGTTTCATGTTGATGTAACAAGTGCTTAACAATCTGTACCGCAAACAATTACCACCAACCATCGTTGTGTGGCATTAAAGTATCTTGTATCTTGTATCTTGTACTTGAATACTTTTACTTCAAACCTTTATTTATACTCCTTTATTTATACTCGAAAGGCAACTGAGGTTTCCCTCATTTACAGTTACAGAGATAAGCAATCATAAATACAGTATGTTAGGGTAGGTAGGTGTGTAGGACCCAGGTGCAGGACAGAAACGAGTAGAATAGAATAGAATAGAATAGAATAGATCTTTATTGTCATTGTTACAGTTGTTACAACGAAATTTAAAATGCAGCCCTAGGTGCTAGTAAAAATATAAAAACACAGTCCTAAACACAGTATTAAATATAAAAACAGGAGTAAGGCATAAATAACATTAATATAAACAGGGGGGTGTAAAAGATAATTGCACTATCCCTTAATGTTGTGTGTGCGTGGGGGGGGGGGGGGGGGGTGCAAGGGAGACAGTTGTTTTAAAATTTAGCTGAGTTTAGTGCACATATGGCCCTGGGATAAAAACTAAACTTCAGTCTGTTTGTCCGGGTGGGCATGACGCTGAAACGCCTGCCCGAGCGCAGCCGTACGATGTGTTTGTTGCCCGGGTGGTGTGGGTTTTTCAGTATTTGTACTGCTTTTTTAAGGCAGCAGGAGTTGTATAATCCCTCCAGTGAGAGGAGGGGGCAGCCGATAATCTTCTGGGCCGAGTTGACGACCCTCTGGAGCGCCCTCCTCTCTGCGGCTGTGCAGCTGAGGAACCACACATTGATGCAGTAGGTGAGGATGCTTTCCACGGAGCAGCGGTAAAAAGACACAAGCAGGTCTTGTCTGAGGTGGTAGTTTCTCAGTATTCTCAGGAAGTAGAGTCTCTGCTGTGCCTTTTTCACTATCGCTGTGGTGTTGGTTCTCCAGGTCAGGTCATCCTCCAGGTGGACACCCAGGAACTGGATGACCGAGACCGAGAGAGCAGGCAGGAGACGGCGGGTGTGATTCAAAAGGACTCTACTAGGAAACACTACAACTGAGTGAAAACACTACAAACTGAAACTCAGTAAAGCTGGCAAAAGGGCGCAAAGTACAAAAGCTAACAGACGGAATAACACTAACCACAACGGGAAAAGGATACACGGGAAAACAGCGTAAGAGGGTAGACCGGGTAAACAGGATAAACAGGAACAATGAACCGCCAGGGAAGACAGCACACACCAGACATATATACACATACTAATTGACACATGAGGGTTGATTGGAAAACGAGACACACCTGGGAGGGAATACCGACTGGCAAACTACAGTGACACTAAATACAGGACAAGACTGAACACTAGACAAGAGTAACACTAGAAACATACATCAACACAAGGAATAGGAACAAGACACTAACAGGGGAGCATGGAGGGCCAGAGACACACTGGGAGACACAGTAACAGTGGAAGGATACAGAAGAATATGGAAACCTTAACTAGACACAAGTGAATGAGGAGTAGTGGTGGTATTTGTCCAGCAGTGTGGGTAGAGGACCACGAATGGATGGAGGATGAGAGGAGAGCTGTCCAAGAGAGAGTGAGGGAAGGTGAGGTGCAGGGATAAGGCTCTGAATAGGAGGGGGGAAGTGGGCAGGTCCAGGTGGATCGTAACACAGTATAGAAATCACACAGCATATATAATTATAACAATAAGATAACAAGACAAGGGTAGACAAAAGCCAGGATAACAAATCAATTAATTAATTGTACAACTTGATCGACAATGATTAGTGATCAAGGTCTTAACCTCTTCCGCCTGTGCGGTCCGGTCGGGATAATATACCACAAAACTGAATGTTATTGGCATATATTGGAGCGCAGTTAGTTTGTCTCCCCTATTTTGAGCATTTAGCAACAATCCGATTTGAAATCAGTTTAAAAATGCCGGACCTCTTGCATTACATAAAAAAACCTACTGTACAGATGAAGCCCTTCAGATTCAGGTCCCTTCTGCCACTCCTCTGTCACTTTAGAACTAGCACTCATGTGTTAATTTTCGGGGGCTGGTGGCTGGGTCTAAACGTAAACAAAGGAAGGGTACTTAACTTAAGTGCTTCCCCAGGGAGGGGGTCGGGGGCTACTGCCCTCAGACCCCCAAGATAATTTTTATATGGGCAGTCTGACTTGGGGTACTGACCATATATTAGTGTTGCAATGCATGATAAATAAACAGTGAAAAAAGCTAAGAAATCGGATGGGGCTGGGACATTTGGGACGAATAAAAATGTAAGATGAAAATCTCCCCAGCCTGTGCGAGGCAGTGGAGGTGTGAAATCTAGCCCGGTTCAGAACAATAGGGGTCACAAAATCAGTTTGGAGTGGAGTGGTGGAATAGTGGTAGAGGAGCAGTAGATGCTTGACTATTCATGGCTTCATCTTGTACAGTCGATTTCATTCTCTGTTCCTTATGCACGCCTGGTGTAGGAGCTATTTGATTGTTTTTGTGTTAAGTTTGTAGTTTGTTAAGTTCATCACTGGGTGGCAGCGCGGAGCGCATGGGTTTTGAATAAAGGCACAGGTGTAGGCTAACTATGGCAATCAAGGTATCAAGGTATGGGTGATGGAGAGGTCTCATGGTTTTTAACGCACGAACACACGCACGTACCCTCGCTAGTTTTCACTATTATTATTATACAGCATTATGCAGAAATTATTGTTTGGCTCATCAACCATGTATTATTTTAAATACTTCAATTAAATGGGAACTTCACCCAACGGCAGGTGAAACTGACTCAACATTATGTTTTTTCTAATTGTGCGTCAAAGACGAGGATTCCCTGCACCCAACCGATCGTCTACCAGGACATCAGGATAGTCGCTACACCTGCGATACAAAATCCAAATTGAACTTGGACATTTGAAAGATAAGATTTGGCACAATCCATAAATGTGCGAATTGGCTATAATACGGTCATTTATAAGCCTGCTATTCTATAATAATATTTCAAATTGCATTGGTCCGGATGGGAGAATTCAGTACTGTATCTACACAACCTTCTGTTTAATCATCTTCCCTTTATTCATTTCCTTAGAATTTTTGTACACGTGATCTCAAGAAGGTACTGAACGAGCTCAGTGGCAGTTTTCATGTCTGGTCATTTTTAGCATGGTGTTATTCACTGTCAAAGATGCAATGAAAAATCATAATTAATATTCTCCTTTGTTTCATCACAATTTAAGCAAGCCTAGTAATAGACACAATATTTCTGACACTGGGAATACATTCACAGAGGTCCATAGATGTCCCTAGATACCAAGAACATGCAAATGGCCTTGTAGAAGTGGAGCAATATTCGATTTACTTAGGTATACATGTATTTTAGGCGGATTTTCAGAAAATAGGGCTCCAGGCTTAAGAGGTTAAATTCTGCAATAGAGGAGAGAATCAAAATGTTTAGGGATTATTGGAGTTAATTCCAGGAGCTAGTGGCATCATAATAAAATGCAGATTTACCCTTTTCTGAGCAAACTCTGGGAACCTCATGGATCAGCCAATTACTAGAACGGGTTCCATAGGTTATAATATTCCTTTCCAAAAATGATGTGATATGAGGAGTTAGCTTACCAGTAAGGGCCTTAAAAAATGAACAATGTTGCGCCTCTCCGTCAGAGATAAAGGACCTCATGAAGGTCACAGTACTATCGCCAGTAATGAATGTGAGGGTAGAATGATAGACAGAGTCCAAGGATTTAAGAGTTGAGGCCGCAGCATATCTATAGATTACATCACCATAGACAACTCTCCTACTAATCAAAGGAAAGCTGGTTCTGTTTCTGTACAGGAAGCACATTTTCTATCACAACTTGGAGGCAAGGTTGTCCACATGGAATTTAAATGTACATTTCTCATTGAGCCACACACCATGTTATTTATATTCAGTGACTCTCTCAATGATATAATCACTTGTAGTATGTGTACACCATCATAATGAATACAAAATTCAAAACTTAAATAAATTAAATTTGACTAGCAATTTAAGTTTAAGAGCTTCCTGTAGGGCAATAAACAAGTTAACTTCCTTCCAAAACTGAGCCGGGTTTGTGTAGGAACTTGGAATTAGATCTAAATAGTAATCAGATTTTGCCTAGCTTCTCATAGCTGTGGTACATCTCTGAGTTGTTTGAAGGCAAACCAATGCTGGGGATCACCTGAGCGTCTAGCATGCGACCAGGCCTTATTCCTGTCATTAAGCAGAGTTGTCAACTCATGTGAGAACCAGGGTGCTATTCTATCTTTCATTTTCAGTCTCAAAGAGGAGCATGTTTATCGACCTACGAAATAAAAGTATTTGTGAAGAGGTCAAGGGTCACTTGAACATCAGCGGACTAGACGCTCAGGTGATCCCCAGCATTGGTTTGCCTTCAAACAACTCAGAGATGTACCACAGTGGATATATCATTCATGAAAGCTTGTTCATTTAAACATTTTCAATTCCTCTTCATGACCGCATGTGACCTTGTTTTCAAAATGTTCACACTCCTCACACATGCTGTAGGACAATGATCACTATTACCTAGATCAAAAACACCAGTGGCCACAATTTTGTAAATTTGGTTGGAAAATACAAGATAAAGATTTTTAGCAGTCTTTCAAGTTGGGTCTAGTCAGTTCTGTTATCATCTGGGTTAGGTTTAGGTTATCACTGACTTCCTTTAGGTGATCCAAGTTACTATTTAGCCAGTTCAAGTTCAAATCTCCCACCACCAATAGTTCACAATCGGAAAACCAAGTGTCTACAGACTCTGTGCCAGTAGCTGGGGGTCTATACACATCTATTACAACCATTGAGGAAGGCCCCAACTGGATCTTTAAAGCAATAAATTCTAACGTTTGGCATGGAGACAGAATCTAAAATGGATACCGATAAACCCGCTTTGACATATACGACCACTCCTCCTCCCCTCACAACTCGATCCAGCCTGTACAGATTGTAGCCCAATAGAAAGTGGGATTCTCAATGAGGTACTTCAACAAGAGTCTATTTTTATGAGGGCATTAGTAACTCTTAATTCACAAGTGCAACTGTGTGTGTGTGTGTGTGTGTGTGTGTGTGTGTGTGTGTGTGTGTGTGTGTGTGTGTGTGTGTGTGTGTGTGTGCGTCTAAACATGCAAATAAGTGCTCTGTCATGCTTGTGTATATACCTCAGTGTGCCACATGCACATTTGTGTGTGTGTGTGTGTGTGGGGGGGGGGGGGGGGGGGGGGGGTAAATACTGTATGTCACTGCCTACTACCATGTGATTATTCTAGGTGTATGTCTGTAGTGCCATGGGAGTCGGGGCCACATGACAAGCGCAGATCCTCCTCCCTTATCAGAGAGGGCCAGGCTCACAGCACGACAAGTGATAGGATATTTTGCCACCCATATGTAACTACCATCCAATCATAATGATGCTCACTTGTGCTGTCGCACCCAAATAAGGTGGGCACCAATAGTGTGGAAAGATAAGACATTACATATCTCTGGGGTGTGTTTACCAACTTGGCCCATCTCAGCTGATCTGAACGTTACCTCTAAACGGAGCTGCAATTTAAAGAGACTCTGACATTGATTAAGTTTCCTCTCAATATTGACTTTCCATCAGGAGTGTATCCTATTTTAGGCTCAAATGCTGTAACTTAAACCTAAATACCCAAATATGGACAAAAAGAAAGAATTGATTTGGCATTTTTAAAAAGGTTTAGCATTTTGTCACTTCCACCTACAGCATTGTGAGGGGATAACAATGACAACTGGTGAGTACAAAGATTTGCAGTATGTATATGTATGTAGTATGTATATATTGTTGCATCATTTTATATTGTCAGTAATTCTTAAGTTTTACATTATTCCTACTCAGGTCTATGATCATATGGGAAAGACCAGTTGAAACATGGCCGAATCAAGAGATGACGGTAAATACTTTTGATCACAACATTGTGTTTTGGTCAAAAGGATGAAGATATTACCAACATGTTACTAAATCCTGTTAATTGTTATATAACAATTCCACCCCGGTCTGTGAATGATAACTTTGTGGCATATTCGTAATATAATATATTTGTTACGAATTGTTTTTCCAGTAGCAGCAAATCTATAACAAATTTCAGCCAATGTTAACATAATGTTTTGTTTTTTTCAAATGGGAACTGCCCAATTTCAGAATTCATACATGCTATTCCTCTGGTCTAAGACAGCACACAAATATACAAATATTAATGAAAATTACCCCCCATATCCTAAAACTAGAGTGCTAAAACTCTCTATGGAGCAGCTCCAGACTTTATACTTGATGACACAATCTTCACAACATTTGATTCTTACTTATCTGGTTTCTGGTTTTAGAGAGTAGCTCATGTTCACAAACAGTGATTATGCCATGCAAATAACATAATTATTTTATTATTTGAGTGGTGTTCCCCTTTAATTCTTTAATATTTCATGATGAAATAAACTTTGAAGTGGACATATTACAGTATGTATCTTTTCAACAATTTACATCTTTTTATAAAGATACTAGTCTAAATCTAATTGTAATTATTTATTTTCTTTCTTTGACTACATTTACTTTATTCCCTTGTACTGAATCTTTGGTGGGTGTAGCATACACAAAACCTTAAATTCATTATTTTCTTCCCTGCCTGGCTACCTCATACCCAAGAGTACATTAGGTATTAGCCAGTGTTCCTGGATCCAAAACACACAGCTAATTGATTAATCAAAGCTAATCCATTGCGTGTTGTGTTCCCAGTGTCAAGGTAAAGCAATTCCAAAACAGCTTGTTTAGGCTTGTTGATCTGAAGACTTCAAACTCTGGCCAAATTTATTTTCTTTTTCTCACAGCACATAAATAACATTTCAGATTGCCATACTATGTCCCCCTTTAATGTTTACTATCAACACAGCCATTACGGTTTATTGTTGTCTGATATAATTTTGTTTAAAGCTAGCTGTATCTATTTTGCAGTAAAGGATATTTGGCCATCATACCCACATTTGACTCTCTTTTGCATAAGTAGGTCAATTACTTGTGACTTGATTTGTGTTACTAAAAGTTACTACAATTGGCCAAAATATACTTAATCTTAAAGCAACTGTGCTAATGTAAAGAATATTGCACCCCCCCCTCTTGTATTGCCTATATAGAGTAGGTCAAATGTTATCAAATCAATTCATACAAAATAATGTACATTTCATTTCTAGTGGGCACCTTCTTGGAAGAGTTCAAGGAGGAGATCATTGCCCGGGTCAGATCAACTGGAGCCATCGTAGAGGCTTGGAATTCACAACAGCTGGCCTCCCAACATGAAATGGCCATTATCACTGAAGCTCAGACCCCACAAGATGAAATGAGGGCTCTGTTTCAAGCTGTGATGGAAGAGGAGACACCAACCAAAGCTGCCTTCTATGTGATGCTGACAGAGAAAGACCCTGAGCTTATAGCTGATTTAGGTAAGAAAAGAAAGGTGTTGTCAGTAGAACGCAAATTTCCACCAGTCGGCAGCCACCCATTTATTTTTTAGTAGCCTACACATTAAGTGTAGGGGGCGGGGGAAAGATAGACCAATGAAAGCAGATCTCTCCACATTATGCCTAGTACACTATTACACATTATTACACTACTGCACCATTACACTGGCACACTAATACACTATGACATTATTACATGATTACACTATTACACAATTACACTACTGCACTTTTACACTAGCACACAAGTACAGTATTACACACCATTACACAATTACACTACTGCACTATTACACTAGCACACAAGTACATTATTACTAGGGCTGTCAAAATTTATGCTTTAACTCTGGAGATAAACTTTAATCTAGATTAATCTATGGAGTGAAACATTTTCAACATTCTGAACTTTCAGCAGTATATTTGCTTGTTCTTTTTTTGCATTGACTCATGCATCTTTTTGAAAATCATCTGACATGAAAATGGAACACATTTTTGTTGTTAATATGATTTATATTACTGGTAGTTCATACAAGACATTATCCTCCTCTAAGCCAATCTGCACTTTAACATAGGCCTGGGTTGTTTTTATTTCTGTTAGCGCCGCGGATATAAGAGAGTGGTCTAGCTGAGTCAATGTTGATGGTTTTGTTGAACATTTGTATTTCACAGGAGAGAAACTGTATTCAAAGAAAGCTATTAAAATAGTCTTTGAATCTAAATATACTTTCTTTGTGTTGATTTTACATTAATTCCATGATTTTACTCAAGTAAATATCTGTTCCAAGCTTCGGTCTTAAATAGAAAAATGTGATTTTTAATCTAGATTAATCTAGATTAATTACAGAAAATTGTGAGATTAATTAGTAAAAAAAATTAATCTATTGACAGCACTAATTATTACACACCATTACACTATTACACTATGACACTATTACACACTATGACACGATTACGCTATTAAAAACAATGGTTCATGAACTATGGGGCTTATTTCAATTGAAAATTGAATGAATAAATAAATGCATAGGTATATCAACGACAATAGGTTAATTATGTCATGTTGTAACTGGTGCCAGCAAACCTGTGTAGTATCGCCATCTAGTGTTCAAAAGGTGTAACATTTTCCTGAATATGTAATTTCACTGGACAATGATGGAAATGTATTCAAATAAAACACTTGTCGTTGACTGATTTGAAAAATATTCCAGAATTCATGTCCCTGGCCAGCTGTCATCCACTGTGGCCTTGTTTCTGGCAAGATTAGCTCCAGATAGACACACAGCCAGACACACACACACAGACATACAGACACACACAACCGATTACATGATCTCCTGCCAGGCGGTCGACCTATTGGAGATTGAAAAGAGATTGAATATTCATTCTAGGAATCGTAGCCTGTATTAATAAGATGTCAGCATTACCTAAATACATGAACAAATACATAAAGGAATGAATGAATGAATAAATAATACATAAAATGTCAGATAGAAACTTAAATTGATTAGAACAAATATCTTGAATGATAATCTTGATCAAATATTTTGTTCTGTTTTTCTTTCAAAAGAGCAAAGACAACAAAAGAGCAAGATGACACAAACAAAGTCGGATCAAATATTAGGAGATACCCAGCAATTAGAAGATAAAAGACCAAAGGGTAACGTACAAGGAAAGAGAGAAAGTCTTAAAAGACGAAGACAAGAAGCTATGCAAGCAATAGAGGCGATTGAAAGACTTTGGGAGGGGACATCAAGAGAGGGAACGGAAATTGAATTCATGAAGGCAAAGATAGATCAACAACAGGAAGAAATTAAGATGCTGACAGCTGAAAAACACAAGCAGACCTTGTTGATAGAAGGAATGAGATTTAAGATAGAGAAGGTTAATAAGAAACTTGAAAAAAGTAAAAAGGAAACCAATCAAGAAAAATACCAAATTCAACAAATGTGGGCTAATATAAAAACTGAAAAAGACATTCTGGACAGAAGACGTGATGAGATCATCAATGAAAGACATGATTTGGAACTGATCAAGTATCAAATTAACATAACCATTGAAAAAGCGAAGCAATCAAGAGATTTGATGGAACAAATGAAAGCAGAGATGGAAAGAGAGAAAGTACCATTGGGGAAAACCAGGGAGCAGGAAATAGAAAAAAGGGAAAAAGACCTAATTGAAAAGGTGAAAAATGAACTGAAGAATGAACTGAAGAATGAACTGAAGAGAGTGAAGGAAGAGATGGAAAGTCTTTGGGATGAGGTGGGGATTGGTGAACAGGACGAGAGAATGAGGAGAGAGAAGGAAGAATTAAATAACAACATGGCAGAAGTCAAGACAGAGCTGGGCCACATGGAAAATACAAAACATGAACTCCAAAGTCAGAGAGAGGAGCTCGATGCAAACATGGCAGAAGTCAAGACGAAGCTGGGCCACATGGAAAATACAAAACATGAACTCCAAAGACAGAGAGAGGAGCTCGACACAAACATGGAAATAACGAAGAGAGAAATGGACAAGTTGGAACAGATGAAGGTTGATATACAGACACAAAAAGAAGACCTTGAGAACAAGATAGCAGAGGCAAGGTTGGAGAAGGATGAAATAGAAAGAATGAAATCTGAAATTCAGACGCAGAAGGAGGAAATGGAAAGAAAACAACAACTAGTGAAAGCAGAGATGGATGAAATGAATAATACAAGGGAGATTATTGAGAGACAGCATTTGGAGCTTGAAGACAAGTTGCAGAAGACAAATAGAGAGATGAGAGAAATGGAGGTGTTGAAGTCTGAGATTGAAGCGAAGAAAAAAGACCTTGAACACAGAATGAAAATGACCATGAGAAAAAAGCAGGAGGTCCAAATGATCAAGGCGGAGATAGAGCAGACTCAACAAATGATGAAACTAAGAGAAGACGCACAACAATGCAAAACCGAGACGGAAAAGGCCACTGCTGAAACACAGTCATCAGAAGGGTCGGAGGTCGGAACGGGGGAGAGCACTGGAGACTCCGACGAGAGAGAACATATCACCTCCGAGATTCTAAGACTTATCCAAGAAGTTGACAGAATTGGAGAAATCGTGCAAAGAACCCAAGCAGATATGGAAAATCAAATGGAAGAAAGCAACATGGAGATAAATGACGGAGTGTGTGCTGAAATTCAGAGATTGGTTCTGGAGGTGGGAGATATAAGGAAAGTGTTGAAGACAGTGAAAGACCACACAGAGCAAAGCAGAAGGGACCTCAAAGAGGAACGGACCAACATCAAATGGATGAAGTATGACGCGCAGAAAAAGATAAGGGAGCTGGATCGAAAGAGGGAGAAAGCCACGTTGGAGAGGGACGAGCTGGAAGTCATGACGATAAAGATGCGACGACAAAAGCAAGAGCTGGAACAGAAGATGGAAGACACGTGGAGCAGGGTTCACAGTATGGATGTGATGAAGAACCAGACGCAGAAAGCGGTCACAGAGGTTGAGGAGACCAGGGAGGAGATGCAGAGGTTCCAGAGGAAGATGGAGGAAAACCAGGAGGATGTAAAAAGAGACATGGTGAGTTAAATATCAATTGTTTATTGAATTTCAAAAGTTGGCAGTCATTTCTAGTTTGAGTCAGCAATTCCAGGATTTACACAATTGGAACAATTATAAGATGTAGTGAGATGGTAGTAGCCTAGTAGTAGTAGTAGTTGTAAGATAAAACTCGTCTTTAGAGTTTTAATCAATTACAAACTAAACCTCCTACAGTAATCCTCTATATAACAATACCTACTTAACATCTTTAATTTTAAATTCATGAGTAATTAGTAATTGCTGCTGCTGTGTGATAAAAATAGAACTCAAGTATTGGTGTTTCAGAAATTGACATTAGCACAGGCCCTAAAATTAGTCCTGCTGTGGCACCTCTTCTGTAATACTGAGACCTCTGAAATGAACCCCTTCCATATACATTGTGTCCTGTTCCTGTCTTGAAGAAATGTTTAAACCAATTACAGACCGACAAAATCGAACCAATATCAGGTAACAAAATGGCATAGCTAGTAAATGAGGCAGCATAATGCTACTTCTTACGAAGTGGATTTACAATATCCTTTATCACTAATCATACACCTGGAATGGGGCTTGATGAAGCATGACTAATGCATACATATAATGGAATTATTAGTTAAAGGGGCAGTTCACCCAAAATAAAAATAAATAAATAAATAAAGAATGTCCCCTTACCTGGAGTGTTATCTATTCATCCAGATTGTTTTTGATGTGATTTGCTTAGTTTTGGAGATACGTTTCTGCTGTCACTCCAGTACAATGGAGCTGAATGGCACTCAAAGCACCAAATATACTCTTGTCTCTACAATGTCTCTTTCTAGAAATCATGACCCGGTTACTCAGGATAATGCATAGATCTTGTTGTGAGCAGTTTCATGTAGGAAGAACTATTTTCTACTGAACTACACATTTGCATTATTATGGGGGTGTAGTTCAAGTCTGGATTATCTTGATTGATTGATTGAAAACTTTATTAACAGATTGCAGAATGGGTACAATACAGTACAGCTCAATACACACAATTGAAGGGGACATGTACTGCTATTCCTAGCACTATTTGGGCAACTTTACACAATTCCTGTTAGTCTATTGAAGACATCTGTAAGTTTTTTTTTCAAAAAAAATGCATTGTTTTATATTTCCCCCATTTTCAATTCATCAGGACATATATGACATACATGACATACAGATAGACAGTACTGCTACATCTATAACAACAACAATAATAATAATAATAATAATAATAATAATAATAATAATAATAATAATAATAATAATAATAATAATAATAATAATAATAATAATAATAATAATAATAATAATAATAATAATTAATAATTAATAATAATAATAATAATAATAATAATAATAATAATAATAATAATAATAATAATAATAATAATAATAATAATAATAATAATAATAATAATAGATTGGATTTTAAGAGAGAAGCGCCTTTCTCAGACTCAAGGACACTGTACAAGGAAAGGATGGAAAAATAAAAATGTTGAAAGAAAAAAAAAAGATATAAAAAAAAAAGTATGAATATTTGTGTATAGTAACAACAGGAAAAAACAAGTAAGATAAAATAGATTAAAAAAAGGAAGCAAGGTGCTGTCCAATTGGATGAAGTGGTTGAAATTAACAAACAAAACAAACAAACAACAAAACAAAACAACGGAATCTGTGGCTTAACACATTGACGACCACGGCTTGCAGTGTAATATGTGGCTGGAGGACAACGATGTACTTTCCGATGTACTTTCTAACAGCTATATATATATTTTAGTATTGCTATCTGTCCATTCTCATTGTCACTTGAGTGCATAAACCGTGCCTTCATAATGGCTTAAAGAAAATAAAAATCCATCGGTTGGTTGTCATTTTATAGCGTCGTGAATATAAGCTTTATCGCAGTTTTCATCTCGTCTTTTTTCTGGGAAGCTAGATATGAGGCTAAAGGCTAGTCACGTTATATCAAACGCCATTTCTGTTGTATATATACGAATGAAATAAAACAAACTGCTTAGCATCCGGACTATTACAGAGCATCTATGGATGAAATGGGGGCGGCGGGGGACGCCAATCAGTATTATTGATTAGCAATACAGTGTGCGTTCAAGTAGCCACATTCACTGATCGATCGCTTGCGTGTTACAACAATGTCCAATCCGGCTGTAATTTGGGTGAATAATATCCTACCTTCAGCCCATGTGATCGCCGGCAGCATTTCCCCATTATTCATCGGCATCTGGTAGATCGATATGTCCATTGGCTGATCATAAATCCCATTATTCCAGGCTGAAATCTGCGTTCCGTAACGTGATCAAAGATGGAGGATGTTCGGCTGGGATCCAGGCTCATATGAAACGCCCTAGACAGTAAAAAAAATAATTTTCCCATTCGGCCTCAATGATACTGCAGTGGAGCGATGGCGCCCCTAAGAGGATCTGGCCGGTATTGCATGTCGCCGATAAAAATCTGGCGGGTAAATCTGCAGAGCCGATCGGGGATCTTGATCCGTTTATTAATATGGAATAAAACAATAACAACTTGCCACGAGTTAACTCGTGGCTCTGGTCCACAACGGGTGGAATCGAAACACGAGTTAACTCGTGGCTGGTCCTTAAAGTGTTAAAAGAGTCAGGGGTGGGCTACTTGGGAGCAGGGCCGTGTTGCGTGAAGGCAAGTGAGAACAGGTGGGTTTTTAGCTTGGTTTTGAAGAGGTTGATGGTGTCAGAGCCTCGGATGAGGGGGGAGAGGGAGTTCCACAGTCTGGGGGCAGCTACAGCGAAAGATCGGTCTCCCAGTGTGGAACGCCTGGTGCGGGGGATGGTGAGGAGGTCAGAGTTGGAGGAGCGGAGGCCTCGTGCTGGAGTGTAGGGGTGGAGTAGGTTGGTCAGGTAGGAAGGGGCCAACCCGTGCAGGGAATTGTAGGTGAGGAGGAGGATCTTGTAGGGGATTCGGTAGTTGATGGGGAGCCAGTGGAGTTTTTGCAGGGTGGGGGTGATGTGCTGCCAGGGTTTGGTGCGCGTGAGGACCCTCGCAGCAGAGTTTTGGACGTACTGTAAGCGATCCAGAACCTTCTTGGAAGCACCAAGAAGGATTCCGTTACAGTAGTCAAGGCGGGAAGTGATGAAGGCGTGAATGAGTGTTTCCGCTGAGGTGTAGGAGAGTGAGGGGCGGAGGCGGGAGTTGGTTCTGAGGTGGAAGAAGGCGGATCTGGTGACACTTGACGTGAGGGTGAAATGAGAGGGTTGAGTCCAGTATTACGCCCAGGTTCCTTACCTCCGTGGAGGGGCAGATGGAGTAGCCATCCACGGAGAGAACAAGGTGGTCGATCTTTTGGAGCAGGGCTGGGGAGGCTACAACTATTAATTCGGTCTTCTTGCTGTTGAGTTGAAGGAAGTTGGTGGTCATCCATGTTTTTATGTCCTGGAGGCAGGCTGTGAGGGAGGGGGGAGGAAGGGGAGCCGAGGGTTTGGTGTGGAGGTAAAGCTGCGTGTCGTCTGCGTAAGAGTGGAAGTGGAGGCCGTGTTTCCTTATGATATTACCGAGTGGGAGGAGGTAAATCATAAAAAGGAGCAGACCTAGCACCGAACCCTGGGGAACACCCTGTTTAACAAGTGCTGGAGCTGACCTGGACCCCCCGAGGGAAACATAATGCCACCTGTTGGTAAGGTAGGATGTGAACCAGGACAAGGGGGTACCAGTGATGCCAAGGACACTTTCCAGGCGGTCTAGGAGGATTGAGTGTGAGATTGTGTCGAAAGCAGCTGAGAGGTCCAGGAGGATGAGGATGTTGATGTTGCCAGCATCAGCAGCCATGAGGAGGTAATTTGTTACCTTGATCAGGGCGGTCTCGGTGCTGTGTTTAGCCCTGAACCCTGAACCTATACATTTATGACATACCAGATTTGAAAATACAGTACTGTTTGTGATACAAAAAGAGTCCAGAAAAGGGAGTATATATACATTTACGTAAAAACTGTACATTGGAGGAGGTTGGGTGGGGTTGGGTGGGTAGGAGGGGTTGGGGGGGGAAACACTGTACAACTGTACAAGCAAAACTGTACATTGGAATATTGACAACCATACTAGGTAATTTACTGTACATTGGAGGGGGTTGGGGGGGGGGGAAACACTGTACAAACAAGCAAAACTGTATATTGGAATATTGACAAAACCATACTAGGTAAATTGCTGTACATTGGAGGGGGTTGGTTTAGGACATTTACAGGGGCCAGTTTCAAATTGCAGTCTCCCGTAGGTGTTCTTTGAGAGTGGTTTTGAAAGTGGGTAGTGATTCACATTCCTTTACAGCTTTAGGTAGGGCGTTCCACATTGATGTTGCATAATTGCGAAACGTGTTTAGTCCCTTGTTTGAGCCGAATCTGGGTTTAACATGATTTGTGGAGCTCCCTCTGGTGTTGTGATTGTGGTATTCACTGACCTTTGGCTTTGGGAAGTATTTTGACATGTACATGGGTACCTTGGTCGTGTAGTGTATCTTGTAGACCAGGCCCATTGCAAGTTGCTGTACTCTGTCGTCTACTCTAAGCCATCCTAGGTTGTCAAAGTGGGCAGGGGTGAGGTGGGTTCTAGGAGTAAGGTCAAGCAGTAGTCTGGCCAGTTTGTTTTGAGATGTTTGTAATTTCGTTTTTAGCGCCTTTGAGGTGCTTTGGTACCATGAGGTGCAAGCATAGTCGTAGTACCCTTGAATGAGTGCTCCTGCCAGAGTCTTCAGGGTATTCTTGTTTACCAGAGAGGAGATCCGGTACAAGAATCGAGTTCGTTGGTTGACTTGAGTAACTGGGTATTCCTTTTGAGTTTTTCTAATGTATTTCTTTGCCGCATTGAGCAACACAAATCGAGTGTCATTCAGCTCCATTGTATTGGAGTGACGGCAGACATCTCTACGACATTCGTTTTTGTTTTTTATTTTGGGTGAACTGCCCCTTTACAGTGTGTGTGAGTGTGCGTGTGCGTGCGTGTGTGTGTGTGTGCGTGCGCGAGTGTATATGACTGAGTCACTTTTGTCACTTTGCTGTGCTCCTCTCTAGGAGTGTGCTTCAAGTCACATACAAAGTAAAGTCTGCCCTCTGGTGGACGACACTGTATGTGTCATATTTGGAGCTTTGACGCGCAGGCCGTGTATCACTTCCGCAACGGAATTCGGTTTCCGGGTTCCCCTGATTGGCCGCGACCCCCACGTGACGCGCCCCCCTATGCCCCTATCCACCGCTCTGCCGCTGCCCGCTGCCAATCGGCAGAGCGAGCGGCCGCGGACGCGCTCGCTCGCTTCCTCAATTTATACGCATGGAAGTATTGACTGAATGAATGAATGAATGAATGAAAACTTTATTTAACAGATTGCAGAATGGGTACAATACAGTACGGCTCAATACACACAATTGTTAAGGGGATGCAGACCTGAGAAAGACGTTTGTCTTGTTTACATCAGGGTCCGCCATTTTCAATTCATATAGAACGACTACGCCGTAACAAATCATTAAAAAAATATACCGTTAACTGGAATATGTTGTGCCTTTACACATATGTTGGATTATGTAATTGGTTTGTCATGACAAACAAATAAAAAATCGCGATTTACCCGCTGGCTACAGAAACACAACACTCAGTGACTGCATGTAGTCAGAGCAGTGGCGTAACTCTAGGCTTGTTTGAGATGGGATAGGCGGACGCAGATCTGCGCAGGTTTTACTACGGCCTCGCCAAGCGCGTTGCATGGCGGTTAGAATGTTGTCCGATTTGCTCTGAAAATCTGACGAGGCGAGGCGCGGAACTCCCGCGGGAGCGAGCCGCGCGCAGCATTGAGAGCGAGGCTCCACAGTACCTCTCAGCCGGCTGCTCCCGGCTGGGAAGCGACTTGCTAGGTCGCGCAAAGCGCCTATTGGCTCAGAAAAGTTGTCAGTCACCAGCCATGTGACAGCCAGGGAGTTATGAGACGTTTGATTGATTGAAAACTTTATTATGTTATGCGTTATCAACTTATCATCATATCATCATGATAAACTTCAAGCTGTCAGACACACACACACACACATACAGCAGTGTGTTGTGTGTGCGTGCGGCCAGGAGCGTGCAACAAGATGGTATACATTATGGTATATGAATAGTATATTCCACTGTAGCAGTATATGGTGTGCTGTACATTTGAATCTGATCTAATTTTGCACACGGCCATCGCATTATAATGAGCTGGACAGGTGTGTAATGTGTGTGTGGTGACGTGAAAGCGTATCTGCCGCGCGAGACTAGGCGAGAGGCTCTTGTGAAATCGGCAGTGTCCGCCCTCTTAACTCCTCCCCCGGCTTCACTCGGCTACTCTCGTCTACTAGTCGAGGCAAACCGAAATCCATCTTGAACAAGCCTTCCAGGGGAGGAAACTAACTTTTTGGCTTACCAGCCAACTGGCGAGTATCAGATTTTTTTTACCAGCCAAACAGATTTTTTACCAGACAAAAAAAATCGCTAATTGTGATAATTACTTCTTTGTATGTCAAGCCGCGTCAATGTTGTGTATGCATCTGGGTAGGCACACTGTGCCTTTAAGACAGCACGGTGGTCTTACGACAGTGCTGTGAAGTACCGTCAAGTGTTGTGGTAACGTCAGTTGGGTTGGTGTGCTGTTGTGCACAGTGCACTGGTTGAGCTAGCCCCTTTCGTGACTGCGATGTGCAAGCCAGGGGCTTTTGAGCATGAAATAAAATGTCTAACCTTACGTCGTAGTCCGGTGCTTTTTTGGAAACATTATAGTCATAACAGATACAGGGGGGTCCGGAAGGGGGGGGTACGAGCTGGAGCATATGTGTGTAGGTTTTTAGATAACAGGTATTAAGGGTATATCCTATATAAGACAATTAACTAAAATGTGATTTCATTGGATGTGCACTGACAAATAATGCTTGTATATCTTATCGTGTGTTGTCATGTTTGTTTATGTGTTTGTTTAAAAAATAATAAAAAAATTAAATACAAAAAAAAACAGATACACCTAGCTGGCTGCTTTGAGCACACGGGGCTAACGTTAGCTAGCAAGCAGCTATAGCTAAAACGCTAACTAGAAGCTAACCACTGTATACAGTTCCAGTAGACTAACATTACACCTCTGTGATTTAAATGTGTCCTTAGTAACTTATACTCGAGGGTTGTACTAGGGTTGGATGCAGTTCCCCGTTGGTCAGTCTGTCTGTTTTCCATCTTCTGCTGTGTTTAACGTTATCTGTTTGCGAGTGCTCCTGATGGCTAGCCTAGTACCGCGGGACTTTTATTATTATATGTCCGCGGGTTGGCCAGTACTGCGCAAACGTTTATTAAACATTATATGTCCGCGGGTGGTCTTGTGCAGTGCTCTCGTGGCACTGTCAACTAAAGCGAACACTCAGAAGACGCGCACCGTTTGCCAGTGCAGTGATTGCAGAATGTTTTATTTTTTTGTATACTCGCCAGCAGGGGAGGAAACTAACTTTTTGGCTTACCAGCCAACTGGCGGGTATCTGATTTTTTTTACCAGCCAAACGTAAAAAATACTAGCATTTGGCCAGTAAAGTGGCCTAATTTCCTCCCCTGAAGCCTTCTCTCTCCAGGTGTGCCGGGGACAGATTTGTGGGCGTGGCGAGTGACGTCGCTGGGGGGGGTTAGGGGGCCCCCCCCCCCCCTCTCTACCTCGATTTTTTTTTTAATACCAGGGGTGCAATACCACATTTTCCCAGGCGGTGGCGCCATTTCTCCATGTAAACGACACACTGAGCTCATACATACAGAATTTCCATTGCATTCAGAGATCTCCAGGTAATGGTCTTTGCTATGGCAAATTGCTCTTAGAAATGGGAGTCAAGCAAACTTGTTAAAGTGTACAGCATGTGAATCAAATGTGGGATTGTTGTGACAAAGCTACAGCATAGAATTCTAAAGAAGCAAATCAAAATCCTTACTCCTGATTCCCCCAAAACACAACACTGCAGTAAATGAACTCATGCTGAAATTCTTCTTTCAACATGAGATCACTGCAATAACCAGAGGAACGTGCCAAAAAAACAGGGTCCAACTCATCTGTGAACTAAAGAGCACTTTCAAGCATTTCTAATTGCCACTTCATCTGCAGAAAATGAAATGTCATGTTTATCTCCAATCCAGTTAAAAGAGTTTCTCACACCAAGAAACCCTATTTTATCTTTTAGTGGAATGAACATTGCCGGCATCAGAATACATTTGACTTCTGGTCTTCATATAATCTATCAACAAAACGGGGGGAACAGAATGAAGAACAATTAAAACAATTTGCGATCATGAAACGTTTGGAGTCTAGAATATCTGATGAGTAATCGGTAAACATTATTCTTTTAAGTATAATTTTCTTCTTCTATGTCACACACACACTGTAGGCATGCGTTCTTCATGGGACGGGGGTGCACTAAGTGCAAGCCCAGATAAGTACTCGCTATTTGCATATCAATAGCGCCGGTCGTATTTAACACACCTGACGACCGGCGCTATTGATATGCAAATAGCGAGTGCAATCCCAGTTGATTTCAGGAACGCACCACTCACTGCACACACACACACACACACACTGCTGGTGTCGTCACTGCTGCTGGTTTAGCTCTAGATAAGGGCAAGAATGCGACCCCCATCTACTCCTCTTTGCATAATAATAGGACAGGTAGTCAGAAGGGGGGGGGACATAACTGCATTCTGAAAAAATGCGGGGGACACATTCCAAAGACCCCCGTGGGAGTTACGCCCCTGAGTCAGAGCCAGAGCTCAGCGATGCCGCTCGTGGCAGCACATTCTCGCCGCGGGCTGAGCTCTGGTGTCCGCTGGAGCAAGCCAGAGACAGCCGGCGGATGCAATATTTTATTTGTTTGTCATGACAAACCAATTACATAATCCAACATATGTGTAAAGGCACAACATATTCCAGTTAACGGTATATATTTTTAATGATTTGTTACGGCGTAGTCGTTCTATATGAATTGAAAATGGGGGACCCTGATGTAAACAATCGCGCTGCCGCGATTGTTCGATGCAGAATAGACGTAACTGAGTTACCATATACATACAATATACTATGCAGTGTACTAATATACAATACTATATAGTGCAAAGCAGAAATGGGATGAGGTACAATTTAGGTACAATTTACAGTAGGTGTGCGAGTTGTAGTGCAAATCCTTTATCAATAAATATAAAGTGTGTTAGTGTGATCTAAAGTGTGGAGAGTGGGTGCTGCAGTGTGTTGTTTGTTTAAGTGAGTGTGTGTGTGTGGGTGTGTGTGCTGTGTGCATTTGATGGTTGTTGCATAGTGTTTATTGTTCGTTGAGCAGCCTGATGGCCTGGGGATAGAAGCTTCTTCTGAGTCTTTCTGTGCTCGCCTTAAGACTCCGGTATCGCTTGCCTGACCGCAGCAGTTCAAAGAGGTAGTTGTTCGGGTGGCTGGAGTCCTTGATGATTCTCTTAGCCTTCCCCCTGCACCGCTTGTTGTAAATGTTCTGGAGGGTGGGAAGCCCCCCTCCAATTGTGCGTTCGGCTGAACGTGTCACTCTTTGTAGTCTGCTACGGTCTTGTGCAGTGCTGTTCCCAAACCAGGAGGTGATGTTGCCAGTCAGGATGCTCTCTATTGTACATGAGTAGAAGTTCCTAAGGATCTTCTGACTGACTTGGAACTTCCTTAGGCGCCTGAGGAAGTAGAGGCGTTGTCGTGCCTTCTTCACAACACTGTCAATGTGTGTGGTCCATGTCAAGTCCTCGGATATGTGGGCTCTGAGGTACTTGAAACTGTTCACTCTCTCAACCGGTGCCCCGTCGATGCTGAGGGGGCTGTAGTCCTTGACCCCCGACCTCCTGAAGTCCACAATCATCTCTTTTGTTTTGCTGACGTTCAGGTTAGAGTTTGTCTTAGACTCGAGCATGGCGATACTATGGATAGAACGCCAGGTAGTTTGCAGGCTGTTCGACGCGGAAATGAGCAAACACGCTATTGGGCGCACATGTCATATGACCTGGCCAATCAGCGCGCCAAACGGGAACGCGGAAGGACAAGCCAGTTGCCTAAAGGATACACGCGTCCAGGCATTGAAAGTCAAGCTTGATCTCGTTTTAATAATCAGCTTGACTTAACACCAGGAGTAGAGCAGAGGGACTCACTTGCACCTTTTACACATGGAAAACTGTATTTACTTTTACGTCATCTTAATACACCTTAAGCCAGGAAAAGAGATTAACCTTTTTGGTTTTAATAATAATTATTATCCTTCTTTTGCTATATTGTTTTATTGTCTTTTATCGTTTGAGTTCTGCTAGTTATGTTGTGTTAGCACAAGACAGACTTAATTGACTACTAGAGGGATTGAAAATGTGGAGCAAGCTTTATTGGAATCTTATTATGTTATAACTGGATGAAGATAATGAAGGTGTCTTCTGAAGGGGATGGATGTGGAGATGGGTTTAAAATTAAATAGAAACATATTACTGTTGTCTAATGAGGTTTATATACGGTTATTAGACCTTATATAAGAAACAAATAGACTAGGGTATTTGTAATGTTGATGGAATCCTTGAGACAAAGAAAAATATAAGTACATTTGAAGTATTCAGATGAGCAATGTTTTCAAACGTTCAATTAAGATGGTAAGTGTATGTTCATTGTTAAGGCTGCAGTAGGCAACTTCTGAGAGTTAGTTTACCTGCCTCAACAGAAGAAGAGCACACTCTGCATAACTTTTCCAGCCCATGCAGACAGAATAATGGTTTTCCACAGACTCCCAGAAGTGGTCTTAGTTTTCCAATATGACCTCGGGAATACCACCTGTATACCACCAATATTTTGTATTGTTTATTTTTGAGAAATTCAACATAAAGCAGCTCTGTGCCTCTGGGATTCTGTGGGAAACCTTTGTTGCACATGCATGGACTCTATTTCTGCTGGGCAGGTGAGGTTTCAAACAATAGATCATGCTACCACCCAAAAACTGTAGGTTTTGTAGAGAAAAGGAGGAGATCGGATCTGTTACTCAATTCAGTCAATTTATTACAAGATCTTCTCAGTTCAGTCAAGTTCTCCAACTTACACACACTCTAAGGGCTAGATCCACAAAGAATGGATTGCACGGTGCTAATTGCACCCTTACTTACAATTGCACCCCTTACCAATTGTGTGTATTGAGCCGTACTGTATTGTACCCATTCTGCAATCTGTTAATAAAATGTTCAGTTGGTGCCTGGTGATTGATTGAATGAACATTTTATTAACAGATTGCAGAATGGGTACAATACAGTACAGCTCAATCAATACACACAATTGTTAAGGGGATGCAGACCAGAGAAAGACTTTCGTCTTGTTTACATCAGGGTCCCCCATTTTCAATTCATAATGAATTGTAAGTAAGGGTGCAATTAGCACCATGCAATCCATTCTTTGTAGATCTAGCCTGTGTTCCAGAATTTAAACCATTACATGCCACTCCCGTCCTTTCTCGCGGGTGTGCCTTCTCACACTTGTTATTAGCCAATGGGAGTCAAAGTCCCTCCTCTAAGGAATATTACTCTCTGTCTCCCTCTTCTGGTACTAATAATCTTCCATGTGTTCAATGCCAGATCTTCTAATCTAATAGATCAAACACATTATTTTAGTTCGTAAACCTTACTTCAGAGTTCAGAAGTACCAACTGGTCTTGAAGATCAAAGGATTTGACCTCAGGCCTGTTTATAACTGACCTGAGAAAACAACTGTCCTTGTGTGAAGATAGTAAAACAGATGTGTTATCTGTAACCTAAGTTAGTTCCTGTTCTCAGTGTCTTTCACATTCCAACAAATGCTGTGGCCTTTTATGACAGGCACTGAGAACTCCTGTAATCTATAACAAACAAATGAAATGATACTACACAGGTAAATTCACTGCTAATTTATCCGAAGTTTCCTACTGTTTTAAAGGCAGTAGAGGTTGAGTACTTCCAGGTGATGTATCACATTCACGGTCAAAATGATTTGGATTAACTTTACAGCTGTACATAAGCTGTTCAAATACAATTTCAAGATGGACGTATGGTATACGGTTCTTCGTATGAAAGGTTAAATTATTTGAAACAGGCCACCATCATCAGTAAATTAGCTAAATGCATCCCATCATATTATTAAATAATAATAATAATAATAGTAAAAATAAAGAAAGAAAAAAATGAAAATAAATGTTTTAGTGAAATTCTCATCTAGCAGCAGCAATACAATTCCATTCATAATATTAAAGGGGCACTTCACAGAAAAACAACACCGATTTCATCATCATCATCTTCGTTTTACGTCCTTTTTTCCCACTACAGTGAGGTTGGATGGGGCGATGACTCCACGCCACTGGGCACGGTTTTGTGTCATGTCTCCATGTATCTCCAGATCCCTCATATCATTTTCCACACATCCCCTCCACGTCTGCTTCGGTCTCCCTCTCGGCCTCCGCCCATCAACAATCATCTCCTCCACCGCTCTCAACATCCCCCCCTCCTCCGATCTTCTCACATGGCCAAAACCACCTGAGACGTCCATATCTCACCTTGAAATCAATTTCCCTGACACCACAGATCTCCTCCACTTCGGCACTGGTCCTCCCATCCTGCCATCTGACTCCCGCCACATACCTCAACATCTTCCGATCGCAGCTCCCACCACCATCACCCCTTTTGTCATTGCCCACGTTTCTGAACCATACAGGAGAACTGATCTCACACATGCTTCATATATCCGTCCTCTGATCTTTACCTCTGTTTCAATTCACCAGTAGCCTACTAATTTCGCGCCACTTCCTCCACACCGCCGCCACTCTCGCCCTCACCGTCCTTTTCACCTCCGTCTCACAGTCCATCACATCTCCCAGATAGCGAAACTGCTTCACCTCCTCCAGCACCTCCCCTCCCACCACTAGACCACCATCTCCAACCACCTCCTCCTCTTCCCTCTCACACGTGGGGCATCTAAAATCCCTCACTCCCCTCAGATTTTCCAAACATCTTTTGTGACACCTTGTCACATTCTCTACACCGCACAGTTTACTCCCACTCTTCTTCCACAGACTCCACATGGGTATCTTCCTGACTGAATTCTCTCTCCTTCACTCCCTGTTATCATTACCTTCGTCTTGTCGATATTTATCTTCATTCCCCTCTTCTTCATTCCATCCCTCCACTCAACAAACATTCTCCTCACTTCCTCCTCCGAATCTGCCGTCAGCACTAGATCATCAGCATAAAGCAGCTCCCACGGTCCTTCTCCTCGGGAATCCCTTGTTGCTTCCTCCATTATAGTAATGAAGAGCAGTGGGCTAAGAGCCGAACCCTGGTGCACACCTACTCCAATGCCAAAGTCCTCCGATGTTCCAGCTACTGTCTTGACTCTCGAAGTGGCTCCCACATACAGGGACATTACAGCTCTCACAAGTCTCTCTAGTATCTTCCTAAGCACCCATTCTATAGCACAAATGCCTTTTCCAGGTCTATAAAAATGTGATATTATTTATTTTTCTTCTCCTGTCTCCTGTCCACACTTATCAATCTCCTCAGCCTTTCCTCCAACACCCTCTCAAAAACCGTCATTCCATGTTCCAGTAGTCTAACTCCTCTGTACTCTCCGCACTCAAGTGCATTTCCCTTTATAAATTGTTGTGACCTAAATAACTATCAACCAATCTCAAAGTTATCTTGCCTAGCAAAAATCCTGAAATCATTGGTTAACATCAACTTAAAGCATTTCTCTCAATGTATTCTATATTAAGTCCACACCAATCAGGTTTTAGAGAAAAGCATAGCATGGTTTCAACTACTTCTTTAGTTATAAATGACATAGTATGAATGAATGAATGAATGAAAACTTTATTAACAGATTGCAGAATGGGTACAGTACAGTACAGCTCAATACATACAATTGTTAAGGGGATGCAGACCAGAGAAAGACTTTCGTCTTGTTTACATCAGGGTCCCCCATTTTCAATTCATCGTAACATATATGACATACATGACATACAGATAGAAACTGTACATTGGATTGGGTAGGTGGGGGTGGGGGGGGACTGTACATTGGCGGTGGTTGGGGGGGGGGGGGGGTTGGGTAGGAGTGGGGGGGGGGGGGGGTTGGGTAGGAGTGGGGGGGGGGGGTTGGGTAGGAGGGGTGGGTGGGGACTGTACATTGGAGGTGGTTGGGTGGGGGGGGGTGGGGGGGGGGGGGGGTTGGGTAGGAGTGGGGGGGGGGGGGGTTGGGTAGGAGGGGTGGGTGGGGGACACTGTACAACTGTACAAACAACACTGTACATTGGATTATTGACAAGACCATACTTGGTAATTTACTGTACATTGGAGGGGGTTGTGTTCGGACATTTACAGGGGCCAGTTTCGAGTTGCAGTCTCCCTTAGGTGTTTTTTGAGAGTGTTTTTGAAAGTGGGTAGTGATTCACATTCCTTTACAGCTTTGGGTAGGGCGTTCCACATTGATGTGGCATAATTGCGAAACGTGTTTAGTCCCTTGTTTGAGCCGAATCTGGGTTTAACATGATTTGTGGAGCTCCCTCTGGTGTTGTGATCGTGGTATTCACTGACCTTTGGGAAGTATTTAGTCATGTACATGGGTACCTTGGTCGTGTAGTGTATCTTGTAGACCAGGCCCATTGCAAGTTGCTGTACTCTGTCGTCTACTCTAAGCCATCCTAGGTTGTCAAAGTGGGCAGGGGTGAGGTGGGTTCTAGGAGTAAGGTCAAGCAGTAGTCTGACCAGTTTCTGCCCTTGATAAAAGAAAACACTGCACTGCCCTGTTTATTATCTGTCGAAGGCATTCGACACAGTTGACCCTTTTCTTATATTGCAAAGAGTAGAGTAGTATAGGCTTTGATACAAATGCTTGCAATTGTTTCAAAAGCTACTTGTCTGAGAGACTTCAATGTGTGAAACCAGGAATTGCCCAATCAGTGTTTCTACCTATTATAAAAGGTGTCCTGCAAGGATACATTCTTTACCATCTATATTAATAATATTGTCTCTGAACATCTTTATGCGGATGACACTATTGTCTATTGTATTGCTGATTTTGTGAAATCTGCAACTCTCTTTTAATGCTTTGCAAGATGTACTTATTAGTCTCAAACTGGTGCTCATTTCTAGTAAGACAACATGTATGTTGTTTTCTGAAGCCAAATATGTTGTTCACAAGGACCTGCATAAAGTATATCTACTATGAGTGGGTCTGACATTGAGAGTCTCAGAATATAAATACCATGGTATCTGGCTTGATGAAAAATCTACAGCACGTGGGCGTTCTTGCCTGAACTGTGGCAAGTTATTGGCTTCTTGTATAGGAATAGAGCCAGCTTCCCTATGAGAGTCGTTGAAGCAGTTTATTTATAGACATGCAGCGGCTTCCACTCTTAAGCCCTTAGACTCTGTATATCATTCACCCATTAAATTAATCACTGGTGATAGTTATGGTACTCACCATTGTGTTCTGTATAGTATGGTTGGATTGTCCCCCCTAGCAGAGAGGTGAGAGCTGCATTGGCATCTGTTTCTATATACTGTAAAGCCATAATTGGAGTGTACATCAGGACCCTATAGTACACGTTCCAATGATTGGCTTACACTTAAAGCACCTAGTTTTTACTGAATTTGGGAAATGAGTTTTTAAGCCTCTGTGCTCCTGACACATGGAACATCATACAACAAACTCTAAAACTCAATACTTTAGTATAATTTGGTCAGTTTAAATTGATTATGATTGCACTTATTGTATTGTTTAAACTGTATTGTATATATTTTTAAACGGTTAGCTCAAATCAAGCAATCTACTTGGTTCATAGCCGTGGTGTATTGAGCATAATCCACAGCTATGATTGGTCTATGGAGGAGACTGGGGCTGTAGCATACAGATTGGGGAATCCCTCACATCATGGCACACACATAATTATGTCCATATGGACCAAGAGAGGTTCAAAATGTCTGTTAGCGGCATCTGAATCAGACAGATAAAGCTATGATTTTATCCAGATTCTTTGATTATTGACACTTCCACTAAATGTATTAATCTAGCTACTAACTGGGGAGCCTAATAAATTACAGATAAAGGAATATAGCAAGACGATCGGTTACAATAGTTAACCTCACATTGAATGGGGATTCCCAGTCCTGTCGCAGCCGCACAATCTCCAAAAACGTTGGACCAAATTTCAGAATATTTGGATGAACTGACTGTTCTTTGGAAACATTCTCGCCTGCATTTTTTTTTAATATAAAACGGTATAATAATTGTCCTAGGTCGTACGTTAAAACAGCATTCGGCCTTGGTAAGCAGTCAGCATATCTGCACGACTATGAAAAAAAGAATGCCAGCTAGTTGTTGTGTGTATGTTGCATAGCAGCCGCCTTGCAGTGCAGACAGCCAGGAGGGTCTATTTTATTTTGAACATTATTATTTACTAATAATATCATAAACATTTAAATTGAAGTGTGTCATACTTTCATATTGCCATAGCCTACTTGGTAACCGTTTTATGAAAGCAATAGCTCACTTCAGGCCATGGCATATGGTTATTATATCATAGCTAAGGGGCTGTCAGCCAAACTACGCCCCTTAGCTGTGATATAATAACCATATACTATGACCTGTCGTGAGCCATTGCTTAATTATTGTGTTTATTATTGTCTGTATGCTCGACATCATTGGAAATAAATGTTCGAGTTGAAATATAGATTGAATGAATGAATTAATTAATTGAGCTGTAATTAACACAACAGAAGGATTCCGTGTCCCCTGATGACAGGAGGAGATATTCAAACTCATTAACTCTCAATAACTGTCAAACTATATTAATGTGTGCAAAACAGTTCAGAGCCTTGGGATGTGTGAGATTATGTGCAAAAGAAAATCAGCATTGTTTTTCAGAGAAGTGCCCCTTTAATAATAATAATAACAATGACAATGATGATGGTGATGATGATTTATTTGTATAATTCCTTAAAAATTAATAGTAAGCACCTTCTGTTATTCCCTTCACAACCAGCTACTGTAGGTTATATAATATATTTTAATTTCAATTAGGGATGCACCGATACAGATACCGACAGTCCAAGTCTATACTGTTCATTAAAAGTAATGGATCCGATCGATACTCTGTATCAGCCGATACTTAAAGCCCAGGTATCAGTATCGGTATCGGGACTGAAAAAGTCTGATTGCTGCATCCCTAATTTCAATTTCCCACTGTTGGACTTGATTGTAATACAAGCCTATTTTCCCATTTTGACAGGATAAGCTGATTGTCATGAAAGCTGAGCTCAGCAGATGGAAAGCAGTTGAAACGATGAAGGAAGAGACAAGGTCAGTGGGTAAACTAATGGCTCAGCAATCACAGGATGAGACAGATGATCAATATCACAAAACCTCTGAAACTCTAAGGGACAAAGTTGAAGCAGACGATGAAATAACAAAGGACACCGCTTCAAGACAAGCTGTGAAAACTGAGATCGAGCTGCAGAGAGAGGAACTGAAATCTGTTATGGAGAACATAAAGATAGAGAAAGAATATCTGGCTCAATTGAGGACAGACATTTTGGAAGAAAGATTAAAGAATGATGACCAGATGGAAAGGGAGATAAGCCTGAGAGAGATGACAAAAATGGAGAGTCAGATTTCTAAACTCAAGGAGGAAGAGGAGATACTCAAGGAGCGAATGAAGAGTGCTATGGACACTTTTGAGATGAAAAATCACGAGATCCAAACAGTAATTACGGAAACAGATTACCTACAGAGCCAGAGACAGGAGGCTGAAATTTGGCTAAAACAGATAAAGCAGAAAATGGGAGATTTGAAACTAACAAATGAACTGGAGAGATACACAGAGACATTTGAGACCACAAAGCCAATGGAAGACATGAGTTCTGAGATTGAAAACACCATGGAGAGGACAGGACAAAGGAGAGAGGAGTCTGAAACGGAGAAGTATGAAATGGAAAAAATGGAAAGTCAGATTTCCAAACTCAAGGAGGAAGAGGAGATAATCAAGGAGCGAATAAGGAGTGCTATGGACACCTTGGAGCTGAAAAACCACGAGATCCAAACAGTAATTATGGAAATGGATGACCTACAGAGCCAGAGACAGGAGGCTGATACTTGGCTAAAACAGACAGGACAAAGGAGAGAGGAGTCAGACAAGACTCTTGTAGACGATGAGCAAATGGAATCAGCTAATTATGAGATAAGAAAACTTCTTGAAGTAGTTGCTAGAACGCGACACACTGTGCAACAAACAAAACTAGGACTTCAAAACCAAACGGAAGAGATTAACACGAGCAGGGATGATGAATACAAGACAAATAGAGAGATCCAGAGGTTGGTGCTGGAGGTGGACCAAATCAGAGAAGTGCTGAAGATGGTGATGGTGGAAACGAAGCAAAGTGAAATGAGCAACGTTAAACAAAGGAAAAGCGAGGCATCTGAACAGAAGAGAGAGCTGGAGCAAAGGCTGGAGGAAACCTGGAGAGAGAGGAATGAGCTGGACGTTATAAAAATAAACATGCAGAGACAAATGGAAGACATGAGTTACAAGATTGAGGTGGAAAAACAAAACATAAGAGCTGCATTTGAAAAGTGTAAAACTGAAATTGCGCAGCAAAAGAAGGACATGGAATCTGTCATAGAAAGCATAAAGAGAGAAAAAGAACAGCTTGTACAATTGAAGGTTTGTGCTGACAGATGGAGAATGGAAACAGGTGCAAAGGCTAGAACAGGAAGGGATACCGAGCCTAAACCGACTGAGAAGAAAATGGCCACAGAAAAAGAAGAAACGGAAAATGAATCCCCCAAAAAGAAAAGAAAAAGAAAAAAGAAAAGAGAAAAAATCAAGGAGGACATAAGGATATCGATAGCCGACTTGGATCAGAAACATGAAACAATTGGAAAGCTGGGCGAGGCGATATGTGACCAAGAGAAGCAAAAACAAGAGGTTGAAATGGAGGCGGCAAAGACAAAGACAGAACTGGAAAATCTATGTGAAGTTCAGGCCGATCTGCAAAGGCAACGAGAGGACATTGAAACACTGAGGGCAGACGTTAAGGCAGAGAGAGAAGAGATTCAGATTGTGAAACAGCGGGTCGAGGCGGACAAAAAGGATGCACAATTGACAAGACAACAAGCTAATTCAGAAATAAACAAGTTGAACCACATGAAGGATGACATCGAGAGAGAGAAGCAAGAGCTTGACAACAAGATTCAAATGGCCAAGAGAGAGATGAAGGAGATGGAATTGTTGAAGTCTGAGTTGGAGGTAAAGAGTAAAGAAAATGAACAGACCATTAGGAAGGCAGTGAGAAAAAAGGACGAAATTAAAAGCATGTGTTCTGAGATAGAAAGGGAAAAGGGTGCACTCAAAAGAGAGACGCAGAAAAGAAAAAGAGAGCTGGACCAGAGGCTGGAGAAGACAATGAGAGCAAGGGACGAGCTGGACGTTATGAAGATAAAACTTCAGCGACAAAGGGAAGAGATGGAATGTGAAATGGCAGCCTTCAAGAGAAAAAATAAAAATACAGAGGACAAGGCAGGCCTCACTCACTCTCAAGAAACGCAAACAGAAAGTCCAAGGACACAAATGGAAGTGATGAGTGACAATGCTGAGAAAGATAAAGCAGACTTCATTGAAGGTTTTGACATGCTAACCAAAGAAAGAGCTGAGCTGGAACATCTGAGAGCTGAGATAGAGCAGCATAGGCATGACATGGAAACTGTGATGGAGAATATTAACAGGGAGTCAGAATATTTGGAACGGCAGAAGACAGATGTGGACAAAAACAAAGCAACGATGGATGATAGGGATGAAATGAATAGGGATATGAGTGAGCTGAAAGTCAAACATGTGGAAATAGTCAGAGAGAAGGAAGACATGGAAAACCAAATCTCCAAACTCACAGATGAACAGGATGTGACCAATAAGGAATTAAAAACGGCAATGGACAAACTGGAGCTGAGAAACATAGAGATCGAAAGACTCAAAGATGACACAAGTAACTTTCAAAATGAGAGACGAGCACTCCAAGTTGCATTGGAAATTATAAAGAAGGAAATGGAAAAGCTAGATGAAATGAAGGCTGATCTACAAAATCAACAGAAGGAGATCAAGACACTGAGAGCTGAGATCAAGACGGAGAGAGATAGGATGGGGATAATGCAATCGGAGTTAGAGATAACAAAGGTGGATTTTGAAAAGAAAAAGAAACAAGCTGCAGCAGAAAGGGATAAGATCAACCATATGTTGGACAATATCAAAAGGCAAAAACAAGACCTTGACGACACGTCGGAAAGGGCTAAAAAAGAGATACAAGAGAAGGAAGTGGTAATGGCTGAACTGAAAGTGGCAAGGAAAGACAATGAACAGACAATGGGGAGAGCCAATAAAAAACAGCAAGAAGCCAAAACCATGTGGGCTAAGAAAGAAATGGAAGTGGGTGCACTTAAAAGAGAGACACGAAAGAGAAGAAGAGAGCTAGACCAAAGTCCAGAAAAGACCACGAGAGAGAGAGATGAGTTGGACATCATGAAGCCTAAGACGGAGAGACAAAAGATGTATGAACAGGGAATGGAAGAGGCAAATAAAGTGAAGAGCCTTATGGATGTGGCCAACCACATTCAAAAGCAATGGGAAGAGATCAAAGCTAGTATGGAAGAAAACAAGATGAAGGAGAAACAATTAGAAGAAATTAAGGAACAGTTTGAAAAGGAGAAACAAGACCTAAGTAAAGGCCAAAGCACCCTAACCCTGGAACGAGCTGGAGTGGAACACATGAAAATGGAGATATATCTTCAAAGAGAGAATATGGTATCCATCTTAGAGGACATGAAGAAAGAGAAAGTGTATCTGGAAGAATTGAAGGCAAATGTAAACAAAGAGAGTAAAGCTATGGATGAGGAAAAGGAAAGAATAGAAAACAACTGGGCTCAGTTGAAACTGAAAGAGGAAAAAATGGACAAAGAAAAGGAGACCCTGCAGTGTCAGGCAACTAGACTAAACGCAGAACGACAGAGACTGAGGGAGGAAGCTGGTAGAAATGTGGAAGATGTGAACAGTGGGAGGGAGGAAGTAAAAATGGAAACACTTGAGAGGAAACAAAGGCAAATCGGCAAAGAAGAAGATGTGATAGCAGAGCTGGTGCGTATAATGAAGGATGTCATGAAGAGGAAAGATGAAATTGAAGTTGCCACAGAGGCTACAATGAGAGAATCTCATTGTAGCCTGATCAATCTTCAACAAGTTAGGGCTGAAATAGAGAGCAACAAAGAAGCAATAATTGACAGAAGGGATCAAATGGAAAGGAGTTTGTCTGAGCTGCGAATGAGAAAAGATGATGTAATGACAACAGTGAAGGCCGTAAAAGACCTAGAACGAGATGAGCAACAAATCAAAAGGGAAAAGGAGAGGCTGGACTTGATCGAGTCAGAACTACAAAAGGAGTCGGACAACAACGATAATGTCCTCAGTGAGATAAGAAGAGAGAAGGAGAAACTGAGGGAATTGTCCATCCGAGTTCAAAAGGAAAGGGAAGAACTCGAGAGTGTCATTGCCCGGGAGAAAAAAGAACAGGCCCTCTTAGATGACGACATGAAAATACGAGCAGGAGATCTGCAGAATAGCATCAGTATTGCAATGAGAGAAAAACTACATCTAGAATGTTTAAAGAATGACATAGTGCAGAAGAAGAATGAGATTGACGCTTCCATGGATGTTATGCGCAAAGAGGTTAAGCATCTTAGGCAGAGGAAGAGTGATATAGAGATGGAGAGGAAAACAATACTTGAGGAAAAGGACAGAGTGGAAAAAGATTTGGCTGGTCTGACCAGAGAGGAGATTGGAGAAAAGGAAGCCATCAAAGTCACAGACCTAGGGGAGACACGTGAAGACGTCAGAAAGAAAATGGATGACTTGGAGGAGAAAAGGGAGGACATCCAAAGACTGAGTTTCAAGTTGAAACACCAGCGTGATGAATTGACAAACCAGAGAGAACAGCTGGATTCAAATCTTAACCTCATACAAAGAGAGAGGGACAATCTAAAGAGAATGAAATCTGACACAGTGACAATGACAGAAGACATGAAGAATGAATGGAAGCAAAAGCTCATGGGGAAGAAACAAGAATTTGAAAAGATCAAGAAGGACTTGGAACGAGAAAAAGAAGAGCTTGATAGAATGAACAGGACGACAAATGAAGAGAAACTCGATTTAGAGTTCATGAAGTCTAACACCCAGAAACAACTTGGCGTAATAGAACAGGAGAAAAAAGATTTGGAAAAAGAAAGAGAAAGGCAGGAAATCATAGAGATTGAGCTAAAAAAGAAATCAGACATTGACAATGTCCTTGATGAGATATGTAAAAAACAAGAGAGCATAAGAATGTTGGCTGTCCAAGTTCAAAAGGAAAAAGAGGAACTTGAGAGTGAAAGGAAGTCTTTTGACCAAAACAAGAAAGAAAAAGAACTCATAGATGATGAAATCAAAAGACAAATAGAAGAACTGCAAAACAGCCGCAATGTTGTAATGAAAGAAAAACAACATCTTGTTTTGAAAAATGAACAGCTTGGGAGGACAATGGAACAAATACAACTCAAGAATGAAGACATGCAAAGACTAAGATCAGAATTGGAAAATGAGTGTGATGAACTCAATACAAAGAAAGAGAAGTTGGGTGCTCATCTTGAACGTACACACAGAGAGAAGGAAGATCTATCAAGAATGAAGTCTGATATAGCATCAAGGACACAAGAACTTGAGAATGAATGGATCCAGAATCTTGTGTTGGAAAAAGAACGACTTGAAAAGCTCAGGAACGAGATTGAAGCAGAGAAAAATGACCTTGAAAGATTCAAAAAGATAATGAACAAAGAAAAACTGAATTTGGAGTTGAAGGAATCCGACACCCAGGAAAAAATTGACACACTAGACCAAGAAAAACAAGAATTAGAAAAGGAAAAAGAAAGAATGGACATGATCAAGATTGAGCTACAAAGGACATCAGACAACAATGATATTGTCCTTGAGGACATAAGTAAAGAGAAGGAGAGCTTAAATGATTGGGCTGTACAGGTTCAAAGTGAAAAGGAAGAACTTGAGAACTTTGAAAAGATTGTTTTCCAGAAAAAGAAAGACCAAGAACGCATGGATGATGACATCAAAAGACAAACACAAGAACTGCAAAACAGCCACATTCTGGTAATGAAACAAAAGGATGATCTGGAATGTGTCAGGAAGGATGTAATGCAGAAGAAAGATGAGATTGATGCTTCCATGGAAAGCTTAACTAGAGAGAAAGATCACCTTGAACAAAGGAAGACATTCATGGGCCGGGAGAGGAAAACAATTGATGATGACATTATAAGACAAATGGAGCAATTACAACAAAAAAATGAAGACATGCAAAGACTAAGATCAGCATTGGAACACGAGTGTGATGAACTCAATACAAAGAAAGAGAAGTTGGATGCTCATCTTGAACTTACACACAGAGAGAAGGAAGATCTATCAAGATTGAAGTCTGATATAGCATCAAAGACAAAAGAACTTGAGAATGAATGGATCCAGAATCTTGTGTTGGAAAAAGAACGACTTGAAAAGCTCAGGAACGAGATTGAAGCAGAGAAAAATGACATTGAAAGATTCAACAAGATAATGAACAAAGAAAAACTTAATTTGGAGTTGAAGGAATCCGACACCCAGGAACAAATTGACATACTAGACCAAGAAAAACAAGAATTAGAAAGGGAAAAAGAAAGAATGGACATGATCAAGATTGAGCTACAAAAGACATCAGACAACAATGATATTGTACTTGAGGACATAATTAAAGAGATGGAGAGCTTAAAGGATTTGGCTGTACAGGTTCAAAGTGAAAAGGAAGAACTTGAGAACTTTGAAAAGATTGTTTTCCATAAAAAGAAAGACCAAGAACTCATGGATGATGACATCAAAAGACAAACACAAGAACTGCAAAACAGCCACATTCTGGTAATGAAAGAAAAGGATGATCTGGAATGTGTCAGGAAGGATGTAATGCAGAAGAAAGATGAGATTGACGCTTCCATGGAAAGCTTAACTAGAGAGAAAGATCACCTTGAACAAAGGAAGCCTTTCATGGACTGGGAGAGGAAAACAATTGATGATGACATTATAAGACAAATGGAGCAATTACAACAAAAAAATGAAGACATACAAAGACTAAGATCAGCATTGGAACACGAGTGTGATGAACTCAATACAAAGAAAGAGAAGTTGGATGCTCATCTTGAACTTACACACAGAGAGAAGGAAGATCTATCAAGATTGAAGTCTGATATAGCATCAAAGACACAAGAACTTGAGAATGAATGGATCCAGAATTCTGTGTTGGAAAAAGAACGACTTGAAAAGCTCAGGAACGAGATGGAGGCACAGAGAAATGACCTTGAAAGATTCAACAAGATAATGAACAAAGAAAAACTGGATTTGGAATTGAAGGAATCTGACACCCAGAAACAATTTGACACACTAGACCAAGAAAAACAAGAATTAGAAAAGGAAAAAGAAAGAGTGGAAGTGATCAAGATTGAGCTACAAAAGACATCAGACAACAATGATATTGTACTTGAGGACATAATTAAAGAGATGGAGAGCTTAAAGGATTTGGCTGTCCAGGTTCAAAATGAAAAGGGAGAACATGAGGATTTAGAAAAGATTGTTGCCCAGAAGAAGAACGAACAAGAACTCATTGATGATGACATCAAAAGACAAACACAAGAACTGCAAAACAGCCACATTCTGGTAATGAAAGAAAAGGATGATCTGGAATGTGTCAGGAAGGATGTAATGCAAAAGAAAGATGAGATTGACGCTTCCATGGAAAGCTTAACTAGAGAGAAAGATCACCTTGAACAAAGGAAGACGTTCATGGACCAGGAGAGGAAAACAATTGATGATGACATTATAAGACAAATGGAGCAATTACAACAAAAAAATGAAGACATGCAAAGATTAAGATCAGCATTGGAACACGAGTGTGATGAACTCAATACAAAGAAAGAGAAGTTGGATGCTCATCTTGAACTTACACACAGAGAGGAGGAAGATCTATCAAGATTGAAGTCTGATATAGCATCAAAGACACAAGAACTTGAGAATGAATGGATCCAGAATTCTGTGTTGGAAAAAGAACGACTTGAAAAGCTCAGGAATGAGATGGAGGCAGAGAGAAATTACCTTGATAGATTCAACAAGATAATGAACAAAGAAAAACTGGATTTGGAATTGAAGGAATCTGACACCCAGAAACAAATTGACACACTAGACCAAGAAAAACAGGAAATAAAAAAGGAAAAAGAAAGACTGGATGTGACAAATATTGAGCTACAAAAGATATCAGACAACAACAAAATGGTCCTCGATGACATAAGTAAAGAGAAGGAGAGCTTAAATTATTTGGCTGTACAGCTTCAAAGTGAAAAGGAAGAACTTGAGAACTTTGAAATAATTGTTTCCCAGAAAAAGAAAGACCAAGAACTCATGGATGATGACATCAAAAGACAAAAACAAGAACTGGAATGTTTCAGGAGGGATGTAATGCAAAAGAAAGATGGAATTGACGCTTCCATGGAAAGCTTAACTAGAGAGAAAGATCACCTTGAACAAAGGAAGACTTTCATGGACCGGGAGAGGAAAACAATTGATGATGACATTATAAGACAAATGGAGCAATTACAACTACAAAATGAAGACATGCAAGGAGTAAGATCAGCATTGGAACATGAGTGTGATGAACTCAATACAAATAAAGAGAAGTTGGATGCTCATGTTGAACTTACACACAGAGAGAAGGAAGATCTATCAAGATTGAAGTCTGATATAGCATCAAAGACACAAGAACTTGAGAGTGAATGGATCCAGAATTCTGTGTTGGAAAAAGAACGACTTGAAAAGCTCAGGAACGAGATGGAGGCAGAGAGAAATGACCTTGAAAGATTCAACAAGATAGTGAACAAAGAAAAACTGGATTTGGAATTGAAGGGAGCTGACACCCAGAAACTATTTGACACACTAGACCAAGAAAAACAAGAATTACAAAAGGAAAAAGAAAGGCTGGACAAGATCAAGATTGAGCTACAAAAGACATCAGACAACAATGATATTGTATTTGAGGACATAATTAAAGAGATGGAGAGCTTAAAGGATTTGGCTGTCCAGGTTCAAAATGAAAAGGAAGAACATGAGGATTTAGAAAAGATTGTTGCCCAGAAGAAGAACGAACAAGAACTCATAGATGATGACATCAAAAGACAAACACAAGAACTGCAAAACAGCCACATTCTGGTAATGAAAGAAAAGGATGATCTGGAATGTGTCAGGAAGGATGTAATGCAGAAGAAAGATGAGATTGACGCTTCCATGGAAAGCTTAACTAGAGAGAAAGATCACCTTGAACAAAGGAAGACTTTCATGGACCGGGAGAGGAAAACAATTGATGATGACATTATAAGACAAATGGAGCAATTACAACAAAAAAATGAATACATGCAAAGATTAAGATCAGCATTGGAACACGAGTGTGATGAACTCAATACAAAGAAAGAGAAGTTGGATGCTCATCTTAAACTTACACAGAGAGAGAAGGGAGATCTATCAAGTTTGAAGTCTGATATAGCATCAAAGACACAAGAACTTGAGAATGAATGGATCCAGAATTCTGTGTTGGAAAAAGAACGACTTGAAAAGCTCAGGAACGAGATGGAGGCAGAGAGAAATTACCTTGATAGATTCAACAAGATAATGAACAAAGAAAAACTGGATTTGGAATTGAAGGAATCTGACACCCAGAAACAAATTGACACACTACACCAAGAAAAACAAGAAATAAAAAAGGAAAAAGAAAGACTGGATGTGACAAAGATTGAGCTACAAAAGATATCAGACAACAACAAAATGGTCCTCGTTCACATAAGTAAAGAGAAGGAGAGCTTAAATTATTTGGCTGTACAGCTTCAAAATGAAAAGGAAGAACTTGAGAACTTTGAAATAATTGTTTCCCAGAAAAAGAAAGACCAAGAACTCATGGACGATGACATCAAAAGACAAAAACAAGAACTGGAATGTTTCAGGAAGGATGTAATGCAAAAGAAAGATGAGATTGACGCTTCCATGGAAAGCTTAACTAGAGAGAAAGATCACCTTGAACAAAGGAAAACTTTCATGGACCGGGAGAGGAAAACAATTGATGATGACATTATCAGACAAATGGAGCAATTACAACTACAAAATGAAGACATGCAAGGAGTAAGATCAGCATTGGAACATGAGTGTGATGAACTCAATACAAATAAAGAGAAATTGGATGCTCATGTTGAACTTACACACAGAGAGAAGGAAGATCTATCAAGATTGAAGTCTGATATAGCATCAAAGACACAAGAACTTGAGAGTGAATGGATCCAGAATTCTGTGTTGGAAAAAGAACGACTTGAAAAGCTCAGGAACAAGATGGAGGCAGAGAGAAATGACCTTGAAAGATTCAACAAGATAATGAACAAAGAAAAACTGGATTTGGAATTGAAGGGATCTGACACCCAGAAACTATTTGACACACTAGACCAAGAAAAACAAGAATTACAAAAGGAAAAAGAAAGGCTGGACAAGATCAAGATTGAGCTACAAAAGACATCAGACAACAATGATATTGTACTTGAGGACATAATTAAAGAGATGGAGTGCTTAAAGGATTTGGCTGTCCAGGTTCAATATGAAAAGGAAGAACATGAGGATTTAGAAAAGATTGTTGCCCAGAAGAAGAACGAACAAGAACTCATAGATGATGACATCAAAAGACAAACACAAGAACTGCAAAACAGCCACATTCTGGTAATGAAAGAAAAGGATGATCTGGAATGTGTCAGGAAGGATGTAATGCAGAAGAAAGATGAGATTGACGCTTCCATGGAAAGCTTAACTAGAGAGAAAGATCACCTTGAACAAAGGAAGACTTTCATGGACCGGGAGAGGAAAACAATTGATGATGACATTATAAGACAAATGGAGCAATTACAACTACAAAATGAAGACATGCAAAGACTAAGATCAGCATTGGAACATGAGTGTGATGAACTCAATACAAATAAAGAGAAGTTGGATGCTCATGTTGAACTTACACACAGAGAGAAGGAGGATCTATCAAGATTGAAGTCTGATATAGCATCAAAGACACAAGAACTTGAGAATGAATGGATCCAGAATTCTGTGTTGGAAAAAGAACGACTTGAAAAGCTCATGAACGAGATGGAGGCAGAGAGAAATTACCTTGAAAGATTCAACAAGATAATGAACAAAGAAAAACTGGATTTGGAATTGAAGGAATCTGCCACCCAGAAACAAATTGACACGCTAGACCAAGAAAAACAAGAAATAGAAAAGGAAAAAGAAAGACTGGATGTGATAAAGATTGAGCTACAAAAGACATCAGACAACAACAAAATGGTCCTCGATGACATAAGTAAAGAGAAGGAGAGCTTAAATTATTTGGCTGTACAGCTTCAAAGTGAAAAGGAAGAACTTGAGAACTTTGAAATAATTGTTTCCCAGAAAAAGAAAGACCAAGAACTCATGGATGATGACATCAAAAGACAAACACAACAACTGGAATGTTTCAGGAAGGATGTAATGCAAAAGAAAGATGAGATTGACGCTTCCATGGAAAGCTTAACTAGAGAGAAAGATCACCTTGAACAAAGGAAGACTTTCATGGACCGGGAGAGGAAAACAATTGATGATGACATTATAAGACAAATGGAGCAATTACAACTACAAAATGAAGACATGCAAAGACTAAGATCAGCATTGGAACATGAGTGTGATGAACTCAATACAAATAAAGAGAAGTTGGATGCTCATGTTGAACTTACACACAGAGAGAAGGAAGATCTATCAAGATTGAAGTCTGATATAGCATCAAAGACACAAGAACTTGAGAATGAATGGATCCAGAATTCTGTGTTGGAAAAAGAACGACTTGAAGAGCTCATGAACGAGATGGAGGCAGAGAGAAATTACCTTGAAAGATTCAACAAGATAATGAACAAAGAAAAACTGGATTTGGAATTGAAGGAATCTGACACCCAGAAACAAATTGACACGCTAGACCAAGAAAAACAAGAAATAGAAAAGGAAAAAGAAAGACTGGATGTGATAAAGATTGAGCTACAAAAGACATCAGACAACAACAAAATGGTCCTCGATGACATAAGTAAAGAGAAGGAGAGCTTAAATTATTTGGCTGTACAGCTTCAAAGTGAAAAGGAAGAACTTGAGAACTTTGAAATAATTGTTTCCCAGAAAAAGAAAGACCAAGAACTCATGGATGATGACATCAAAAGACAAACACAACAACTGGAATGTTTCAGGAAGGATGTAATGCAAAAGAAAGATGAGATTGACGCTTCCATGGAAAGCTTAACTAGAGAGAAAGATCACCTTGAACAAAGGAAGACTTTCATGGACCGGGAGAGGAAAACAATTGATGATGACATTATAAGACAAATGGAGCAATTACAACTACAAAATGAAGACATGCGAAGAGTAAGATCAGCATTGGAACACGAGTGTGATGAACTCAATACAAAGAAAGAGAAGTTGGATGCTCATCTTGAACTTACACACAGAGAGAAGGAAGATCTATCAAGATTGAAGTCTGATATAGCATCAAAGACACAAGAACTTGAGAATGAATGGATCCAGAATTCTGTGTTGGAAAAAGAACGACTTGAAAAGCTCAGGAACGAGATGGAGGCAGAGAGAAATGACCTTGATAGATTCAACAAGATAATGAACAAAGAAAAACTGGATTTGGAATTGAAGGAATCTGACACCCAGAAACAATTTGACACACTAGACCAAGAAAAACAAGAATTAGAAAAGGAAAAAGAAAGGCTGGACATGATCAAGATTGAGCTACAAAAGACATCAGACAACAATGATATTGTACTTGAGGACATAATTAAAGAGATGGAGAGCTTAAAGGATTTGGCTGTCCAGGTTCAAAATGAAAAGGGAGAACATGAGGATTTAGAAAAGATTGTTGCCCAGAAGAAGAACGAACAAGAACTCATTGATGATGACATCAAAAGACAAACACAAGAACTGCAAAACAGCCACATTCTGGTAATGAAAGAAAAGGATGATCTGGAATGTGTCAGGAAGGATGTAATGCAAAAGAAAGATGAGATTGACGCTTCCATGGAAAGCTTAACTAGAGAGAAAGATCACCTTGAACAAAGGAAGACTTTCATGGACCGGGAGAGGAAAACAATTGATGATGACATTATAAGACAAATGGAGCAATTACAACTACAAAATGAAGACATGCAAAGACTAAGATCAGCATTGGAACACGAGTGTGACGAACTCAATACAAAGAAAGAGAAGTTGGATGCTCATCTTGAACTTACACACAGAGAGGAGGAAGATCTATCAAGATTGAAGTCTGATATAGCATCAAAGACACAAGAACTTGAGAATGAATGGATCCAGAATTCTGTGTTGGAAAAAGAACGACTTGAAAAGCTCAGGAACGAGATGGAGGCAGAGAGAAATGACCTTGATAGATTCAACAAGATAATGAACAAAGAAAAACTGGATTTGGAATTGAAGGAATCTGACACCCAGAAACAATTTGACACACTAGACCAAGAAAAACAAGAATTAGAAAAGGAAAAAGAAAGGCTGGACATGATCAAGATTGAGCTACAAAAGACATCAGACAACAATGATATTGTACTTGAGGACATAATTAAAGAGATGGAGAGCATAAAGGATTTGGCTGTCCAGGTTCAAAATGAAAAGCGAGAACATGAGGATTTAGAAAAGATTGTTGCCCAGAAGAAGAATGAACAAGAACTCATTGATGATGACATCAAAAGACAAACACAAGAACTGCAAAACAGCCACATTCTGGTAATGAAAGAAAAGGATGATCTGGAATGTGTCAGGAAGGATGTAATGCAAAAGAAAGATGAGATTGACGCTTCCATGGAAAGCTTAACTAGAGAGAAAGATCACCTTGAACAAAGGAAGACTTTCATGGACCGGGAGAGGAAAACAATTGATGATGACATTATAAGACAAATGGAGCAATTACAACTACAAAATGAAGACATGCAAAGACTAAGATCAGCATTGGAACACGAGTGTGATGAACTCAATACAAAGAAAGAGAAGTTGGATGCTCATCTTGAACTTACACACAGAGAGGAGGAAGATCTATCAAGATTGAAGTCTGATATAGCATCAAAGACACAAGAACTTGAGAATGAATGGATCCAGAATTCTGTGTTGGAAAAAGAACGACTTGAAAAGCTCAGGAACGAGATGGAGGCAGAGAGAAATGACCTTGATAGATTCAACAAGATAATGAACAAAGAAAAACTGGATTTGGAATTGGAGGAATCTGACACCCAGAAACAATTTGACACACTAGACCAAGAAAAACAAGAATTAGAAAAGGAAAAAGAAAGGCTGGACATGATCAAGATTGAGCTACAAAAGACATCAGACAACAATGATATTGTACTTGAGGACATAATTAAAGAGATGGAGAGCTTAAAGGATTTGGCTGTCCAGGTTCAAAATGAAAAGGGAGAACATGAGGATTTAGAAAAGATTGTTGCCCAGAAGAAGAACGAACAAGAACTCATTGATGATGACATCAAAAGACAAACACAAGAACTGCAAAACAGCCACATTCTGGTAATGAAAGAAAAGGATGATCTGGAATGTGTCAGGAAGGATGTAATGCAAAAGAAAGATGAGATTGACGCTTCCATGGAAAGCTTAACTAGAGAGAAAGATCACCTTGAACAAAGGAAGACTTTCATGGACCGGGAGAGGAAAACAATTGATGATGACATTATAAGACAAATGGAGCAATTACAACTACAAAATGAAGACATGCAAAGACTAAGATCAGCATTGGAACACGAGTGTGATGAACTCAATACAAAGAAAGAGAAGTTGGATGCTCATCTTGAACTTACACACAGAGAGGAGGAAGATCTATCAAGATTGAAGTCTGATATAGCATCAAAGACACAAGAACTTGAGAATGAATGGATCCAGAATTCTGTGTTGGAAAAAGAACGACTTGAAAAGCTCTGGAACGAGATCGAGGCAGAGAGAAATGACCTTGAAAGATTCAACAAGATAATGAACAAAGAAAAACTGGATTTGGAATTGAAGGAATCTGACACCCAGAAACAATTTGACACACTAGACCAAGAAAAACAAGAATTAGAAAAGGAAAAAGAACGACATGAAAAGCTCAGGAACGAGATGGAGGCAGAGAGGAACGACCTTGAAAGATTCAACAAGATAATGAACAAAGAAAAACTGGATTTGGAATTGAAGGAATCTGACACCCAGAAACAAATTGACACACTAGACCAAGAAAAACAAGAAATAGAAAAGGAAAAAGAAAGACTGGACGTGATAAAGGTTGAGCTACAAAAGATATCAGACAACAACGAAATGGTCCTCGATGACATAAGTAAAGAGAAGGAGAGCTTAAATTATTTGGCCGTACAGCTTCAAAGTGAAAAGGAAGAACTTGAGAACTTTGACATTATTGTTTCCCAGAAAAAGAAAGACCAAGAACTCATGGATGATGACATCAAAAGACAAACACAAGAACTGGAATGTTTCAGGAAGGATGTAATGCAAAAGAAAGATGAGATCGACGCTTCCATGGAAAGCTTAACTAGAGAGAAAGATCACCTTGAACAAAGGAATACCTTCATGGACCGGGAGAGGAAAACAATTGATGATGACATTATAAGACAAATGAAGCAATTACAACTAAAAAATGAAGACATGCAAAGACTAAGATCAGCATTGGAACACGAGTGTGATGAACTCAATACAAAGAAAGAGAAGTTGGATGCTCATCTTGAACTTACACACAGAGAGAAGGAAGATCTATCAAGATTGAAGTCTGATATAGCATCAAAGACACAAGAACTTGAGAATGAATGGATCCAGAATTCTGTGTTGGAAAAAGAACGACTTGAAAAGCTCAGGAACGAGATGGAGGCAGAGAGAAATGACCTTGATAGATTCAACAAGATAATGAACAAAGAAAAACTGGATTTGGAATTGAAGGAATCTGACACCCAGAAACAATTTGACACACTAGACCAAGAAAAACAAGAATTAGAAAAGGAAAAAGAAAGGCTGGACATGATCAAGATTGAGCTACAAAAGACATCAGACAACAATGATATTGTACTTGAGGACATAATTAAAGAGATGGAGAGCTTAAAGGATTTGGCTGTCCAGGTTCAAAATGAAAAGGGAGAACATGAGGATTTAGAAAAGATTGTTGCCCAGAAGAAGAACGAACAAGAACTCATTGATGATGACATCAAAAGACAAACACAAGAACTGCAAAACAGCCACATTCTGGTAATGAAAGAAAAGGATGATCTGGAATGTGTCAGGAAGGATGTAATGCAAAAGAAAGATGAGATTGACGCTTCCATGGAAAGCTTAACTAGAGAGAAAGATCACCTTGAACAAAGGAAGACTTTCATGGACCGGGAGAGGAAAACAATTGATGATGACATTATAAGACAAATGGAGCAATTACAACTACAAAATGAAGACATGCAAAGACTAAGATCAGCATTGGAACACGAGTGTGATGAACTCAATACAAAGAAAGAGAAGTTGGATGCTCATCTTGAACTTACACACAGAGAGGAGGAAGATCTATCAAGATTGAAGTCTGATATAGCATCAAAGACACAAGAACTTGAGAATGAATGGATCCAGAATTCTGTGTTGGAAAAAGAACGACTTGAAAAGCTCTGGAACGAGATCGAGGCAGAGAGAAATGACCTTGAAAGATTCAACAAGATAATGAACAAAGAAAAACTGGATTTGGAATTGAAGGAATCTGACACCCAGAAACAATTTGACACACTAGACCAAGAAAAACAAGAATTAGAAAAGGAAAAAGAACGACATGAAAAGCTCAGGAACGAGATGGAGGCAGAGAGGAACGACCTTGAAAGATTCAACAAGATAATGAACAAAGAAAAACTGGATTTGGAATTGAAGGAATCTGACACCCAGAAACAAATTGACACACTAGACCAAGAAAAACAAGAAATAGAAAAGGAAAAAGAAAGACTGGACGTGATAAAGGTTGAGCTACAAAAGATATCAGACAACAACGAAATGGTCCTCGATGACATAAGTAAAGAGAAGGAGAGCTTAAATTATTTGGCCGTACAGCTTCAAAGTGAAAAGGAAGAACTTGAGAACTTTGACATTATTGTTTCCCAGAAAAAGAAAGACCAAGAACTCATGGATGATGACATCAAAAGACAAACACAAGAACTGGAATGTTTCAGGAAGGATGTAATGCAAAAGAAAGATGAGATTGACGCTTCCATGGAAAGCTTAACTAGAGAGAAAGATCACCTTGAACAAAGGAATACCTTCATGGACCGGGAGAGGAAAACAATTGATGATGACATTATAAGACAAATGAAGCAATTACAACTAAAAAATGAAGACATGCAAAGACTAAGATCAGCATTGGAACACGAGTGTGATGAACTCAATACAAAGAAAGAGAAGTTGGATGCTCATCTTGAACTTACACACAGAGAGAAGGAAGATCTATCAAGATTGAAGTCTGATATAGCATCAAAGACACAAGAACTTGAGAATGAATGGATCCAGAATTCTGTGTTGGAAAAAGAACGACTTGAAAAGCTCAGGAACGAGATGGAGGCAGAGAGAAATGACCTTGATAGATTCAACAAGATAATGAACAAAGAAAAACTGGATTTGGAATTGAAGGAATCTGACACCCAGAAACAATTTAACACACTAGACCAAGAAAAACAAGAATTAGAAAAGGAAAAAGAAAGGCTGGACATGATCAAGATTGAGCTACAAAAGACATCAGACAACAATGATATTGTACTTGGGGACATAATTAAAGAGATGGAGAGCTTAAAGGATTTGGCTGTCCAGGTTCAAAATGAAAAGGGAGAACATGAGGATTTAGAAAAGATTGTTGCCCAGAAGAAGAACGAACAAGAACTCATTGATGATGACATCAAAAGACAAACACAAGAACTGCAAAACAGCCACATTCTGGTAATGAAAGAAAAGGATGATCTGGAATGTGTCAGGAAGGATGTAATGCAAAAGAAAGATGAGATTGACGCTTCCATGGAAAGCTTAACTAGAGAGAAAGATCACCTTGAACAAAGGAAGACTTTCATGGACCGGGAGAGGAAAACAATTGATGATGACATTATAAGACAAATGGAGCAATTACAACTACAAAATGAAGACATGCAAAGACTAAGATCAGCATTGGAACACGAGTGTGATGATCTCAATACAAAGAAAGAGAAGTTGGATGCTCATCTTGAACTTACACACAGAGAGAAGGAAGATCTATCAAGATTGAAGTCTGATATAGCATCAAAGACACAAGAACTTGAGAATGAATGGATCCAGAATTCTGTGTTGGAAAAAGAACGACTTGACAAGCTCAGGAACGAGATGGAGGCAGAGAGAAATGACCTTGATAGATTCAACAAGATAATGAACAAAGAAAAACTGGATTTGGAATTGAAGGAATCTGACACGCAGAAACAAATTGACACACTAGACCAAGAAAAACAAGAATTAGAAAAGGAAAAAGAAAGGCTGGACATGATCAAGATTGAGCTACAAAAGACATCAGACAACAATGATATTGTACTTGGGGACATAATTAAAGAGATGGAGAGCTTAAAGGATTTGGCTGTCCAGGTTCAAAATGAAAAGGGAGAACATGAGGATTTAGAAAAGATTGTTGCCCAGAAGAAGAACGAACAAGAACTCATTGATGATGACATCAAAAGACAAACACAAGAACTGCAAAACAGCCACATTCTGGTAATGAAAGAAAAGGATGATCTGGAATGTGTCAGGAAGGATGTAATGCAAAAGAAAGATGAGATTGACGCTTCCATGGAAAGCTTAACTAGAGAGAAAGATCACCTTGAACAAAGGAAGACTTTCATGGACCGGGAGAGGAAAACAATTGATGATGACATTATAAGACAAATGGAGCAATTACAACTACAAAATGAAGACATGCAAAGACTAAGATCAGCATTGGAACACGAGTGTGATGAACTCAATACAAAGAAAGAGAAGTTGGATGCTCATCTTGAACTTACACACAGAGAGGAGGAAGATCTATCAAGATTGAAGTCTGATATAGCATCAAAGACACAAGAACTTGAGAATGAATGGATCCAGAATTCTGTGTTGGAAAAAGAACGACTTGAAAAGCTCAGGAACGAGATGGAGGCAGAGAGAAATTACCTTGAAAGATTCAACAAGATAATGAACAAAGAAAAACTGGATTTGGAATTGAAGGTATCTGACACCCAGAAACAAATTGACACACTAGACCAAGAAAAACAAGAAATAGAAAAGGAAAAAGAAAGACTGGACGTGATAAAGGTTGAGCTACAAAAGATATCAGACAACAACGAAATGGTCCTCGATGACATAAGTAAAGAGAAGGAGAGCTTAAATTATTTGGCCGTACAGCTTCAAAGTGAAAAGGAAGAACTTGAGAACTTTGACATTATTGTTTCCCAGAAAAAGAAAGACCAAGAACTCATGGATGATGACATCAAAAGACAAACACAAGAACTGGAATGTTTCAGGAAGGATGTAATGCAAAAGAAAGATGAGATTGACGCTTCCATGGAAAGCTTAACTAGAGAGAAAGATCACCTTGAACAAAGGAATACCTTCATGGACCGGGAGAGGAAAACAATTGATGATGACATTATAAGACAAATGAAGCAATTACAACTAAAAAATGAAGACATGCAAAGACTAAGATCAGCATTGGAACACGAGTGTGATGAACTCAATACAAAGAAAGAGAAGTTGGATGCTCATCTTGAACTTACACACAGAGAGAAGGAAGATCTATCAAGATTGAAGTCTGATATAGCATCAAAGACACAAGAACTTGAGAATGAATGGATCCAGAATTCTGTGTTGGAAAAAGAACGACTTGAAAAGCTCAGGAACGAGATGGAGGCAGAGAGAAATGACCTTGATAGATTCAACAAGATAATGAACAAAGAAAAACTGGATTTGGAATTGAAGGAATCTGACACCCAGAAACAATTTAACACACTAGACCAAGAAAAACAAGAATTAGAAAAGGAAAAAGAAAGGCTGGACATGATCAAGATTGAGCTACAAAAGACATCAGACAACAATGATATTGTACTTGGGGACATAATTAAAGAGATGGAGAGCTTAAAGGATTTGGCTGTCCAGGTTCAAAATGAAAAGGGAGAACATGAGGATTTAGAAAAGATTGTTGCCCAGAAGAAGAACGAACAAGAACTCATTGATGATGACATCAAAAGACAAACACAAGAACTGCAAAACAGCCACATTCTGGTAATGAAAGAAAAGGATGATCTGGAATGTGTCAGGAAGGATGTAATGCAAAAGAAAGATGAGATTGACGCTTCCATGGAAAGCTTAACTAGAGAGAAAGATCACCTTGAACAAAGGAAGACTTTCATGGACCGGGAGAGGAAAACAATTGATGATGACATTATAAGACAAATGGAGCAATTACAACTACAAAATGAAGACATGCAAAGACTAAGATCAGCATTGGAACACGAGTGTGATGATCTCAATACAAAGAAAGAGAAGTTGGATGCTCATCTTGAACTTACACACAGAGAGAAGGAAGATCTATCAAGATTGAAGTCTGATATAGCATCAAAGACACAAGAACTTGAGAATGAATGGATCCAGAATTCTGTGTTGGAAAAAGAACGACTTGACAAGCTCAGGAACGAGATGGAGGCAGAGAGAAATGACCTTGATAGATTCAACAAGATAATGAACAAAGAAAAACTGGATTTGGAATTGAAGGAATCTGACACGCAGAAACAAATTGACACACTAGACCAAGAAAAACAAGAATTAGAAAAGGAAAAAGAAAGGCTGGACATGATCAAGATTGAGCTACAAAAGACATCAGACAACAATGATATTGTACTTGGGGACATAATTAAAGAGATGGAGAGCTTAAAGGATTTGGCTGTCCAGGTTCAAAATGAAAAGGGAGAACATGAGGATTTAGAAAAGATTGTTGCCCAGAAGAAGAACGAACAAGAACTCATTGATGATGACATCAAAAGACAAACACAAGAACTGCAAAACAGCCACATTCTGGTAATGAAAGAAAAGGATGATCTGGAATGTGTCAGGAAGGATGTAATGCAAAAGAAAGATGAGATTGACGCTTCCATGGAAAGCTTAACTAGAGAGAAAGATCACCTTGAACAAAGGAAGACTTTCATGGACCGGGAGAGGAAAACAATTGATGATGACATTATAAGACAAATGGAGCAATTACAACTACAAAATGAAGACATGCAAAGACTAAGATCAGCATTGGAACACGAGTGTGATGAACTCAATACAAAGAAAGAGAAGTTGGATGCTCATCTTGAACTTACACACAGAGAGGAGGAAGATCTATCAAGATTGAAGTCTGATATAGCATCAAAGACACAAGAACTTGAGAATGAATGGATCCAGAATTCTGTGTTGGAAAAAGAACGACTTGAAAAGCTCAGGAACGAGATGGAGGCAGAGAGAAATTACCTTGAAAGATTCAACAAGATAATGAACAAAGAAAAACTGGATTTGGAATTGAAGGTATCTGACACCCAGAAACAAATTGACACACTAGACCAAGAGAAACAAGAAATAGAAAAGGAAAAAGAAAGACTGGATGTGATAAAGATTGAGCTACAAAATACATCAGGCAACAACGAAATGGTCCTCGATGACATAAGTAAAGAGAAAGAGAGCTTAAATGATTTGGCCGTACAGCTTCAAAGTGAAAAGGAAGAACTTGAGAACTTTGACATTATTGTTTCCCAGAAAAAGAAAGACCAAGAACTCATGGATGATGACATCAAAAGACAAACACAAGAACTGGAATGTTTCAGGAAGGATGTAATGCAAAAGAAAGATGAGATTGACGCTTCCATGGAAAGCTTAACTAGAGAGAAAGATCACCTTGAACAAAGGAAGACTTTCATGGACCGGGAGAGGAAAACAATTGATGATGACATTATAAGACAAATGGAGCAATTACAACTACAAAATGAAGACATGCAAAGACTAAGATCAGCATTGGAACACGAGTGTGATGAACTCAATACAAAGAAAGAGAAGTTGGATGCTCATCTTGAACTTACACACAGAGAGGAGGAAGATCTATCAAGATTGAAGTCTGATATAGCATCAAAGACACAAGAACTTGAGAATGAATGGATCCAGAATTCTGTGTTGGAAAAAGAACGACTTGAAAATCTCAGGAACGAGATGGAGGCAGAGAGAAATGACCTTGATAGATTCAACAAGATAATGAACAAAGAAAAACTGGATTTGGAATTGAAGGAATCTGACACCCAGAAACAATTTGACACACTAGACCAAGAAAAACAAGAATTAGAAAAGGAAAAAGAAAGGCTGGACATGATCAAGATTGAGCTACAAAAGACATCAGACAACAATGATATTGTACTTGAGGACATAATTAAAGAGATGGAGAGCTTAAAGGATTTGGCTGTCCAGGTTCAAAATGAAAAGCGAGAACATGAGGATTTAGAAAAGATTGTTGCCCAGAAGAAGAATGAACAAGAACTCATTGATGATGACATCAAAAGACAAACACAAGAACTGCAAAACAGCCACATTCTGGTAATGAAAGAAAAGGATGATCTGGAATGTGTCAGGAAGGATGTAATGCAAAAGAAAGATGAGATTGACGCTTCCATGGAAAGCTTAACTAGAGAGAAAGATCACCTTGAACAAAGGAAGACTTTCATGGACCGGGAGAGGAAAACAATTGATGATGACATTATAAGACAAATGGAGCAATTACAACTACAAAATGAAGACATGCAAAGACTAAGATCAGCATTGGAACACGAGTGTGATGAACTCAATACAAAGAAAGAGAAGTTGGATGCTCATCTTGAACTTACACACAGAGAGGAGGAAGATCTATCAAGATTGAAGTCTGATATAGCATCAAAGACACAAGAACTTGAGAATGAATGGATCCAGAATTTTGTGTTGGAAAAAGAACGACTTGAAAAGCTCGAGAACGAGATGGAGGCAGAGAGAAATTACCTTGAAAGATTCAACAAGATAATGAACAAAGAAAAACTGGATTTGGAATTGAAGGTATCTGACACCCAGAAACAAATTGACACACTAGACCAAGAGAAACAAGAAATAGAAAAGGAAAAAGAAAGACTGGATGTGATAAAGATTGAGCTACAAAATACATCAGGCAACAACGAAATGGTCCTCGATGACATAAGTAAAGAGAAAGAGAGCTTAAATTATTTGGCCGTACAGCTTCAAAGTGAAAAGGAAGAACTTGAGAACTTTGACATTATTGTTTCCCAGGAAAAGAAAGACCAAGAACTCATGGATGATGACATCAAAAGACAAACACAAGAACTGGAATGTTTCAGGAAGGATGTAATGCAAAAGAAAGATGAGATTGACGCTTCCATGGAAAGCTTAACTAGAGAGAAAGATCACCTTGAACAAAGGAAGACCTTCATGGACCGGGAGAGGAAAACAATTGATGATGACATTATAAGACAAATGAAGCAATTACAACTAAAAAATGAAGACATGCAAAGACTAAGATCAGCATTGGAACACGAGTGTGATGAACTCAATACAAAGAAAGAGAAGTTGGATGCTCATCTTGAACTTACACACAGAGAGAAGGAAGATCTATCAAGATTGAAGTCTGATATAGCATCAAAGACACAAGAACTTGAGAATGAATGGATCCAGAATTCTGTGTTGGAAAAAGAACGACTTGAAAAGCTCTGGAACGAGATCGAGGCAGAGAGAGATGACCTTGAAAGATTCAACAAGATAATGAACAAAGAAAAACTGGATTTGGAATTGAAGGAATCTGACACCCAGAAACAAATTGACACACTAGACCAAGAAAAACAAGAATTAGAAAAGGAAAAAGAACAACATGAAAAGCTCAGGAACGAGATGGAGGCAGAGAGGAACGACATTGAAAGATTCAACAAGATAATGAACAAAGAAAAACTGGATTTGGAATTGAAGGAATCTGACACCCAGAAACAAATTGACACACTAGACCAAGAAAAACAAGAAATAGAAAAGGAAAAAGAAAGACTGGACGTGATAAAGGTTGAGCTACAAAAGATATCAGACAACAACGAAATGGTCCTCGATGACATAAGTAAAGAGAAGGAGAGCTTAAATTATTTGGCTGTACATGTTCAAAGTGAAAAGGAAGAACTTGAGAACTTTGAAAAGATTGTTTCCCAGACAAAGAAAGACCAAGAACTCATGGATGATGACATCAAAAGACAAACACAAGAACTGGAATGTTTCAGGGAGGATGTAATGCAAAATAAAGATAAGATTGACGCTTCCATGGAAAGCTTAACTAGAGAGAAAGATCACCTTGAACAAAGGAAGACTTTCATGGACCTTGAGAGGAAAACAATTGATGATGACATTATAAGACAAATGGAGCAATTACAACTAAAAAATGAAGACATGCTAAGACTAAGATCAGCATTGGAACACGAGTGTGATGAACTCAATACAAATAAAGAGAAGTTGGATGCTCATCTTGAACTTACACACAGAGAGAAGGAAGATCTATCAAGATTGAAGTCTGATATAGCATCAAAGACACAAGAACTTGAGAATGAATGGATCCAGAATTCTGTGTTGGAAAAAGAACGACTTGAAAAGCTCAGGAACGAGATGGAGGCAGAGAGAAATGACATTGAAAGATTCAACAAGATAATGAACAAAGAAAAACTGGATTTGGAATTGTTATCTGACACCCAGAAACAAATTGACACACTAGACCAAGAAAAACAAGAAATAGAAAAGGAAAAAGAAAGACTGGATGTGATAAAGATTGAGCTACAAAATACATCAGGCAACAACGAAATGGTCCTCGATGACATAAGTAAAGAGAAAGAGAGCCTAAATTATTTGGCCGTACAGCTTCAAAGTGAAAAGGAAGAACTTGAGAACTTTGACATTATTGTTTCCCAGAAAAAGAAAGACCAAGAACTCATGGATGATGACATCAAAAGACAAACACAAGAACTGGAATGTTTCAGGAAGGATGTAATGCAGAAGAAAGACGAGATTGACGCTTCCATGGAAAGCTTAACTAGAGAGAAAGATCACCTTGAACAAAGGAAGACTTTCATGGACCGGGAGAGGAAAACAATTGATGATGACATTATAAGACAAATGGAGCAATTACAACAAAAAAATGAAGACATGCAAAGACTAAGATCAGCATTGGAACACGAGTGTGATGATCTCAATACAAAGAAAGAGAAGTTGGATGCTCATCTTGAACTTACACACAGAGAGAAGGAAGATCTATCAATATTGAAGTCTGATATAGCATCAAAGACACAAGAACTTGAGAATGAATGGATCCAGAATTCTGTGTTGGAAAAAGAACGACTTGACAAGCTCAGGAACGAGATGGAGGCAGAGAGAAATGACCTTGATAGATTCAACAAGATAATGAACAAAGAAAAACTGGATTTGGAATTGAAGGAATCTGACACGCAGAAACAAATTGACACACTAGACCAAGAAAAACAAGAAATAAAAAAGGAAAAAGAAAGACTGGATGTGATAAAGATTGAGGTACAAAAGACATCAGACAACAACAAAATGGTCCTCGATGACATAAGTAAAGAGAAGGAGAGCTTAAATTATTTGGCTGTACAGCTTCAAAGTGAAAAGGAAGAACTTGAGAACTTTGAAATAATTGTTTCCCAGAAAAAGAAAGACCAAGAACTCATGGATGATGACATCAAAAGACAAACACAAGAACTGGAATGTTTCAGAAAGGATGTAATGCAAAAGAAAGATGAGATTGACGCTTCCATGGAAAGCTTAACTAGAGAGAAAGATCACCTTGAACAAAGGAAGACTTTCATGGACCGGGAGAGGAAAACAATTGATGATGACATTATAAGACAAATGGAGCAATTACAACTACAAAATGAAGACATGCGAAGAGTAAGATCAGCATTGGAACACAAGTGTGATGAACTCAATACAAAGAAAGAGAAGTTGGATGCTCATCTTGAACTTACACACAGAGAGAAGGAAGATCTATCAAGATTGAAGTCTGATATAGCATCAAAGACACAAGAACTTGAGAATGAATGGATCCAGAATTCTGTGTTGGAAAAAGAACGACTTGAAAAGGTCAGGAACGAGATGGAGGCAGAGAGAAATTACATTGAAAGATTCAACAAGATAATGAACAAAGAAAAACTGGATTTGGAATTGAAGGGATCTGACACCCAGAAACAATTTGACACACTAGACCAAGAAAAACAAGAATTAGAAAAGGAAAAAGAAAGGCTGGACATGATCAAGATTGAGCTACAAAAGACATCAGACAACAATGATATTGTACTTGAGGACATAATTAAAGAGATGGAGAGCTTAAAGGATTTGGCTGTCCAGGTTCAAAATGAAAAGGAAGAACATGAGGATTTAGAAAAGATTGTTGCCCAGAAGAAGAACGAACAAGAACTCATTGATGATGACATCAAAAGACAAACACAAGAACTGCAAAACAGCCACATTCTGGTAATGAAAGAAAAGGATGATCTGGAATGTGTTAGGAAGGATGTAATGCAAAAGAAAGATGAGATTGACGCTTCCATGGAAAGCTTAACTAGAGAGAAAGATCACCTTGAACAAAGGAAGACTTTCATGGACCGGGAGAGGAAAACAATTGATGATGACATTATAAGACAAATGGAGCAATTACAACAAAAAAATGAAGACATGCAAAGACTAAGATCAGCATTGGAACACGAGTGTGATGATCTCAATACAAAGAAAGAGAAGTTGGATGCTCATCTTGAACTTACACACAGAGAGAAGGAAGATCTATCAAGATTGAAGTCTGATATAGCATCAAAGACACAAGAACTTGAGAATGAATGGATCCAGAATTCTGTGTTGGAAAAAGAACGACTTGACAAGCTCAGGAACGAGATGGAGGCAGAGAGAAATGACCTTGATAGATTCAACAAGATAATGAACAAAGAAAAACTGGATTTGGAATTGAAGGAATCTGACACGCAGAAACAAATTGACACACTAGACCAAGAAAAACAAGAAATAAAAAAGGAAAAAGAAAGACTGGATGTGATAAAGATTGAGGTACAAAAGACATCAGACAACAAAAAAATGGTCCTCGATGACATAAGTAAAGAGAAGGAGAGCTTAAATTATTTGGCTGTACAGCTTCAAAGTGAAAAGGAAGAACTTGAGAACTTTGAAATAATTGTTTCCCAGAAAAAGAAAGACCAAGAACTCATGGATGATGACATCAAAAGACAAACACAAGAACTGGAATGTTTCAGAAAGGATGTAATGCAAAAGAAAGATGAGATTGACGCTTCCATGGAAAGCTTAACTAGAGAGAAAGATCACCTTGAACAAAGGAAGACTTTCATGGACCGGGAGAGGAAAACAATTGATGATGACATTATAAGACAAATGGAGCAATTACAACTACAAAATGAAGACATGCGAAGAGTAAGATCAGCATTGGAACACAAGTGTGATGAACTCAATACAAAGAAAGAGAAGTTGGATGCTCATCTTGAACTTACACACAGAGAGAAGGAAGATCTATCAAGATTGAAGTCTGATATAGCATCAAAGACACAAGAACTTGAGAATGAATGGATCCAGAATTCTGTGTTGGAAAAAGAACGACTTGAAACGGTCAGGAACGAGATGGAGGCAGAGAGAAATTACATTGAAAGATTCAACAAGATAATGAACAAAGAAAAACTGGATTTGGAATTGAAGGGATCTGACACCCAGAAACAATTTGACACACTAGACCAAGAAAAACAAGAATTAGAAAAGGAAAAAGAAAGGCTGGACATGATCAAGATTGAGCTACAAAAGACATCAGACAACAATGATATTGTACTTGAGGACATAATTAAAGAGATGGAGAGCTTAAAGGATTTGGCTGTCCAGGTTCAAAATGAAAAGGAAGAACATGAGGATTTAGAAAAGATTGTTGCCCAGAAGAAGAACGAACAAGAACTCATTGATGATGACATCAAAAGACAAACACAAGAACTGCAAAACAGCCACATTCTGGTAATGAAAGAAAAGGATGATCTGGAATGTGTTAGGAAGGATGTAATGCAAAAGAAAGATGAGATTGACGCTTCCATGGAAAGCTTAACTAGAGAGAAAGATCACCTTGAACAAAGGAAGACTTTCATGGACCGGGAGAGGAAAACAATTGATGATGACATTATAAGACAAATGGAGCAATTACAACAAAAAAATGAAGACATGCAAAGACTAAGATCAGCATTGGAACACGAGTGTGATGATCTCAATACAAAGAAAGAGAAGTTGGATGCTCATCTTGAACTTACACACAGAGAGAAGGAAGATCTATCAAGATTGAAGTCTGATATAGCATCAAAGACACAAGAACTTGAGAATGAATGGATCCAGAATTCTGTGTTGGAAAAAGAACGACTTGACAAGCTCAGGAACGAGATGGAGGCAGAGAGAAATGACCTTGATAGATTCAACAAGATAATGAACAAAGAAAAACTGGATTTGGAATTGAAGGAATCTGACACGCAGAAACAAATTGACACACTAGACCAAGAAAAACAAGAAATAAAAAAGGAAAAAGAAAGACTGGATGTGATAAAGATTGAGGTACAAAAGACATCAGACAACAACAAAATGGTCCTCGATGACATAAGTAAAGAGAAGGAGAGCTTAAATTATTTGGCTGTACAGCTTCAAAGTGAAAAGGAAGAACTTGAGAACTTTGAAATAATTGTTTCCCAGAAAAAGAAAGACCAAGAACTCATGGATGATGACATCAAAAGACAAACACAAGAACTGGAATGTTTCAGGAAGGATGTAATGCAAAAGAAAGATGAGATTGACGCTTCCATGGAAAGCTTAACTAGAGAGAAAGATCACCTTGAACAAAGGAATACTTTCATGGACCGGGATAGGAAAACAATTGATGATGACATTATAAGACAAATGGAGCAATTACAACTACAAAATGAAGACATGCGAAGAGTAAGATCAGCATTGGAACACGAGTGTGATGAACTCAATACAAAGAAAGAGAAGTTGGATGCTCATCTTGAACTTACACACAGAGAGAAGGAAGATCTATCAAGATTGAAGTCTGATATAGCATCAAAGACACAAGAACTTGAGAATGAATGGATCCAGAATTCTGTGTTGGAAAAAGAACGACTTGAAAAGGTCAGGAACGAGATGGAGGCAGAGAGAAATTATATTGAAAGATTCAACAAGATAATGAACAAAGAAAAACTGGATTTGGAATTGAAGGGATCTGACACCCAGAAACAATTTGACACACTAGACCAAGAAAAACAAGAATTAGAAAAGGAAAAAGAAAGGCTGGACATGATCAAGATTGAGCTACAAAAGACATCAGACAACAATGATATTGTACTTGAGGACATAATTAAAGAGATGGAGAGCTTAAAGGATTTGGCTGTCCAGGTTCAAAATGAAAAGGAAGAACATGAGGATTTAGAAAATATTGTTGCCCAGAAGAAGAACGAACAAGAACTCATTGATGATGACATCAAAAGACAAACACAAGAACTGCAAAACAGCCACATTCTGGTAATGAAAGAAAAGGATGATCTGGAATGTGTTAGGAAGGATGTAATGCAAAAGAAAGATGAGATTGACGCTTCCATGGAAAGCTTAACTAGAGAGAAAGATCACCTTGAACAAAGGAAGACTTTCATGGACCGGGAGAGGAAAACAATTGATGATGACATTATAAGACAAATGGAGCAATTACAACAAAAAAATGAAGACATGCAAAGACTAAGATCAGCATTGGAACACGAGTGTGATGATCTCAATACAAAGAAAGAGAAGTTGGATGCTCATCTTGAACTTACACACAGAGAGAAGGAAGATCTATCAAGATTGAAGTCTGATATAGCATCAAAGACACAAGAACTTGAGAATGAATGGATCCAGAATTCTGTGTTGGAAAAAGAACAACTTGACAAGCTCAGGAACGAGATGGAGGCAGAGAGAAATTACCTTGATAGATTCAACAAGATAATGAACAAAGAAAAACTGGATTTGGAATTGAAGGAATCTGACACGCAGAAACAAATTGACACACTAGACCAAGAAAAACAAGAAATAAAAAAGGAAAAAGAAAGACTGGATGTGATAAAGATTGAGGTACAAAAGACATCAGACAACAACAAAATGGTCCTCGATGACATAAGTAAAGAGAAGGAGAGCTTAAATTATTTGGCTGTACAGCTTCAAAGTGAAAAGGAAGAACTTGAGAACTTTGAAATAATTGTTTCCCAGAAAAAGAAAGACCAAGAACTCATGGATGATGACATCAAAAGACAAACACAAGAACTGGAATGTTTCAGGAAGGATGTAATGCAAAAGAAAGATGAGATTGACGCTTCCATGGAAAGCTTAACTAGAGAGAAAGATCACCTTGAACAAAGGAAGACTTTCATGGACCGGGAGAGGAAAACAATTGATGATGACATTATAAGACAAATGGAGCAATTACAACTACAAAATGAAGACATGCGAAGAGTAAGATCAGCATTGGAACACGAGTGTGATGAACTCAATACAAAGAAAGAGAAGTTGGATGCTCATCTTGAACTTACACACAGAGAGAAGGAAGATCTATCAAGATTGAAGTCTGATATAGCATCAAAGACACAAGAACTTGAGAATGAATGGATCCAGAATTCTGTGTTGGAAAAAGAACGACTTGAAAAGGTCAGGAACGAGATGGAGGCAGAGAGAAATTACATTGAAAGATTCAACAAGATAATGAACAAAGAAAAACTGGATTTGGAATTGAAGGGATCTGACACCCAGAAACAATTTGACACACTAGACCAAGAAAAACAAGAATTAGAAAAGGAAAAAGAAAGGCTGGACATGATCAAGATTGAGCTACAAAAGACATCAGACAACAATGATATTGTACTTGAGGACATAATTAAAGAGATGCAGAGCTTAAAGGATTTGGCTGTCCAGGTTCAAAATGAAAAGGAAGAACATGAGGATTTAGAAAATATTGTTGCCCAGAAGAAGAACGAACAAGAACTCATTGATGATGACATCAAAAGACAAACACAAGAACTGCAAAACAGCCACATTCTGGTAATGAAAGAAAAGGATGAGCTGGAATGTGTCAGGAAGGATGTAATGCAAAAGAAAGATGAGATTGACGCTTCCATGGAAAGCTTAACTAGAGAGAAAGATCACCTTGAACAAAGGAAGACTTTCATGGACCGGGAGAGGAAAACAATTGATGATGATATTATAAGACAAATGGAGCAATTACAACTACAAAATGAAGACATGCAAATACTAAGATCAGCATTGGAACATGAGTGTGATGAACTCAATACAAAGAAAGAGAAGTTGGATGCTCATTTTGACCTTACACACAGAGAGGAGGAAGATCTATCTAGATTGAAGTCTGATATAGCATCAAAGACACAAGAACTTGAGAATGAATGGATCCAGAATTCTGTGTTGGAAAAAGAACGACTTGAAAAGCTCAGGAACGAGATGGAGGCAGAGAGAAATGACCTTGAAAGATTCAACAAGATAATGAACAAAGAAAAACTGGATTTGGAATTGAAGGTATCTGACACCCAGAAACAAATTGACACACTAGACCAAGAAAAACAAGAAATAGAAAAGGAAAAAGAAAGACTGGATGTGATAAAGATTGAGCTACAAAATACATCAGGCAACAACGAAATGGTACTCGATGACATAAGTAAAGAGAAAGATAGCTTAAATTATTTGGCCGTACAGCTTCAAAGTGAAAAGGAAGAACTTGAGAACTTTGACATTATTGTTACCCAGAAAAAGAAAGACCAAGAACTCATGGATGATGACATCAAAAGACAAACACAAGAACTGGAATGTTTCAGGAAGGATGTAATGCAAAAGAAAGATGAGATTGACGCTTCCATGGAAAGCTTAACTAGAGAGAAAGATCACCTTGAACAAAGGAAGACCTTCATGGACCGGGAGAGGAACACAATTGATGATGACATTATAAGACAAATGGAGCAATTACAACAAAAAAATGAAGACATGCAAAGACTAAGATCAGCATTGGAACACGATTGTGATGAACTCAATACAAAGAAAGAGAAGTTGGATGCTCATCTTGAACTTACACACAGAGAGAAGGAAGATCTATCAAGATTGAAGTCTGATATAGCATCAAAGACACAAGAACTTGAGAATGAATGGATCCAGAATTCTGTGTTGGAAAAAGAACGACTTGAAAAGCTCTGGAACGAGATCGAGGCAGAGAGAAATGACCTTGAAAGATTCAACAAGATAATGAACAAAGAAAAACTGGATTTGGAATTGAAGGAATCTGACACCCAGAAACAATTTGACACACTAGACCAAGAAAAACAAGAATTAGAAAAGGAAAAAGAACGACATGAAAAGCTCAGGAACGAGATGGAGGCAGAGAGGAACGACCTTGAAAGATTCAACAAGATAATGAACAAAGAAAAACTGGATTTGGAATTGAAGGAATCTGACACCCAGAAACAATTTGACACACTAGACCAAGAAAAACAAGAATTAGAAAAGGAAAAAGAACGACATGAAAAGCTCAGGAACGAGATGGAGGCAGAGAGGAACAACCTTGAAAGATTCAACAAGATAATGAACAAAGAAAAACTGGATTTGGAATTGAAGGAATCTGACACCCAGAAACAAATTGACACACTAGACCAAGAAAAACAAGAAATAGAAAAGGAAAAAGAAAGACTGGACGTGATAAAGGTTGAGCTACAAAAGATATCAGACAACAACGAAATGGTCCTCGATGACATAAGTAAAGAGAAGGAGAGCTTAAATTATTTGGCTGTACATGTTCAAAGTGAAAAGGAAGAACTTGAGAACTTTGAAATAATTGTTTCCCAGAAAAAGAAAGACCAAGAACTCATGGATGATGACATCAAAAGACAAACACAAGAACTGGAATGTTTCAGGAAGGATGTAATGCAAAAGAAAGATGAGATTGACGCTTCCATGGAAAGCTTAACTAGAGAGAAAGATCACCTTGAACAAAGGAAGACTTTCATGGACCGGGAGAGGAAAACAATTGATGATGACATTATAAGACAAATGGAGCAATTACAACTACAAAATGAAGACATGCGAAGAGTAAGATCAGCATTGGAACACGAGTGTGATGAACTCAATACAAAGAAAGAGAAGTTGGATGCTCATCTTGAACTTACACACAGAGAGAAGGAAGATCTATCAAGATTGAAGTCTGATATAGCATCAAAGACACAAGAACTTGAGAATGAATGGATCCAGAATTCTGTGTTGGAAAAAGAACGACTTGAAAAGGTCAGGAACGAGATGGAGGCAGAGAGAAATTACATTGAAAGATTCAACAAGATAATGAACAAAGAAAAACTGGATTTGGAATTGAAGGGATCTGACACCCAGAAACAATTTGACACACTAGACCAAGAAAAACAAGAATTAGAAAAGGAAAAAGAAAGGCTGGACATGATCAAGATTGAGCTACAAAAGACATCAGACAACAATGATATTGTACTTGAGGACATAATTAAAGAGATGCAGAGCTTAAAGGATTTGGCTGTCCAGGTTCAAAATGAAAAGGAAGAACATGAGGATTTAGAAAATATTGTTGCCCAGAAGAAGAACGAACAAGAACTCATTGATGATGACATCAAAAGACAAACACAAGAACTGCAAAACAGCCACATTCTGGTAATGAAAGAAAAGGATGAGCTGGAATGTGTCAGGAAGGATGTAATGCAAAAGAAAGATGAGATTGACGCTTCCATGGAAAGCTTAACTAGAGAGAAAGATCACCTTGAACAAAGGAAGACTTTCATGGACCGGGAGAGGAAAACAATTGATGATGATATTATAAGACAAATGGAGCAATTACAACTACAAAATGAAGACATGCAAATACTAAGATCAGCATTGGAACATGAGTGTGATGAACTCAATACAAAGAAAGAGAAGTTGGATGCTCATTTTGACCTTACACACAGAGAGGAGGAAGATCTATCTAGATTGAAGTCTGATATAGCATCAAAGACACAAGAACTTGAGAATGAATGGATCCAGAATTCTGTGTTGGAAAAAGAACGACTTGAAAAGCTCAGGAACGAGATGGAGGCAGAGAGAAATGACCTTGAAAGATTCAACAAGATAATGAACAAAGAAAAACTGGATTTGGAATTGAAGGTATCTGACACCCAGAAACAAATTGACACACTAGACCAAGAAAAACAAGAAATAGAAAAGGAAAAAGAAAGACTGGATGTGATAAAGATTGAGCTACAAAATACATCAGGCAACAACGAAATGGTACTCGATGACATAAGTAAAGAGAAAGATAGCTTAAATTATTTGGCCGTACAGCTTCAAAGTGAAAAGGAAGAACTTGAGAACTTTGACATTATTGTTACCCAGAAAAAGAAAGACCAAGAACTCATGGATGATGACATCAAAAGACAAACACAAGAACTGGAATGTTTCAGGAAGGATGTAATGCAAAAGAAAGATGAGATTGACGCTTCCATGGAAAGCTTAACTAGAGAGAAAGATCACCTTGAACAAAGGAAGACCTTCATGGACCGGGAGAGGAACACAATTGATGATGACATTATAAGACAAATGGAGCAATTACAACAAAAAAATGAAGACATGCAAAGACTAAGATCAGCATTGGAACACGATTGTGATGAACTCAATACAAAGAAAGAGAAGTTGGATGCTCATCTTGAACTTACACACAGAGAGAAGGAAGATCTATCAAGATTGAAGTCTGATATAGCATCAAAGACACAAGAACTTGAGAATGAATGGATCCAGAATTCTGTGTTGGAAAAAGAACGACTTGAAAAGCTCTGGAACGAGATCGAGGCAGAGAGAAATGACCTTGAAAGATTCAACAAGATAATGAACAAAGAAAAACTGGATTTGGAATTGAAGGAATCTGACACCCAGAAACAATTTGACACACTAGACCAAGAAAAACAAGAATTAGAAAAGGAAAAAGAACGACATGAAAAGCTCAGGAACGAGATGGAGGCAGAGAGGAACGACCTTGAAAGATTCAACAAGATAATGAACAAAGAAAAACTGGATTTGGAATTGAAGGAATCTGACACCCAGAAACAATTTGACACACTAGACCAAGAAAAACAAGAATTAGAAAAGGAAAAAGAACGACATGAAAAGCTCAGGAACGAGATGGAGGCAGAGAGGAACAACCTTGAAAGATTCAACAAGATAATGAACAAAGAAAAACTGGATTTGGAATTGAAGGAATCTGACACCCAGAAACAAATTGACACACTAGACCAAGAAAAACAAGAAATAGAAAAGGAAAAAGAAAGACTGGACGTGATAAAGGTTGAGCTACAAAAGATATCAGACAACAACGAAATGGTCCTCGATGACATAAGTAAAGAGAAGGAGAGCTTAAATTATTTGGCTGTACATGTTCAAAGTGAAAAGGAAGAACTTGAGAACTTTGAAAAGATTGTTTCCCAGAAAAAGAAAGACCAAGGACTCATGGATGATGACATCAAAAGACAAACACAAGAACTGGAATGTTTCAGGAAGGATGTAATGCAAAAGAAAGATGAGATTGACGCTTCCATGGAAAGCTTAACTAGAGAGAAAGATCACCTTGAACAAAGGAAGACCTTCATGGACCGGGAGAGGAAAACAATTGATGATGACATTATAAGACAAATGGAGCAATTACAACAAAAAAATGAAGACATGCAAAGACTAAGATCAGCATTGGAACACGAGTGTGATGAACTCAATACAAAGAAAGAGAAGTTGGATGCTCATCTTGAACTTACACACAGAGAGAAGGAAGATCTATCAAGATTGAAGTCTGATATAGCATCAACGACACAAGAACTTGAGAATGAATGGATCCAGAATTCTGTGTTGGAAAAAGAACGACTTGAAAAGCTTAGGAACGAGATGGAGGCAGAGAGAAATGACCTTGAAAGATTCAACAAGATAATGAACAAAGAAAAACTGGATTTGGAATTGAAGGAATCTGACACCCAGAAACAATTTGACACACTAGACCAAGAAAAACAAGAATTAGAAAAGGAAAAAGAACGACATGAAAAGCTCAGGAACGAGATGGAGGCAGAGAGAAATGACCTTGATAGATTCAACAAGATAATGAACAAAGAAAAACTGGATTTGGAATTGAAGGAATCTGACACGCAGAAACAAATTGACACGCTAGACCAAGAAAAACAAGAAATAAAAAAGGAAAAAGAAAGACTGGATGTGATAAAGATTGAGCTACAAAATACATCAGGCAACAACAAAATGGTCCTCGATGACATAAGTAAAGAGAAAGAGAGCTTAAATTATTTGGCTGTACAGCTTCAAAGTGAAAAGGAAGAACTTGAGAACTTTGAAATAATTGTTTCCCAGAAAAAGAAAGACCAAGAACTCATGGATGATGACATCAAAAGACAAACACAAGAACTGGAATGTTTCAGGAAGGATGTAATGCAAAAGAAAGATGAGATTGACGCTTCCGTGGAAAGCTTAACTAGAGAGAAAGATCACCTTGAACAAAGGAAGACTTTCATGGATTGGGAGAGGAAAACAATTGATGATGACATTATAAGACAAATGGAGCAATTACAACTAAAAAATGAAGACATGCAAAGACTAAGATCAGCATTGGAACACGATTGTGATGAACTCAATACAAAGAAAGAGAAGTTGGATGCTCATCTTGAACTTACACACAGAGAGAAGGAAGATCTATCAAGATTGAAGTCTGATATAGCATCAAAGACACAAGAACTTGAGAATGAATGGATCCAGAATTCTGTGTTGGAAAAAGAACGACTTGAAAAGCTCTGGAACGAGATCGAGGCAGAGAGAAATTACCTTGAAAGATTCAACAAGATAATGAACAAAGAAAAACTGGATTTGGAATTGAAGGAATCTGACACCCAGAAGCAATTTGACACACTAGACCAAGAAAAACAAGAATTAGAAAACGAAAAAGAACGACATGAAAAGCTCAGGAACGAGATGGAGGCAGAGAGGAACGACCTTGAAAGATTCAACAAGATAATGAACAAAGAAAAACTGGATTTGGAATTGAAGGAATCTGACACCCAGAAACAATTTGACACACTAGACCAAGAAAAACAAGAATTAGAAAAGGAAAAAGAACGACATGAAAAGCTCAGGAACGAGATGGAGGCAGAGAGGAACAACCTTGAAAGATTCAACAAGATAATGAACAAAGAAAAACTGGATTTGGAATTGAAGGAATCTGACACCCAGAAACAAATTGACACACTAGACCAAGAAAAACAAGAAATAGAAAAGGAAAAAGAAAGACTGGACGTGATAAAGGTTGAGCTACAAAAGATATCAGACAACAACGAAATGGTCCTCGATGACATAAGTAAAGAGAAGAAGAGCTTAAATTATTTGGCTGTACATGTTCAAAGTGAAAAGGAAGAACTTGAGAACTTTGAAAAGATTGTTTCCCAGAAAAAGAAAGACCAAGGACTCATGGATGATGACATCAAAAGACAAACACAAGAACTGGAATGTTTCAGGAAGGATGTAATGCAAAAGAAAGATGAGATTGACGCTTCCATGGAAAGCTTAACTAGAGAGAAAGATCACCTTGAACAAAGGAAGACCTTCATGGACCGGGAGAGGAAAACAATTGATGATGACATTATAAGACAAATGGAGCAATTACAACAAAAAAATGAAGACATGCAAAGACTAAGATCAGCATTGGAACACGAGTGTGATGAACTCAATACAAAGAAAGAGAAGTTGGATGCTCATCTTGAACTTACACACAGAGAGAAGGAAGATCTATCAAGATTAAAGTCTGATATAGCATCAAAGACACAAGAACTTGAGAATGAATGGATCCAGAATTCTGTGTTGGAAAAAGAACGACTTGAAAAGCTCTGGAACGAGATCGAGGCAGAGAGAAATGACCTTGAAAGATTCAACAAGATAATGAACAAAGAAAAACTGGATTTGGAATTGAAGGAATCTGACACCCAGAAACAATTTGACACACTAGACCAAGAAAAACAAGAATTAGAAAAGGAAAAAGAACGACATGAAAAGCTCAGGAACGAGATGGAGGCAGAGAGGAACAACCTTGAAAGATTCAACAAGATAATGAACAAAGAAAAACTGGATTTGGAATTGAAGGAATCTGACACCCAGAAACAAATTGACACACTAGACCAAGAAAAACAAGAAATAGAAAAGGAAAAAGAAAGACTGGACGTGATAAAGGTTGAGCTACGAAAGATATCAGACAACAACGAAATGGTCCTCAATGACATAAGTAAAGAGAAGGAGAGCTTAAATTATTTGGCTGTACATATTCAAAGTGAAAAGGAAGAACTTGAGAACTTTGAAAAGATTGTTTCCCAGACAAAGAAAGACCAAGAACTCATGGATGATGACATCAAAAGACAAACACAAGAACTGGAATGTTTCAGGGAGGATGTAATGCAAAAGAAAGATGAGATTGACGCTTCCATGGAAAGCTTAACTAGAGAGAAAGATCACCTTGAACAAAGGAAGACTTTCATGGACCTTGAGAGGAAAACAATTGATGATGACATTATAAGACAAATGGAGCAATTACAACTAAAAAATGAAGACATGCAAAGACTAAGATCAGCATTGGAACACGAGTGTGATGAACTCAATACAAAGAAAGAGAAGTTGGATGCTCATCTTGAACTTACACACAGAGAGAAGGAAGATCTATCAAGATTGAAGTCTGATATAGCATCAAAGACACAAGAACTTGAGAATGAATGGATCCAGAATTCTGTGTTGGAAAAAGAACGACTTGAAAAGCGCTGGAACGAGATTGAGGCAGAGAGAAATGACCTTGAAAGATTCAACAAGATAATGAACAAAGAAAAACTGGATTTGGAATTGAAGGAATCTGACACCCAGAAACAATTTGACACACTAGACCAAGAAAAACAAGAATTAGAAAAGGAAAAAGAACGACATGAAAAGCTCAGGAACGAGATGGAGGCAGAGAGGAACGACCTTGAAAGATTCAACAAAATAATGAACAAAGAAAAACTGGATTTGGAATTGAAGGAATCTGACACCCAGAAACAAATTGACACACTAGACCAAGAAAAACAAGAAATAGAAAAGGAAAAAGAAAGACTGGACGTGATAAAGGTTGAGCTACAAAAGATATCAGACAACAACGAAATGGTCCTCGATGACATAAGTAAAGAGAAGGAGAGCTTAAATTATTTGGCTGTACATGTTCAAAGTGAAAAGGAAGAACTTGAGAACTTTGAAAAGATTGTTTCCCAGACAAAGAAAGACCAAGAACTCATGGATGATGACATCAAAAGACAAACACAAGAACTGGAATGTTTCAGGGAGGATGTAATGCAAAAGAAAGATGAGATTGACGCTTCCATGGAAAGCTTAACTAGAGAGAAAGATCACCTTGAACAAAGGAAGACTTTCATGGACCTTGAGAGGAAAACAATTGATGATGACATTATAAGACAAATGGAGCAATTACAACTAAAAAATGAAGACATGAAAAGACTAAGATCAGCATTGGAACACAAGTGTAATGAACTCAATACAAAGAAAGAGAAGTTGGATGCTCATCTTGAACTTACACACAGAGAGAAGGAAGATCTATCAAGATTGAAGTCTGATATAGCATCAAAGACACAAGAACTTGAGAATGAATGGATCCAGAATTCTGTGTTGGAAAAAGAACGATTTGAAAAGCTCTGGAACGAGATCGAGGCAGAGAGAAATGACCTTGAAAGATTCAACAAGATAATGAACAAAGAAAAACTGGATTTGGAATTGAAGGAATCTGACACCCAGAAACAATTTGACACACTAGACCAAGAAAAACAAGAATTAGAAAAGGAAAAAGAACGACATGAAAAGCTCAGGAACGAGATGGAGGCAGAGAGGAACGACCTTGAAAGATTCAACAAAATAATGAACAAAGAAAAACTGGATTTGGAATTGAAGGAATCTGACACCCAGAAACAAATTGACACACTAGACCAAGAAAAACAAGAAATAGAAAAGGAAAAAGAAAGACTGGACGTGATAAAGGTTGAGCTACAAAAGATATCAGACAACAACGAAATGGTCCTCGATGACATAAGTAAAGAGAAGGAGAGCTTAAATTATTTGGCTGTACATGTTCAAAGTGAAAAGGAAGAACTTGAGAACTTTGAAAAGATTGTTTCCCAGAAAAAGAAAGACCAAGGACTCATGGATGATGACATCAAAAGACAAACACAAGAACTGGAATGTTTCAGGGAGGATGTAATGCAAAAGAAAGATGAGATTGACGCTTCCATGGAAAGCTTAACTAGAGAGAAAGATCACCTTGAACAAAGGAAGACTTTCATGGACCTTGAGAGGAAAACAATTGATGATGACATTATAAGACAAATGGAGCAATTACAACAAAAAAATGAAGACATGAAAAGACTAAGATCAGCATTGGAACACGAGTGTGATGAACTCAATACAAAGAAAGAGAAGTTGGATGCTCATCTTGAACTTACACACAGAGAGAAGGAAGATCTATCAAGATTGAAGTCTGATATAGCATCAAAGACACAAGAACTTGAGAATGAATGGATCCAGAATTCTGTGTTGGAAAAAGAACGACTTAAAAAGCTTAGGAACGAGATGGAGGCAGAGAGAAATGACCTTGAAAGATTCAACAAGATAAAGAACAAAGAAAAACTGGATTTGGAATTGAAGGAATCTGACACCCAGAAACAATTTGACACACTAGACCAAGAAAAACAAGAATTAGAAAAGGAAAAAGAACGACATGAAAAGCTCAGGAACGAGATGGAGGCAGAGAGGAATGACCTTGAAAGATTCAACAAGATAATGAACAAAGAAAAACTGGACTTGGAATTGAAGGAATCTGACACCCAGAAACAAATCGACACACTAGACCAAGAAAAACAAGAAATAGAAAAGGAAAAAGAAAGACTGGATGTGATAAAGGTTGAGCTACAAAAGATATCAGACAACAACAAAATGGTCCTCGATGACATAAGTAAAGAGAAGGAGAGCTTAAATTATTTGGCTGTACATGTTCAAAGTGAAAAGGAAGAACTTGAGAACTTTGAAAAGATTGTTTCCCAGAAAAAGAAAGACCAAGGACTCATGGATGATGACATCAAAAGACAAACACAAGAACTGGAATGTTTCAAGAAGGATGTAATGCAAAAGAAAGATGAGATTGACGCTTCCATGGAAAGCTTAACTAGAGAGAAAGATCACCTTGAACAAAGGAAGACCTTCATGGACCGGGAGAGGAAAACAATTGATGATGACATTATAAGACAAATGGAGCAATTACAACAAAAAAATGAAGACATGCAAAGACTAAGATCAGCATTGGAACATGAGTGTGATGAACTCAATACAAAGAAAGAGAAGTTGGATGCTCATCTTGAACTTACACACAGAGAGAAGGAAGATCTATCAAGATTGAAGTCTGATATAGCATCAAAGACACAAGAACTTGAGAATGAATGGATCCAGAATTCTGTGTTGGAAAAAGAACGACTTGAAAAGCTCAGGAACGAGATGCAGGCAGAGAGAAATGACCTTGAAAGATTCAACAAGATAATGAACAAAGAAAAACTGGATTTGGAATTGAAGGAATCTGACACCCAGAAACAAATTGACACACTAGACCAAGAAAAACAAGAAATAGAAAAGGAAAAAGAAAGACTGGATGTGATAAAGATTGAGCTACAAAATACATCAGGCAACAACGAAATGGTCCTCGATGACATAAGTAAAGAGAAAGAGAGCTTAAATTATTTGGCTGTACAGCTTCAAAGTGAAAAGGAAGAACTTGAGAACTTTGACATTATTGTTTCCCAGAAAAAGAAAGACCAAGAACTCATGGATGATTACATCAAAAGACAAACACAAGAACTGGAATGTTTCAGGAAGGATGTAATGCAAAAGAAAGATGAGATTGACGCTTCCATGGAAAGCTTAACTAGAGAGAAAGATCACCTTGAACAAAGGAAGACTTTCATGGACCTTGAGAGGAAAACAATTGATGATGACATTATAAGACAAATGGAGCAATTACAACTAAAAAATGAAGACATGCAAAGACTAAGATCAGCATTGGAACACGAGTGTGATGAACTCAATACAAAGAAAGAGAAGTTGGATGCTCATCTTGAACTTACACACAGAGAGAAGGAAGATCTATCAAGATTGAAGTCTGATATAGCATCAAAGACACAAGAACTTGAGAATGAATGGATCCAGAATTCTGTGTTGGAAAAAGAACGGCTTGAAAAGCTCTGGAACGAGATCGAGGCAGAGAGAAATGACCTTGAAAGATTCAACAAGATAATGAACAAAGAAAAACTGGATTTGGAATTGAAGGAATCTGACACCCAGAAACAATTTGACACACTAGACCAAGAAAAACAAGAATTAGAAAAGGAAAAAGAACGACATGAAAGGCTCAGGAACGAGATGGAGGCAGAGAGGAACGACCTTGAAAGATTCAACAAGATAATGAACAAAGAAAAACTGGATTTGGAATTGAAGGAATCTGACACCCAGAAACAAATTAACACACTAGACCAAGAAAAACAAGAAATAGAAAAGGAAAAAGAAAGACTGGACGTGATAAAGGTTGAGCTACAAAAGATATCAGACAACAACGAAATGGTCCTCGATGACATAAGTAAAGAGAAGGAGAGCTTAAATTATTTGGCTGTACATGTTCAAAGTGAAAAGGAAGAACTTGAGAACTTTGAAAAGATTGTTTCCCAGACAAAGAAAGCCCAAGAACTCATGGATGATGACATCAAAAGACAAACACAAGAACTGGAATGTTTCAGGGAGGATGTAATGCAAAAGAAAAATGAGATTGACGCTTCCATGGAAAGCTTAACTAGAGAAAAAGATCACCTTGAAGAAAGGAAGACTTTCATGGACCTTGAGAGGAAAACAATTGATGATGACATTATAAGACAAATGGAGCAATTACAACTAAAAAATGAAGACATGCAAAGACTAAGATCAGCATTGCAACACGAGTGTGATGAACTCAATACAAAGAAAGAGAAGTTGGATGCTCATCTTGAACTTACACACAGAGAGAAGGAAGATCTATCAAGATTGAAGTCTGATATAGCATCAAAGACACAAGAACTTGAGAATGAATGGATCCAGAATTCTGTGTTGGAAAAAGAACGACTTGAAAAGCTCTGGAACGAGATCGAGGCAGAGAGAAATGACCTTGAAAGATTCAACAAGATAATGAACAAAGAAAAACTGGATTTGGAATTGAAGGAATCTGACACCCAGAAACAATTTGACACACTAGACCAAGAAAAACAAGAATTAGAAAAGGAAAAAGAACGACATGAAAAGCTCAGGAACGAGATGGAGGCAGAGAGGAACGACCTTGAAAGATTCAACAAGATAATGAACAAAGAAAAACTGGATTTGGAATTGAAGGAATCTGACACCCAGAAACAAATTGACACACTAGACCAAGAAAAACAAGAAATAGAAAAGGAAAAAGAAAGACTGGACGTGATAAAGGTTGAGCTACAAAAGATATCAGACAACAACGAAATGGTCCTCGATGACATAAGTAAAGAGAAGGAGAGCTTAAATTATTTGACTGTACATGTTCAAAGTGAAAAGGAAGAACTTGAGAACTTTGAAAAGATTGTTTCCCAGACAAAGAAAGACCAAGAACTCATGGATGATGACATCAAAAGACAAACACAAGAACTGGAATGTTTCAGGAAGGATGTAATGCAAAAGAAAGATGAGATTGACGCTTCCATGGAAAGCTTAACTAGAGAGAAAGATCACCTTGAACAAAGGAAGACTTTCATGGACCTTGAGAGGAAAACAATTGATGATGACATTATAAGACAAATGGAGCAATTACAACTAAAAAATGAAGACATGCAAAGACTAAGATCAGCATTGGAACACGAGTGTGATGAACTCAATACAAAGAAAGAGAAGTTGGATGCTCATCTTGAACTTACACACAGAGAGAAGGAAGATCTATCAAGATTGAAGTCTGATATAGCATCAAAGACACAAGAACTTGAGAATGAATGGATCCAGAATTCTGTGTTGGAAAAAGAACGACTTGAAAAGCTCTGGAACGAGATTGAGGCAGAGAGAAATGACCTTGAAAGATTCAACAAGATAATGAACAAAGAAAAACTGGATTTGGAATTGAAGGAATCTGACACCCAGAAACAATTTGACACACTAGACCAAGAAAAACAAGAATTAGAAAAGGAAAAAGAACGACATGAAAAGCTCAGGAACGAGATGGAGGCAGAGAGGAACGACCTTGAAAGATTCAACAAGATAATGAACAAAGAAAAACTGGATTTGGAATTGAAGGAATCTGACACCCAGAAACAAATTGACACACTAGACCAAGAAAAACAAAAAATAGAAAAGGAAAAAGAAAGACTGGACGTGATAAAGGTTGAGCTACAAAAGATATCAGACAACAACGAAATGGTCCTCGATGACATAAGTAAAGAGAAGGAGAGCTTAAATTATTTGGCTGTACATGTTCAAAGTGAAAAGGAAGAACTTGAGAACTTTGAAAAGATTGTTTCCCAGACAAAGAAAGACCAAGAACTCATGGATGATGACATCAAAAGACAAACACAAGAACTGGAATGTTTCAGGGAGGATGTAATGCAAAAGAAAGATGATATTGATGCTTCCATGGAAAGCTTAACTAGAGAGAAATATCACCTTGAACAAAGGAAGACTTTCATGGACCTTGAGAGGAAAACAATTGATGATGACATTATAAGACAAATGGAGCAATTACAACAAAAAACTGAAGACATGCAAAGACTAAGATCAGCATTGGAACACAAGTGTGATGAACTCAATACAAAGAAAGAGAAGTTGGATGCTCATCTTGAACTTACACAGAGAGAGAAGGAAGAGCTATCAAGATTGAAGTCTGATATAGCATCAAAGACACAAGAACTTGAGAATGAATGGATCCAGAATTCTGTGTTGGAAAAAGAACGACTTGAAAAGCACAGGAACGAGATGGAGGCAGAGAGAAATGACCTTGATAGATTCAACAAGATAATGAACAAAGAAAAACTGGATTTGGAATTGAAGGAATCTGACATCCAGAAACAAATTGACACACTAGACCAAGAAAAACAAGAATTAGAAAAGGAAAAAGAAAGAATGGATGTGATAAAGATTGAGCTACAAAATACATCAGGCAACAACGAAATGGTCCTCGATGACATAAGTAAAGAGAAAGAGAGCTTAAATTATTTGGCTGTACAGCTTCAAAGTGAAAAGGAAGAACTTGAGAACTTTGACATTATTGTTTCCCAGAAAAAGAAAGACCAAGAACTCATGGATGATGACATCAAAAGACAAACACAAGAACTGGAATGTTTCAGGAAGGATGTAATGCAAAAGAAAGATGAGATTGACGCTTCCATGGAAAGCTTAACTAGAGAGAAAGATCACCTTGAACAAAGGAAGACCTTCATGGACCGGGAGAGGAAAACAATTGATGATGACATTATAAGACAAATGGAGCAATTACAACAAAAAAATGAAGACATGCAAAGACTAAGATCAGCATTGGAACATGAGTGTGATGAACTCAATACAAAGAAAGAGAAGTTGGATGCTCATCTTGAACTTACACACAGAGAGAAGGAAGATCTATCAAGATTGAAGTCTGATATAGCATCAAAGACACAAGAACTTGAGAATGAATGGATCCAGAATTCTGTGTTGGAAAAAGAACGACTTGAAAAGCTCAGGAACGAGATGCAGGCAGAGAGAAATGACCTTGAAAGATTCAACAAGATAATGAACAAAGAAAAACTGGATTTGGAATTGAAGGAATCTGACACCCAGAAACAAATTGACACACTAGACCAAGAAAAACAAGAAATAGAAAAGGAAAAAGAAAGACTGGATGTGATAAAGATTGAGCTACAAAATACATCAGGCAACAACGAAATGGTCCTCGATGACATAAGTAAAGAGAAAGAGAGCTTAAATTATTTGGCTGTACAGCTTCAAAGTGAAAAGGAAGAACTTGAGAACTTTGACATTATTGTTTCCCAGAAAAAGAAAGACCAAGAACTCATGGATGATTACATCAAAAGACAAACACAAGAACTGGAATGTTTCAGGAAGGATGTAATGCAAAAGAAAGATGAGATTGATGCTTCCATGGAAAGCTTAACTAGAGAGAAAGATCACCTTGAACAAAGGAAGACTTTCATGGACCTTGAGAGGAAAACAATTGATGATGACATTATAAGACAAATGGAGCAATTACAACTAAAAAATGAAGACATGCAAAGACTAAGATCAGCATTGGAACACGAGTGTGATGAACTCAATACAAAGAAAGAGAAGTTGGATGCTCATCTTGAACTTACACACAGAGAGAAGGAAGATCTATCAAGATTGAAGTCTGATATAGCATCAAAGACACAAGAACTTGAGAATGAATGGATCCAGAATTCTGTGTTGGAAAAAGAACGGCTTGAAAAGCTCTGGAACGAGATCGAGGCAGAGAGAAATGACCTTGAAAGATTCAACAAGATAATGAACAAAGAAAAACTGGATTTGGAATTGAAGGAATCTGACACCCAGAAACAATTTGACACACTAGACCAAGAAAAACAAGAATTAGAAAAGGAAAAAGAACGACATGAAAGGCTCAGGAACGAGATGGAGGCAGAGAGGAACGACCTTGAAAGATTCAACAAGATAATGAACAAAGAAAAACTGGATTTGGAATTGAAGGAATCTGACACCCAGAAACAAATTAACACACTAGACCAAGAAAAACAAGAAATAGAAAAGGAAAAAGAAAGACTGGACGTGATAAAGGTTGAGCTACAAAAGATATCAGACAACAACGAAATGGTCCTCGATGACATAAGTAAAGAGAAGGAGAGCTTAAATTATTTGGCTGTACATGTTCAAAGTGAAAAGGAAGAACTTGAGAACTTTGAAAAGATTGTTTCCCAGACAAAGAAAGCCCAAGAACTCATGGATGATGACATCAAAAGACAAACACAAGAACTGGAATGTTTCAGGGAGGATGTAATGCAAAAGAAAAATGAGATTGACGCTTCCATGGAAAGCTTAACTAGAGAAAAAGATCACCTTGAAGAAAGGAAGACTTTCATGGACCTTGAGAGGAAAACAATTGATGATGACATTATAAGACAAATGGAGCAATTACAACTAAAAAATGAAGACATGCAAAGACTAAGATCAGCATTGCAACACGAGTGTGATGAACTCAATACAAAGAAAGAGAAGTTGGATGCTCATCTTGAACTTACACACAGAGAGAAGGAAGATCTATCAAGATTGAAGTCTGATATAGCATCAAAGACACAAGAACTTGAGAATGAATGGATCCAGAATTCTGTGTTGGAAAAAGAACGACTTGAAAAGCTCTGGAACGAGATCGAGGCAGAGAGAAATGACCTTGAAAGATTCAACAAGATAATGAACAAAGAAAAACTGGATTTGGAATTGAAGGAATCTGACACCCAGAAACAATTTGACACACTAGACCAAGAAAAACAAGAATTAGAAAAGGAAAAAGAACGACATGAAAAGCTCAGGAACGAGATGGAGGCAGAGAGGAACGACCTTGAAAGATTCAACAAGATAATGAACAAAGAAAAACTGGATTTGGAATTGAAGGAATCTGACACCCAGAAACAAATTGACACACTAGACCAAGAAAAACAAGAAATAGAAAAGGAAAAAGAAAGACTGGACGTGATAAAGGTTGAGCTACAAAAGATATCAGACAACAACGAAATGGTCCTCGATGACATAAGTAAAGAGAAGGAGAGCTTAAATTATTTGACTGTACATGTTCAAAGTGAAAAGGAAGAACTTGAGAACTTTGAAAAGATTGTTTCCCAGACAAAGAAAGACCAAGAACTCATGGATGATGACATCAAAAGACAAACACAAGAACTGGAATGTTTCAGGAAGGATGTAATGCAAAAGAAAGATGAGATTGACGCTTCCATGGAAAGCTTAACTAGAGAGAAAGATCACCTTGAACAAAGGAAGACTTTCATGGACCTTGAGAGGAAAACAATTGATGATGACATTATAAGACAAATGGAGCAATTACAACTAAAAAATGAAGACATGCAAAGACTAAGATCAGCATTGGAACACGAGTGTGATGAACTCAATACAAAGAAAGAGAAGTTGGATGCTCATCTTGAACTTACACACAGAGAGAAGGAAGATCTATCAAGATTGAAGTCTGATATAGCATCAAAGACACAAGAACTTGAGAATGAATGGATCCAGAATTCTGTGTTGGAAAAAGAACGACTTGAAAAGCTCTGGAACGAGATTGAGGCAGAGAGAAATGACCTTGAAAGATTCAACAAGATAATGAACAAAGAAAAACTGGATTTGGAATTGAAGGAATCTGACACCCAGAAACAATTTGACACACTAGACCAAGAAAAACAAGAATTAGAAAAGGAAAAAGAACGACATGAAAAGCTCAGGAACGAGATGGAGGCAGAGAGGAACGACCTTGAAAGATTCAACAAGATAATGAACAAAGAAAAACTGGATTTGGAATTGAAGGAATCTGACACCCAGAAACAAATTGACACACTAGACCAAGAAAAACAAAAAATAGAAAAGGAAAAAGAAAGACTGGACGTGATAAAGGTTGAGCTACAAAAGATATCAGACAACAACGAAATGGTCCTCGATGACATAAGTAAAGAGAAGGAGAGCTTAAATTATTTGGCTGTACATGTTCAAAGTGAAAAGGAAGAACTTGAGAACTTTGAAAAGATTGTTTCCCAGACAAAGAAAGACCAAGAACTCATGGATGATGACATCAAAAGACAAACACAAGAACTGGAATGTTTCAGGGAGGATGTAATGCAAAAGAAAGATGATATTGATGCTTCCATGGAAAGCTTAACTAGAGAGAAATATCACCTTGAACAAAGGAAGACTTTCATGGACCTTGAGAGGAAAACAATTGATGATGACATTATAAGACAAATGGAGCAATTACAACAAAAAACTGAAGACATGCAAAGACTAAGATCAGCATTGGAACACAAGTGTGATGAACTCAATACAAAGAAAGAGAAGTTGGATGCTCATCTTGAACTTACACAGAGAGAGAAGGAAGATCTATCAAGATTGAAGTCTGATATAGCATCAAAGACACAAGAACTTGAGAATGAATGGATCCAGAATTCTGTGTTGGAAAAAGAACGACTTGAAAAGCACAGGAACGAGATGGAGGCAGAGAGAAATGACCTTGATAGATTCAACAAGATAATGAACAAAGAAAAACTGGATTTGGAATTGAAGGAATCTGACATCCAGAAACAAATTGACACACTAGACCAAGAAAAACAAGAATTAGAAAAGGAAAAAGAAAGAATGGATGTGATAAAGATTGAGCTACAAAATACATCAGGCAACAACGAAATGGTCCTCGATGACATAAGTAAAGAGAAAGAGAGCTTAAATTATTTGGCTGTACAGCTTCAAAGTGAAAAGGAAGAACTTGAGAACTTTGACATTATTGTTTCCCAGAAAAAGAAAGACCAAGAACTCATGGATGATGACATCAAAAGACAAACACAAGAACTGGAATGTTTCAGGAAGGATGTAATGCAAAAGAAAGATGAGATTGACGCTTCCATGGAAAGCTTAACTAGAGAGAAAGATCACCTTGAACAAAGGAAGACTTTCATGGACCTTGAGAGGAAAACAATTGATGATGACATTATAAGACAAATGGAGCAATTACAACAAAAAAATGAAGACATGCAAAGACTAAGATCAGCATTGGAACACGAGTGTGATGAACTCAATACAAAGAAAGAGAAGTTGGATGCTCATCTTGAACTTACACACAGAGAGAAGGAAGATCTATCAAGATTGAAGTCTGATATAGCATCAAAGACACAAGAACTTGAGAATGAATGGATCCAGAATTCTGTGTTGGAAAAAGAACGACTTGAAAAGCTCTGGAACGAGATCGAGGCAGAGAGAGATGACATTGAAAGATTCAACAAGATAATGAACAAAGAAAAACTGGATTTGGAATTGAAGGAATCTGACACCCAGAAACAAATTGACACACTAGACCAAGAAAAACAAGAATTAGAAAAGGAAAAAGAACGACATGAAAAGCTCAGGAACGAGATGGAGGCAGAGAGGAACGACCTTGAAAGATTCAACAAGATAATGAACAAAGAAAAACTGGATTTGAAATTGAAGGAATGTGACACCCAGAAACAAATTGACACACTAGACCAAGAAAAACAAGAAATAGAAAAGGAAAAAGAAAGACTGGACGTGATAAAGGTTGAGCTACAAAAGATATCAGACAACAACGAAATGGTCCTCGATGACATAAGTAAAGAGAAGGAGAGCTTAAATTATTTGGCTGTACATGTTCAAAGTGAAAAGGAAGAACTTGAGAACTTTGAAAAGATTGTTTCCCAGACAAAGAAAGACCAAGAACTCATGGATGATAACATCAAAAGACAAACACAAGAACTGGAATGTTTCAGGGAGGATGTAATGCAAAAGAAAGATAAGATTGACGCTTCCATGGAAAGCTTAACTAGAGAGAAAGATCACCTTGAACAAAGGAAGACTTTCATGGACCTTGAGAGGAAAACAATTGATGATGACATTATAAGACAAATGGAGCAATTACAACAAAAAGATGAAGACATGCAAAGACTAAGATCAGCATTGGAACACGAGTGTGATGAACTCAATACAAAGAAAGAGAAGTTGGATGCTCAACTTGAACTTACACACAGAGAGAAGGAAGATCTATCAAGATTGAAGTCTGATATAGCATCAAAGACACAAGAACTTGAGAATGAATGGATCCAGAATTCTGTGTTGGAAAAAGAACAACTTGAAAAGCTCTGGAACGAGATTGAGGCAGAGAGAGATGACCTTGAAAGATTCAACAAGATAATGAACAAAGAAAAACTGGATTTGGAATTGAAGGAATCTGACACCCAGAAACAAATTGACACACTAGACCAAGAAAAACAAGAATTAGAAAAGGAAAAAGAACGACATGAAAAGCTCAGGAACGAGATGGAGGCAGAGAGGAACGACCTTGAAAGATTCAACAAGATAATGAACAAAGAAAAACTGGATTTGGAATTGAAGGAATCTGACACCCAGAAACAAATTGACACACTAGACCAAGAAAAACAAGAAATAGAAAAGGAAAAAGAAAGACTGGACGTGATAAAGGTTGAGGTACAAAAGATATCAGACAACAACGAAATGGTCCTCGATGACATAAGTAAAGAGAAGGAGAGCTTAAATGATTTGGCTGTACAGCTTCAAAGTGAAAAGGAAGAACTTGAGAACTTTGAAATAATTGTTTCCCAGAAAAAGAAAGACCAAGAACACATGGATGATGACATCAAAAGACAAACACAAGAACTGGAATGTTTCAGGAAGGATGTAATGCAAAAGAAAGATGAGATTGACGCTTCCATGGAAAGCTTAACTAGAGAGAAAGATCACCTTGAACAAAGGAAGACTTTCATGGACCGGGAGAGGAAAACAATTGATGATGACATTATAAGACAAATGGAGCAATTACAACTACAAAATGAAGACATGCAAAGACTAAGATCAGCATTGGAACACAAGTGTGATGAACTCAATACAAATAAAGAGAAGTTGGATGCTCATCTTGAACTTACACACAGAGAGAAGGAAGATCTATCAATATTGAAGTCTGATATAGCATCAAAGACACAAGAACTTGAGAATGAATGGATCCAGAATTCTGTGTTGGAAAAAGAACAACATGAAAAGCACAGGAACGAGATGGAGGCAGAGAGAAATTACCTTGATAGATTCAACAAGATAATGAACAAAGAAAAACTGGATTTGGAATTGAAGGAATCTGACATCCAGAAACAAATTGACACACTAGACCAAGAAAAACAAGAATTAGAAAAGGAAAAAGAAAGAATGGATGTGATAAAGATTGAGGTACAAAAGACATCAGACAACAACAAAATGGTCCTCGAGGACATAAGTAAAGAGAAGGAGAGCTTAAATGATTTGGCTGTACAGCTTCAAAGTGAAAAGGAAGAACTTGAGAACTTTGAAATAATTGTTTCCCAGAAAAAGAAAGACCAAGAACACATGGATGATGACATCAAAAGACAAACACAAGAACTGGAATGTTTCAGGAAGGATGTAATGCAAAAGAAAGATGAGATTGACGCTTCCATGGAAAGCTTAACTAGAGAGAAAGATCACCTTGAACAAAGGAAGACTTTCATGGACCGGGAGAGGAAAACAATTGATGATGACATTATAAGACAAATGGAGCAATTACAACTACAAAATGAAGACATGCAAAGACTAAGATCAGCATTGGAACACAAGTGTGATGAACTCAATACAAAGAAAGAGAAGTTGGATGCTCATCTTGAACTTACACACAGAGAGGAGGAAGATCTATCAAGATTGAAGTCTGATATAGCATCAAAGACACAAGAACTTGAGAATGAATGGATCCAGAATTATGTGTTGGAAAAAGAACGACTTGAAAAGCTCAGGAACGAGATGGAGGCAGAGAGAAATTACCTTAAAAGATTCAACAAGATAATGAACAAAGAAAAACTGGATTTGGAATTGAAGGAATCTGACACCCAGAAACAAATTGACACACTAGATCAAGAAAAACAAGAAATAGAAAAGGAAAAAGAAAGACTGGATGTGATAAAGATTGAGCTACAAAAGACATCAGGGAACAACAAAATGGTTCTCGATGACATAAGTAAAGAGAAAGATAGCTTAAATTATTTGGCTGTACAGCTTCAAAGTAAAAAGGAAGAACTTGAGAACTTTGAAATGATTGTTTCCCAGAAAAAGAAAGACCAAGAACTCATGGATGAAGACATCAAAAGACAAACACAAGAACTGGAATGTTTCAGGAAGGATGTAATGCAAAAGAAAGATGAGATTAACGCTTCCATGGAAAGCTTAACTAGAGAGAAAGATCACCTTGAACAAAGAAAGACCTTCATGGACCGGAAGAGTAAAACCATTGATGATGACATTAAAAGACAAATGGAGCAATTACAACAAAAAGATGAAGACATGCAAAGACTAAGATCAGCATTGGAACACGGGTGTGATGAACTCAATACAAAGAAAGAGAAGTTGGATGCTCATCTTGAACTTACACACAGAGAGAAGGAAGATCTATCAAGATTGAAGTCTGATATAGCATCAAAGACACAAGAACTTGAGAATGAATGGATCCAGAATTCTGTGTTTGAAAAAGAACGACTTGAAAAGCTCTGGAACGAGATAGAGGCAGAGAGAGATGACCTTGAAAGATTCAACAAGATAATGAACAAAGAAAAACTGGATTTGGAATTGAAGGAATCTGACACCCAGAAACAAATTGACACACTAGACCAAGAAAAACAAGAAATAGAAAAGGAAAAAGAAAGACTGGATATGATAAAGATTGAGGTACAAAAGACATCAGACAACAACAAAATGGTCCTCGATGACATAAGTAAAGAGAAAGAGAGCTTAAATTATTTGGCTGTACAGGTTCAAAGTGAAAAGGAAGACCTTGAGAACTTTGAAATGATTGTTTCCCAGAAAAAGAAAGACCAAGAACTCATGGATGAAGACATCAAAAGACAAACACAAGAACTGGAATGTTTCAGGAAGGATGTAATGCAAAAGAAAGATGAGATTAACGCTTCCATGGAAAGCTTAACTAGAGAGAAAGATCACCTTGAACAAAGAAAGACCTTCATGGACCGGAAGAGTAAAACCATTGATGATGACATTAAAAGACAAATGGAGCAATTACAACAAAAAGATGAAGACATGCAAAGACTAAGATCAGCATTGGAACACGGGTGTGATGAACTCAATACAAAGAAAGAGAAGTTGGATGCTCATCTTGAACTTACACACAGAGAGAAGGAAGATCTATCAAGATTGAAGTCTGATATAGCATCAAAGACACAAGAACTTGAGAATGAATGGATCCAGAATTCTGTGTTTGAAAAAGAACGACTTGAAAAGCTCTGGAACGAGATAGAGGCAGAGAGAGATGACCTTGAAAGATTCAACAAGATAATGAACAAAGAAAAACTGGATTTGGAATTGAAGGAATCTGACACCCAGAAACAAATTGACACACTAGACCAAGAAAAACAAGAAATAGAAAAGGAAAAAGAAAGACTGGATATGATAAAGATTGAGGTACAAAAGACATCAGACAACAACAAAATGGTCCTCGATGACATAAGTAAAGAGAAAGAGAGCTTAAATTATTTGGCTGTACAGGTTCAAAGTGAAAAGGAAGACCTTGAGAACTTTGAAAAGATTGTTTCCCAGAAAAAGAAAGACCAAGAACTCATGGATGATGAAAACAAAAGACAAACACAAGAACTGGAATGTTTCAGGAAGGATGTAATGCAGAAGAAAGATGAGATTGAGGCTTCCATGGAAAGCTTAACTAGAGAGAAAGATCACCTTGAACAAATTAAGACTTTCATGGATCGGGAGAGGAAGACAATTGATGATGACATTATAAGACAAATGGAGCAATTACAACTAAAAAATGAAGACATGCAAAGACTAAGATCAGCATTGGAACACAAGTGTGATGAACTCAATACAAAGAAAGAGAAGTTGGATGCTCATCTTGAACTTACACACAGAGAGAAGGAAGATATATCAAGATTGAAGTCTGATATAGCATCAAAGACACAAGAACTTGAGAATGAATGGATCCAGAATTCTATGTTGGAAAAAGAACGGCTTGAAAAGCTCTGGAATGAGATCGAGGCAGAGAGAAACTACCTTGAAAGATTCAACAAGATAATGAACAAAGAAAAACTGGATTTGGAATTGAAGGAATCTGACACCCAGAAACAATTTGACACACTAGACCAAGAAAAACAAGAATTAGAAAAGGAAAAAGAAAGACTGGATGTGATAAAGATCGAGGTACAAAAGATATCAGACAACAACAAAATGGTCCTCGATGACATAAGTAAAGAGAAGGAGAGCTTAAATGATTTGGCTGTACAGCTTCAAAGTGAAAAGGAAGAACTTGAGAACTTTGAAATAATTGTTTCCCAGAAAAAGAAAGACCAAGAACTCATGGATGATGACATCAAAAGACAAACACAAGAACTGGAATGTTTCAGGGAGGATGTAATGCAAAAGAAAGATGAGATTGACGCTTCCATGGAAAGCTTAACTAGAGAGAAAGATCACCTTGAACAAAGGAAGATTTTCATGGACCGGGAGAGGAAAACAATTGATGATGACATTATAAGACAAATGGAGCAATTACAACTAAAAAATGAAGACATGCAAAGACTAAGATCAGCATTGGAACACGAGTGTGATGAACTCAATACAAAGAAAGAGAAGTTGGATGCTCATCTTGAACTTACACACAGAGAGAAGGAAGATCCATCAAGATTGAAGTCTGATATAGCATCAAAGACACAAGAACTTGAGAATGAATGGATCCAGAATTCTGTGTTGGAAAAAGAACGACTTGAAAAGCTCAGGAACGAGATGGAGGCAGAGAGAAATGACCTTGAAAGATTCAACAAGATAATGAACAAAGAAAAACTGGATTTGGAATTGAAGGAATCTGACACCCAGAAACAAATTGACACACTACACCAAGAAAAACAAGAAATAGAAAAGGAAAAAGAAAGATTGGATGTGATAAAGATTGAGCTACAAAAGACATCAGACAACAACAAAATGGTCCTCATTGACATAAGTAAAGAGAAGGCAAGCTTAAATGATTTGGCTGTACAGCTTCAAAGTGAAAAGGAAGAACTTGAGAACTTTGAAATAATTGTTTCCCAGAAAAAGAAAGACCAAGAACTCATGGATGATGACATAAAAAGACAAACACAAGAACTGGAATGTTTCAGGAAGGATGTAATGCAAAATAAACATGAGATTGACGCTTCCATGGAAAGCATAACTAGAGTGAAAGATCACCTTGAACAAATGAAGACTGACATGGACCGGGAGAGGACAACAATTGATGTTGACATTCTAAGACAAATGGAGCAATTACAACAAAAAGATGAAGACATGCAAAGACTAAGATCAGCATTGGAACACGAGTGTGATGAACTCAATACAAAGAAAGAGAAGTTTGATGCTCATCTTGAACTTACACACAGAGAGAAGGAAGATCTATCAAGATTGAAGTCTGATATAGCATCAAAGACACAAGAACTTGAGAATGAATGGATCCAGAATTCTATGTTGGAAAAAGAACGACTTGAAAAGCTCAGGAACGAGATGGAGGCAGAGAGAAATTACTTTGAAAGATTCAACAAGATAATGAACAAAGAAAAACTGGATTTGGAATTGAAGGAATCTGACACACAGAAACAAATTGACACACTAGACCGAGAAAAACAAGAAATAGAAAAGGAAAAAGAAAGACTGGACCTGATAAAGATTGAGCTACAAAAGACAGCAGACAACAACGAAATGGTCCTCGATGTCATACGTAAAGAGAAGGAGACTTTAAATGATTTGGCTGTACAAGTTCAAAATGAAAGGGAAGAACTTGAGAACTTTGAAATGATTGTTTCCCAGAAAAAGAAAGACCAAGAACTCATGGATGATGACATAAAAAGACAAACACAAGAACTGGAATGTTTCAGGAAGGATGTGATGCAAAATAAACATGAGATTGACGCTTCCATGGAAAGCATAACTAGAGTGAAAGATCACCTTGAACAAATGAAGACTGACATGGACCGGGAGAGGACAACAATTGATGTTGACATTCTAAGACAAATGGAGCAATTACAACACAAAAATGAAAACATACAAAGACTAAGATCAGCATTGGAACACGAGTGTGATGAACTCAAAACAAAGAAAGAGAAGTTGCATGCTCATCTTGAACTTACACACAGAGAGACGGATGATCTATCAAGAATGAAGTCTGACATAGCATCAAAGACACAAGAAATTGAGAGTGATTGGATCCAGAATCTTGTGTTGGAAAATAAACGACTTGAAAAGCTCTGGAACGAGAGCGAGGAAGAGAGAAATTACCTTGAAAGATTCAATAAGATATTGAACAAAGAAAAACAGGATTTGGAGTTGAAGGAATCCGGCACCCAGAAACAAATTGACACACTTGACCAAGAAAAACAAGAATTAGAAATGGAAAAAGAAACACTGGACATGATCAAGATTGAGCTACAAAAGAAGTCAGACAACTATGATATTGTTCTTGAGGACATGAGTAAAGAGAAGGAGAGCCTAAAGGACTTGGCTGACCAGGTTCAAAATGAAAGGGAAGAACTTGAGAATTTTGCAAGGATTGTTGCCCAGAAGAAGAAAGAACAAGAACTCATGGATGCTGACATCAAAAGACAAACACAAGAACTGGAATGTTTCAGGAAGGATGTAATGCAGAAGAAAGATGAGATTGACGCTTCCATGGAAAGCTTAACTAGAGAGAAAAATCATCTTGAACAAAGGAAGACTTTCGTGGGCTGGGAGAGGACAACAATTGATGATGACATTATGAGACAAATGGAGCAATTACAACTAAAAAATGAAGACATGCAAAGATTAAGATCAGCATTGGAACATGAGTGTGATGAACTCAATTCAAAGAAAGAGAAGTTGGATGCTCATCTTGAACTTACACACAGAGAGAAGGAAGATCTATCAAGATTGAAGTCTCATATAGCATCAAAGACACAAGAACTTGAGAATGAATGGATCCAGAATCTTCTGTTGGAAAAAGAACGACTTGAAAAGCTCTGGAACGAGATCGAGGAAGAGAGAAATTACCTTGAAAGATTCAATAAGATATTGACCAAAGAAAAACAGGATTCGGAGTTGAAGGAATCCGGCACCCAGAAACAAATTGACACACTTGACCAAGAAAAACAAGAATTAGAAAAGGAAAAAGAAACACTGGACATGATCAAGATTGAGCTACAAAAGAAGTCAGACAACAATGATATTGTTCTTGAGGACATGAGTAAAGAGAAGGAGAGCCTAAAGGACTTGGCTGTCCAGCTTCAAAGTAAAAAGGAAGAACTTGAGAACTTTGACATTATTGTTTCCCAGAAAAAGAAAGACCAAGAACTCATGGATGATGACATCAAAAGACAAACACAAGAACTGGAATGTTTCAGGAAGGATGTAATGCAAAATAAACATGAGATTGACGCTTCCATGGAAAGCTTAACTAGAGAGAAAGATCACCTTGAACAAAGGAAGACTTTCATGGACCTTGAGAGGAAAACAATTGATGATGACATTATAAGACAAATGGAGCAATTACAACTAAAAAATGAAGACATGCAAAGACTAAGATCAGCATTGGAACACGAGTGTGATGAACTCAATACAAATAAAGAGAAGTTGGATGCTCATCTTGAACTTACACACAGAGAGAAGGAAGATCTATCAAGATTGAAGTCTGATATAGCATCAAAGACACAAGAACTTGAGAATGAATGGATCCAGAATTCTGTGTTGGAAAAAGAACGACTTGAAAAGCTCCTCAACGAGATGGAGGCAGAGAGAAATGACCTTGATAGATTCAATAAGATATTGAACAAAGAAAAACAGGATTTGGAGTTGAAGGAATCCGGCACCCAGAAACAAATTGACACACTTGACCAAGAAAAACAAGAATTAGAAAAGGAAAAAGAAAGACTTGAAGTGATCAAGATTGAGCTACAAAATAAGTCAGACAACAATGATATTGTTCTTGAGGACATGAGTAAAGAGAAGGAGAGCCTAAAGGACTTGGCTGTCCAGGTTCAAAATGAAAGGGAAGAACTTGAGAATTTTGCAAGGATTGTTGCCCAGAAGAAGAAAGAACAAGAACTCATGGATAATGACATCAAAAGACAAACACAAGAACTGGAATGTTTCAGGAAGGATGTAATGCAGAAGAAAGATGAGATTGATGCTTCCATGGAAAGCATAACTAGAGTGAAAGATCACCTTGAACAAAGGAAGACTTTCATGGACCTTGAGAGGAAAACAATTGATGATGACATTATAAGACAAATGGAGCAATTACAACAAAAAAATGAAGACATGCAAAGACTAAGATCAGCATTGGAACACGAGTGTGATGAACTCAATACAAATAAAGAGAAGTTGGATGCTCATCTTGAACTTACACACAGAGAGAAGGAAGATCTATCAAGATTGAAGTCTGATATAGCATCAAAGACACAAGAACTTGAGAATGAATGGATCCAGAATTCTGTGTTGGAAAAAGAACGACTTGAAAAGCTCCTCAACGAGATGGAGGCAGAGAGAAATGACCTTGATAGATTCAATAAGATATTGAACAAAGAAAAACAGGATTTGGAGTTGAAGGAATCCGGCACCCAGAAACAAATTGACACACTTGACCAAGAAAAACAAGAATTAGAAAAGGAAAAAGAAAGACTTGAAGTGATCAAGATTGAGCTACAAAATAAGTCAGACAACAATGATATTGTTCTTGAGGACATGAGTAAAGAGAAGGAGAGCCTAAAGGACTTGGCTGTCCAGGTTCAAAATGAAAGGGAAGAACTTGAGAATTTTGCAAGGATTGTTGCCCAGAAGAAGAAAGAACAAGAACTCATGGATAATGACATCAAAAGACAAACACAAGAACTGGAATGTTTCAGGAAGGATGTAATGCAGAAGAAAGATGAGATTGATGCTTCCATGGAAAGCATAACTAGAGTGAAAGATCACCTTGAACAAAGGAAGACTTTCATGGACCTTGAGAGGAAAACAATTGATGATGACATTATAAGACAAATGGAGCAATTACAACTAAAAAATGAAGACATGCAAAGACTAAGATCAGCATTGGAACACGAGTGTGATGAACTCAATACAAATAAAGAGAAGTTGGATGCTCATCTTGAACTTACACACAGAGAGAAGGAAGATCTATCAAGATTGAAGTCTGATATAGCATCAAAGACACAAGAACTTGAGAATGAATGGATCCAGAATTCTGTGTTGGAAAAAGAACGACTTGAAAAGCTCCTCAACGAGATGGAGGCAGAGAGAAATGACCTTGATAGATTCAATAAGATATTGAACAAAGAAAAACAGGATTTGGAGTTGAAGGAATCCGGCACCCAGAAACAAATTGACACACTTGACCAAGAAAAACAAGAATTAGAAAAGGAAAAAGAAAGACTTGAAGTGATCAAGATTGAGCTACAAAATAAGTCAGACAACAATGATATTGTTCTTGAGGACATGAGTAAAGAGAAGGAGAGCCTAAAGGACTTGGCTGTCCAGGTTCAAAATGAAAGGGAAGAACTTGAGAATTTTGCAAGGATTGTTGCCCAGAAGAAGAAAGAACAAGAATTCATGGATAATGACATCAAAAGACAAACACAAGAACTGGAATGTTTCAGGAAGGATGTAATGCAGAAGAAAGATGAGATTGATGCTTCCATGGAAAGCATAACTAGAGTGAAAGATCACCTTGAACAAATGAAGACTGACATGGACCGGGAGAGGAAAACAATTGATGATGAAATTATAAGACAAACGGAACAATTACAACAAAAAATTGAAGACATGCAAAGACTAAGATCAACATTGGAGCATGATTGTGATGATCTCAATACAAATAAAGAGAAGTTGGATGCTCATCTAACCCTTACACACAGAGAGAAGAAAGATCTATCAAGAATGAAGTCTGACATAGCATCAAAGATACAAGAAATTGAGAATGAATGGATGCAGAATATTGTGTTGGAAAAAGAACGACTTGAAAAGCTCAGGAATGAGATCGAGGCAGAGAGGAAGGATCTTGAAAGACTCAACGAGATAATGAACAGAGAAAAATATGATTTAGAGTTGAAGGAATCTGACACACAGAAACAAATTGACACACCAGACCAGGAAAGAGAGAGGGAAGATCTTGATAGAGTGACCAAGATAGAAAATGAAGGGACACTCATCTTGGACTTAAGGAAGCCTGACAGCAAAAAATACATTTCAGAACCTGAAAAAGGCATGTCAGTTGTGGAAAAATATAAAGAGAGCTTGAAAATGGTTCAGGTCAATACACAAAACGAATATCTGCTTCAATTCACAACGAAGCTGGAAAGAGAACAAGAAGAAATCAATACATTCAAAAGCAAGATTGCTGCTGTTATGGTTGATCTAGAGGAGAAAACTACAGAGTTGGAAAGAGATAGAGTTGAAGTTAAAAAGCTAACTGCTGATCTGAAAGAAAAAGAACAACATTTGAAGGAGAACATTGATAAGATGAAAGATAACCTTGAACAAATCAAGATTGACATTTTAGTAAAGAATGAAGATATGGAAACGAAACTGAAAATACTTATTGTCAAAAACAAAGAGTTGGACATTTCCCTGGCAGATGTCACCCAACAAGCAGAAGAAATACAAAATCAAAGAGATGAAATAACAAGCCGAAAACAAAGATTTCAACATGAAAAGGATGAATTTGAAGACACCAGGAAATTGAAAAACGCTGAGGCTGAAAGATTAAGTCAAGAATCTGAAAAGCAAATGGCCAAACTGAAAGAGGAAGAAAAATCTATCCTGGAAAATATGAGTCAAATTAAAGACTATATAATGCAGATGAATACAGAAATAGAACAACAGAGAGAGGCCATCAAGAGAAATATGGAAGATATAAATTACAGAAGGAAAGAGCTGGAAATTTCCCTTTCAGATGTCAAACAACAAAACCATATTATAAATAACCAAAGAAAAGAAATGGAGGAAGTCAAACGGAGGATACAAGATGACAGGCATCGTCTGGAACATATAAAAGCTGATCTCCAAGCAAAATCAGCAGGTCTGCATCAGCTAATGGATGACACAAAGAGAGAAGAGGATAATGCTGTAAAACCAGCTCTGCTAATTCAAGAGAGGGAAGAATTAGAAGAACTTGCTGAGGACATCAAGAAAAAGCCAGATGATTTGGAACTTCTGGGAGCTGTAATCAAGATTAAACAACAGGAAGCGGAAGACATGAGGATCATGTTAGCAAAGGAAAAAGATCATCTTGAACAAACGCAGGTTGAGATGGAAAGAGACAGACAAAACATTGACAACATCAAGAGCAAGATGGCCACTGATATTGAGGCTCTGAATAACCTTAAAGCTGAGACAGAGCAAGACAAATCTGAAGCCAAAAAGTGTATGGTTGAGTTAAAAGAGAAAGAACAAATTATTAAGGATAATATTGATAAGACGAATATCATCCTTATACAGGTCACTGCTGAAATACAACTAAAGAAAGATGAAATTGAAAGGAAAATAGAGGAACTGAATGTCAAGGTGAAAGACCTGGACATCTCTTTTGGAGACATGAACAGACAGAAGAAGGAAATCCAAACACAAAGAGAAGAGTTAGAGCAAACCAAACAACAAATGAAAAATGGACAACATGCACTTGAAGAAGTATTGTTGGATGTTCAGAGACATTTAGAAAATATAGACATTGTCAAGCTGGAGACACAAAGGGGAAAGGATAGGGTTGAGGACCTTGCTGCAATGGTCCAGAAGGAAAAGGAAGACATTGAAAGCACTATCAACGAACTTCAGCAGTGTAAAGAAAAACTAACAACAACAAAGACTGATATTGGGAATGAAAAGCAGATCATACAGCATATGAAGGACGTGGTATCAAGAAAAGAACTGGAAGAGATGACTGCTGACATGGAAATAGCGAGAGAAAAAACAGAAAAGCAAGGTGATGAAGTAAATATGGAAATGATGAAAGCTGAGGTTGGTAAACCGAGAAAGGAAATGGATAACCTCAAGGAAGTTACAAATGAATGCAAACCTGAGCAAGAGCAGATTGATTTGATGGAGAGGGAGACGCAAAAGAAAGACCATCTTCGAAAAATCTGGCAAGACGCTGAAACAGAATTGAAGGACATTGAGCAGATGAAGTGCAGTGTTCATGAGATGAGAGAGAACTGGGTGAAAAGACTAGAGGTGATCCTGAAACATGAATTCATTCAGACAGCTGGAATACATAGGGAGTTGGAGAAGATCAATGCAGAACTGGAACAAGGGAACCAGATATCTGAACAGGAAAGAGAGAGAAATATGCTACATGACAAATACCACGAGCTCACGTTTCTTAAAATGGAGATGCTCAGAGAGATTAAGAATCTCCATTTCATGGAAAAAGAATCTAAGAGACTCAAAACAAGTGACAAAGCCATACAAACATCCAAAGTAGATATAACCATAGAGGATGCAATACTACAGTTGATGGAAGAACAATCAACAGAGAGGACACTGACCAAAACACATCAAGTGACGACAGAGAGGATGTGGACAGAAACTAATCAAGCAACTGAACAATCAACAGTGAACTTGGCAGTTGCCAGCTGGACACTGGAGGAGCAGAATTTCCAAGAAGAGGCACACGTTAGGGTGCGAGGAGCCGAGGAGACTCCAGGGAGATCTCGTGGACTGCTGTGGCGAGTCTGGCACCACTTCTGCCACTGTTGCAACTGCTGTAGAGTGTGCCAGGGAGAGGTAGAAATTGTGTAACATTTAGTGAGCAATTGTATACAGTGTACTTTTACTTCTTAAACAAATTATTTTAGCTATACACTTGTACTACTATCATGACATTTTAAAGGAAACTTTGTGTGGCAACTATACTATTTCCAATCATATCAAGTGTTTTGTTATTGCAGTGGTACATCCTTTTTATAATGGATATTTGTGTGTTTACCTATAGCTACTCATATTTGTGTGGAAAGTCTAAAATCATTATTTTTATTAAGAATATCCAGTCACACAAGTTTACTAGATGGCAAACTATTGGCATAGTTATGAACTTGTAATTATTTGGACAATGATTAATACATGACTATTATTTGCCATTAGATTTGCTTTAATTACTTTAAAAAGCACTTGCCTACCACCATAGAGACCCGGGTAAAATTCCCTGTAGTGGTACTTCTGGCTTGGTCAGACATTCCACCAAACACAATTGTCAGTGTTCGTGGATGGGACGCCAGGGATATTAGTCCTGGTCATTGCATTAGCGACTCCTACTGGTCAGTCGGAGTGCCTGTTCAGCGGAAAGGGGATCTGGGGGAGATAGCGTGAACGTCTGTGCCCGTTATGCTCTCCCAGTGAAACTACTAGCTGTCAGGTGAAAAGAAGTGGCGGGTAATCTACACCCTCCCCAGACCAACAGAGGATAGCGCAACGTCCAGGACTGCACGGCTGGGTAGTGCAGAGGTCTAAGCACTTGCCTACTACTGCAGAGACCCGGGTTAAATTCCCGGTAGCGGTACATCAGGCTTGGTCAGTCGTCCCTACAAACACAATTGGCAGTGTTCGCATGTGGAAAGCCGGTGGGGTATGAGTCCTGGTCGTTGCAACAGCGAGTCCTACTGGTCGGTTGGGGAGTCTGTTCAGCAGGGAGAGGATCTGGGGGAGGTAGTGTGAACCTCCATGTGTGTTACTCTCTCCCAGTGAAACTCCTAGCTATCAGATGAAAATAAGCGGCTGGTGACTTAATCAGAGGAGGTATGTGGTAGTCTACACCCTCACCAGACTGACAGTAGGGTAGTGGAACGGCCAGGAGGGAATTGGCATAATAACTTTGTGGGATGGGAGAAAAAGGTGAAAAGTCAAAGAAATAAAAAGGTTGTTATTTGTGGTTGTGTTTGAAAAGTCACAACATTGTAAAGGATATTTGCCATGTTGTTTTTTAACTATGAAATTGGCTCAAAAAGTAATTATTTATGTTTATGTTGTGGCTTATGGTGGGATCTGTTTAGGAATAGTTATGTACTTACAACTATTCACATGATGATTAATACATATACATTATTATTTAACATTTGATTTGCTTCAATTCATTATAAAAGTTGTTCATTTTAAGGTACAATGTGCTTTGAAATGTTATGGCAGATTGTTATGGATATTTGCTTTGGCAGAAAAAACATTAAATGTTTTATTAAAGAATAGTGCTTGTGTCTTCATTTTTCCTTCAGCTCATAATTTTCTTTACAGCCAGGGTGCCATTCAAGAGAACATTTTAGAGGGGCACAATTAGGGGATCAGGGGATCCTACACCAGAAAACTAAATAAAAATAAAAACACAATTTCCTGCAATATGACATAATGATTCAAATACTTTGTTTTAATACTTTTTTGTAACTCAGTAATCGCCCACTTTACATTAGGGTAACTACTGTATGTATTTCGAAATGTTGATGTCTGCCAATTATTTGTACTGTTATGGTTATTGAAAATAACATTTCAATGTATTCCATTCACATCTACACTGCTGCCACTTTTCTTGAAAAAGAGCTTAATCATGTCTGCTTCACTCAAATATTGTAATGGAAATTAATTTGGAGAACATAAGACAATAAAGCCACAGATGAAAGGAACCTACCAACATGGTAACGGTTGTATTTTCAAAAACATTGCACAGGAAGCAGCATGACTACATTTAATGGGACTGTGCTGACATAGTGTCGCCTCGAGTCCATTGCCAATAAAAGCTCATGTAGCCGGGCTCGTATTGCCATCTCTGCCTTGTGTTAAAGTTCGACCCCTGGGCCCTATTCCCCGTACCGGGTTCAACTAAGTAGATCAAAAGTCCCATTAGCCAGATTCAATTAACCCGATGAATAAATCCAGATTTTCCCTGTTCCTCGAAGGCGGTTTCACTCTCGTTAATTCGAACCAGACTTGATACTCAGGATAATTGCGAGCGGCCACCTCACCTGAAAAGACAGCAGGTGTCGATTGCAGAAATCCTGACTTTCTAACGGCATTGATTTATTGATTGATTGAAAACTTTATAACAGATTGCAGAATGGGTACAATACAATACGGCTCAATAGCCTCGCCGACAAGTTAAATGCATATCTATAGGCAAATTTTAAGTCCCTCATTACCCCAATCAATCAGATTATATTTCTTTAAATGTGCCTGCTGGCAGTAGGCTTAATGGAATGAATAATCGAATGAGATCTTGCTAGTGAAAATAATTAGTTCAACTCTTTCAAAATAAGTAGATAAAAACAAGCCCAAAGAGTATCTAATTGATACGAATTAATAGATACTTATGAGGATATCTCTACTGTATGCGCTTAGGTATCATGTACTATATAAATACATGGTTCCCAAAGTTTTCAAGGCGCGACCCCCGAAATAACGTGTCAGAGAGGCTTGGAGGCTATACAGTTTCACTATTAATCAGGTTTTAATCTGTTTCGGACATCATCCATACATGCATTGAATTGATTAACCTTTGGTTTATACCAGTGACACCTCATGTTCATCACCCTCTTGTTCATCATCAGATAACAGTGCTTGAACAGATAAATGCATTTTCTCAAATTCATTCATCAAAACATCAAAGGCTCATTCAATTTCTCAAGTCACGTCCACGTCATCAAATCCGTCAAACAGCGCATCTCCTCAGACATTTTAATCATAGTTACAATACAATATCACAATAACGTGTGAGTGACAGTGATACAATTCAACAATCCACAGATTCAGATTCCTCGTAATTCATATCCACAATCCATGCATAAAGACGCTTCAATTTATGCTTGAATGAAACACAATTCGGGCGCTCCGTTAAGCAAATACATCCACAGCGGAGTATATGAAACGAATCAGAGCCAAATGCCCGATTCATTAAAAATATCCCTGCGGGATTCACATTTGCAATGCGCCGTTATTAAAATAACCACATAGTGTGTGTCGCGACTCGTGAGCGTCATATCCGTATAACTATGACGTGCATTATTTAGGACAAAGTAAATCCATAGGCTGAATATGATTTATTGTCAGCATTTTAGGTCTATTATTTTACATTTCAAAAGCCCCCTCTAGAAAAATGAAGCACAAAAACATAATTCAGAATGGTATAATGGGATCTGTGAGGAGAGCTGGCATTTCTTTGCGAGGGCGTGGCCAGTTTATCCAGCTAACTGAACTTAACCCTGCGCTGGAGCAGGTTCAAACTTTCTGATATGTTGCCATAGTGATTTAGACAATCACGCTTCGGGGAACCGAAAGGTCTGGCTTATGTCAAGTTATCCTGAAAATGTACGAGGAACAGGGCCCTGTTAAGGGATTGCCCAGAGTGAGTCTCAAACCCGGGTCTCCCGCACTGCGAGCGACATCGCAGACCACTATACCAAGAGGTGAATTCACCTTTTGGTAACGTCTCAGCATGCCTTTTATGGGTGGATGAGTTTACTTGCAGTACCACTATGTGCCACAGTCACTTCACAACACTCACAACACTTGAAGTCCATTGTGACTGAATATATACTCACGGACCTCCGTTACACTCATACCAAGCAGTAGTAGCCTGTTTTCCAGCTGCTCAGCCTCCTTGAAAGAACTGTCATCATGTAGGCCTACATGTAATCACACCCAAACAACTGCCTCTTTGAACTGCTGCGGTCAGGCAAGCGATGATTGATTGATTGATTGATTGATTGATTGAAAAGTTTATTAACAGATTGCAGAATGGGTACAGTACAGTACAGCTCAATACATACAATTGTTAAGAGGATGCAGACCTGAGAAAGACTTTCGTCTTGTTTCCATCAGGGTCCCCCATTTTCAATTCATCATATGACACACACGACATACAGATAGACAGTACTGCTACATCTATACATTTATGACATACCAGATTTTCAAATACAGTACCGTTTGTGATACTAAAAAAAATCCAGAAAAAGAGTGTATATACATTTGACATAGAAACTGTACATTGGGGGAGGTTGGGTAGGTGGGGTGGGGCTGTACATTGGAGGTGGGGGGGGGTTGGGTAGGGGGGGGGGCACTGTACATTGGAATACTGACGTACATTTGACATAGAAACTGTACATTGGAGGAGGTTGGGTAGGTGGGGTGGGGTTGGGTGGGGCTGTACATTGGAATACTGACAAAGCCATGCTTGGTCTTTATTGTACAACTGGGTTAGGACATTTGTAGGGGCCAGTTTTGAATTGCAGTCTCCTGTAGGTGTTCTTTGAGAGTGTTTTTGAAGGTGGGTAGTGATTCACATTCCTTTACAGCTTTGGGTAGGGCGTTCCACATTGTTGTGGCATAATTGCGAAATGTGTTTAGTCCCTTGTTTGAGCCGAATCTGGGTTTTACATGATTTGTGGAGCTCCCTCTGGTGTTGTGATCGTGGTATTCACTGACCTTTGGGAAGTATTTTGACATGTACATGGGTACCTTGGTTGTGTAGTGTATCTTGTAGACCAGGCCCATTGCAAGTTGCTGTACTCTGTCGTCTACTCTAAGCCATCCTAGGTTGGCAAAGTGTGCAGGGGTGAGGTGGGTTCAGAAGAAGCTTCTATCCCCAGGCCATCAGGATGCTCAACGAACAATAACACTATATGTAACAACCATCAAATGCACTCACAGCACACACATCCACACGCACACACTCACTTTAAACATACAACTCACTGCAGCACCCACTTTAACCACTTTAGTACACCTAAGCACACTTTATATTTATCGGTAAAGAATTTGCACTACAACCCATACCTTACTGTAAATTATATTGTACCTAAATTGTACCTCATCCCACTTCTGCTTTGCACTGTATAGTATATTGTATGGTAACTCAGTTACTTCTACTCTACATAGAGCATTTGTGAAGTGCCACAGAACAAGTGACACTTTTGGACAATGACATCCTGAGTCGTTCCTATATGACCAGTATAAATCTTTAAACTAAACTCTGGAAAGATAGCTCTATGATGGCTCTACCTATAAAAAATGGAACTGAGCCTTTAAATGTCTCCATAGAACAGAGTGTAGTGTTATATACAGTACACACTCTGTAGTGTTATATACAGTATACACTCTGTAGTGTTATATACAGTATACACTCTGTAGTTATACAGTACACACTCTGTAGCGTTATATACAGTATACACTCTGTAGTGTTATATACAGTACACACTCTGTAGTGTTATATACAGTATACAGTATACACTCTGTAGTGTTATATACAGTTCACACTCTGTAGTGTTATATACACTATACACTCTGTAGTGTTATATACAGTATACACTCTGTAGTGTTATATACAGTACACACTCTGTAGCGTTATATACAGTACACACTCTGTAGCGTTATATACAGTACACACTCTGTAGTGTTATATACAGTACACACTCTGTAGTGTTATATACAGTACACACTCTGTAGTGTTATATACAGTACACACTATGTAGCGTTATATACAGTATACACTCTGTAGTGTTATATACAGTACACACTCTGTAGTGTTATATACAGTACACACTCTGTAGTGTTATTGTGAAGTGTCACAAAACAAGCGACACTTTTGGACAATGACATCCTGAGTCGTTCCTGTGTGACCAGTATAAATCTTTAAACTGAACTCTGGAAAAATAGCTCTATGATGGCTCTACTTATAAAAAAATGGAACTGAACCTTTAATATCTCCATAAAGAGAGGTCTGTTCTCCACAGTTCTTCACAGGCAAAAGGGAGGAAACCTGCGGAATGTGGGCCCCAGCGAAGGAGATAGAGAGCTGTAAGATGTTAACCCTTTCAGACAGGAAGGGGATGAAGGGTTGCTGGTTGAAGTCTTGAATCTATAGAGGGAGATCTTAAAAAAGAAACTATATAACAATTAAATGTTTGATGTGTACAGTAAAAGTTTTCAAAATGGCATGCTTATAAATTGAGTGTCAGTAGAGAATAATACTAACAGAATAATGTGTAAAAACTGTTTGTCTGGAGGGATCCTTAAGAGATACTGGAGAGGCCCCGTACATGGTACGATATCACGTGGTCACCATAGACAAAGCCGTTGTCTGTTCTGAGGGAGAGAAGGGACTTTCAGTTACTTAAAAAACCACTAGGTAACGAGAAGTAACGTTAGTACCAAGAAGGAGGAGCTCATACGAATTACGTATTGTACTCTGGTTTGCTAAACAAAAATGACAGCCTGTGACTTCACTGTTTTTAGACCAATCGGAAATATTGTAAGATGGATATAAAAGGGACGGTTGCCCTTTCAAGAGCGGGATTTTACACGGAGCTGGAGAGAGAAGAAGAATGGTGCCTACTGACTTTTTTGAGAGATGAGAAGAATGCTGCCAGACACGGGGCACAAGCCGTGCAGAGATGAGATGTTTTGTTCTGTGCTTATTTTAAACTGAATTGGGTGCTTTCCACTTCAGTATCTTTTTGTAACTAGCTTTTTCTAATTAAAATTACCTCTTTATAAATATCCTTTGTATCTTTTCTTCACTCTCAGACGGCCGGGTAAGCATTGAAATGTGTTCTGCATTTGTAACTTCACCCTGTTGCATTTTTGATTAATGATAATATGTGTAAGTGACTTTATCCCTAGCTATAATGGGGATATAACTATAACTATAGGCTTTATCAAGTAGAGTAATAGGAGACATATGATTATGTATTAATGCAAAATAGAATAAGTGGCTTTATGATTATGCATTAAGGACTAAAGGTGGATTCTGTATAATGGGATTATCAAGTAAATCCATACAGTGATAAATACGTGTAACGGATAAGGGAAATGGACCTCATCTAATTAAAGAGAGTCCGTCCCAGTGCAAATAGAATAAAAATATACCCCGCAACTCCATTTAATCAACTGTATTACTGGAGGGGACGGGGGGTTCCTGTGTGTGAGCCGAGGTCTGCTGAGTTTAAGCCCTGAACGTTATAGACAAATTGAGTCCTAGATGTCCCACGCTTCGCGGGACGCTGCTTGAAGCTGGGATTCGGACTAAAGAGTTATGGGATAATCAATCTGACCTCGGTTTACGACCGGTGCTCAACATGGCGTCCCTGGCGATGTGCATTTATACTAACCAAAATAGGTGCTAAACGGCCGAAGAAGACAGGACTACTGTCAAAAGCCTCTGGAGTAAAATTAAATCACAGATTTGGCTAAAATTAAAGTAGAAAGCTCTACTGGCGACTCGAGTGGAAGGCTCTACTCGGGGATATCACAAATGAATAGAAAGCTCTATCTTGGTGATTAAAGCAACGTTTACTCACAACTAAAGGGTAACATAATGTTTATAGAGCTCTGGGGGGAGTTACAAGTGCAACATAATTTCGTGCTTTGCCCACAGGAAGCGAACTGGCCCTACCCAAGGCGAGGGCTCCCTAGCCCAGAGACACCCTGTAAGGAGCAGAGTGTGGATGTGAAGCGAGTCAAAACGACCGTTCACAGAAAAGCGAGGGCTTCCTAGCCCAGAGACACTGTTTGTAAGCGGAGTGTGGATGTGAAGCGAGTCAAAACGACCGTTCACAGAAAAGCGAGGGCTTCCTAGCCCAGAGACACTGTTTGTAAGCGGAGTGTGGATGTGAAGCGAGTCAAAACGACCGTTCACAGAAAAGCGAGGGCTTCCTAGCCCAGAGACACTGTTTGTAAGCGGAGTGTGGATGTGAAGCGAGTCAAAACGACCGTTCACAGAAAAGCGAGGGCTTCCTAGCCCAGAGACACTGTTTGTAAGCGGAGTGTGGATGTGAAGCGAGTCAAAACGACCGTTCACAGAAAAGCGAGGGCTTCCTAGCCCAGAGACACCTTGTAAGGAGCGGAGTGTGGATGTGAAGCGAGTCAAAACGACCGTTCACAGAAAAGCGAGGGCTTCCTAGCCCAGAGACACTGTTTGTAAGCGGAGTGTGGATGTGAAGCGAGTCAAAACGACCGTTCACAGAAAAGCGAGGGCTTCCTAGCCCAGAGACACTGTTTGTAAGCGGAGTGTGGATGTGAAGCGAGTCAAAACGACCGTTCACAGAAAAGCGAGGGCTTCCTAGCCCAGAGACACTGTTTGTAAGCGGAGTGTGGATGTGAAGCGAGTCAAAATGACCGTTCACAGAAAAGCGAGGGCTTCCTAGCCCAGAGACACTGCCTGTAAGCAGAGACTGGATGTGAAGCGCAGTCAAAAAGACCGTTCATGCGACTGCAAACTAACTAGCTCACCATCGGCTAACAAGCCAACGCTAGCTCAGGAGGAGCTAGCCCAGGAGATGCTAGCTCAGGAGGAGCTGGCACGCCAGAAGCTAGCTCAGGAGGAGCTAGCACAAGAGAAGCTAGCTCAGGAGGAGCTAGCACGAGAGAAGCTAGCTCAGGAGGAGCTGGCACGACCAACGCTAGCTCAGGAGGAGCTAGCCCAGGAGATGCTAGCTCGGGAGGAGCTGGCACGCCAGAAGCTAGCTCAGGAGGAGCTAGCACAAGAGAAGCTAGCTCAGGAGGAGCTAGCACAAGAGAAGCTAGCTCAGGAGGAGCTAGCACAAGAGAAGCTAGCTCAGGAGGAGCTAGCACAAGAGAAGCTAGCTCAGGAGGAGCTAGCACAAGAGAAGCTAGCCCAGGAGAAGCTGGCACGGGTAGCTCAGGAGAGGCTGGCGCGGCAGATGCTAGCTCAGGAGAAGTTGGCACGGGTAGCTCAGAAGAAACTGGTGCAGCAGGTGCTAGCTCATGAGAAGCTGGCGCAGTAGATGCACGCTCAGGAGATACAAGCACACAAGACGCTAGCTCGCATGTTGAGACATCTCAAAGGACTAGAGATCCCCGAAAGGGCCTCAATGGACCAACTGATGGAAAGAGAAGTAAGGACCCCCGGTCAAGATCCAGGGTATAAGATGGTGGAGAAACTAATCCCACAGGTGCGAGGCGGGAGCATGTCTCTCAATGATGCAGCAGGATCAGTCATGAATGGAACACCTATGCAAGGATCATGCTTACTGCTTGAAAAGCTATTCAGAGGAGTCCCAGGGGGTAACCCACTGGCAGCCCGATGCGCAGCATGGTCACAAGACCAGTTACGTATCGAATGTATGCTGTATGACCAAGCCAAAATGCTATCTGACAAAAGGGGGGCCTCCCAGGAGTTCCCCCCGAAAACAACCAAGGACAGAACAGGGAAAAGGAAGTACCAATACCTACCTGCAGACGAGTGGGCCGCACTAACCCCAGAACAGCAAGCAGAGGTGAGGACAACAAGGGAGGAATTTAGATCCCGGAAGAAGAATTACATATACCTACCTCCAGACGAGTGGGCCGCACTAACCCCAGAACAGCAAGCAGAGGTGAGGACAACAAGGGAGGAATTCAAAGCCCGGAAGGAGAATCAATAGTATCCTTACCCTCTGGGGCCCTGACACAAGTGACTCAAGCAAGTGCAAACTGCACTTGACATACAGCTCATCTGGCAAGAGGAATAATATAAAGTGTTATTGTCATTTAGGAAGAAACATGACATAGAATACTACATGCATTTTGTGTATATTCTAAGTATAATATGTAAAGATGTCCGTCCTTGCTCTAAACCCAGAGTAAAATAAAGTGAATTTGTAATCTATTTCATTCGGAAGGGATTTCCTGACAGCAACCATTTGGTGGGTTAGCACCCTACCAGCCATATCAGCTGCGTGAGATGCACACTCACCGGCGCCTATGGGTAAAAAATTGAGACTCTGCAAACTCTCATCAAGCTTAGCACCTTGACGCGGGGGGACAGAGCGAGCATCAGGGTCTCTGTATCCGACGGGCCTATCAGATTTGTGGGGACTTGGAAGCCTCAGCATACAGGACGCTGTGGTGCTTGGGCGGCCAAGTCACTGGTTTATAGGTCTGTCAAAACGGATTGGAGGTTCCGGGGCTAAGAACATAAGTTCAAGTGAGTTGGGCTTTATACTATTTAAATAGGTATCAAAAGCCGAAAGAATATGAACCGAAATGACTGCTGTCAGGTGCCTCTGGAGTAGAATTAATTACAGATTTGAAAAAACAAAACGTAGAAGGTTCTACTTAAAGAAAGAATCACGCTTAAAGTATATTTTTGTGATTACGGTAAAAAGGTTTACTCATGACTAAAAAGTTACGTAATGTTTTCTTACAGTCAAAAAAGTAGAAGGTTCTACTTAAAGAAAGAATCACGCTTAAAGTATATTTTTGTGATTACGGTAAAAAGGTTTACTCATGACTAAAAAGTTACGTAATGTTTTCTTACAGTCAAAAACGTAGAAGGTTCTACTTAAAGAAAGAATCACGCTTAAAGTATATTTTTGTGATTACGGTAAAAAGGTTTACTCATGACTAAAAAGTTACGTAATGTTTTCTTACAGTCAAAAACGTAGAAGGTTCTACTTAAAGAAAGAATCACGCTTAAAGTATATTTTTGTGATTACGGTAAAAAGGTTTACTCATGACTAAAAAGTTACGTAATGTTTTCTTACAGTCAAAAACGTAGAAGGTTCTACTTAAAGAAAGAATCACGCTTAAAGTATATTTTTGTGATTACGGTAAAAAGGTTTACTCATGACTAAAAAGTTACGTAATGTTTTCTTACAGTCAAAAACGTAGAAGGTTCTACTTAAAGAAAGAATCACGCTTAAAGTATATTTTTGTGATTACGGTAAAAAGGTTTACTCATGACTAAAAAGTTACGTAATGTTTTCTTACAGTCAAAAACGTAGAAGGTTCTACTTAAAGAAAGAATCACGCTTAAAGTATATTTTTGTGATTACGGTAAAAAGGTTTACTCACGACTAAAAAGTTACGTAATGTTTTCTTACAGTCAAAAACGTAGAAGGTTCTACTTAAAGAAAGAATCACGCTTAAAGTATATTTTTGTGATTACGGTAAAAAGGTTTACTCATGACTTGAAGTAACTGAATGATTACTTAAAGTCAGAACTTAAGTAGAAAAAAACTCTACTTAGCGAATAGCAGGCTGAAATAGCCATTGCGAGCAGGAGCGAATAGCAGGCTAACTAGCCATTGCTAACAGGACGAGGCTACTCACATGAACAGACAGGTATATGATAACCTTGGACATGCCGGAAGTAAGAGGATGTTGGTATACCTGAGAACTAACAACATTCTCATACCTAAAGCCAAACAAAGAGCGATAACAGTCCGAAAGGCCTGTGAACAATGTGCGCTGGTAAAGGTGCGCTGGTAAAGGAACAAAACCTGAACCAGTGCCACACTCTTAGACGGGGGGGGGGGGGCTGTCCCCCGGAGTCAGTGGACGACGCAGCGAATGGCAAGAAGGAATATACTGACTCAGGTCAGAAATCGGAAATGGAGGAAGACCGGGATAGGTCAAGCTACAGAGCATCCTCAGGGTCCTCATCCCAGACCTCCCAGACCTCCCAGACCTCCCAGACCTCCCAGACCCCCTAGACCTCCCAGACCGGACAGAGAGACATCGGCCTGGTCCCAGGTTACAGGGCGACGAGAGCCCTGAATGGACCTGAAAGAGAGAAAAGAAATGAGTCCTCTGTGGACTGTATCTGTGATGTCCTGCGAGGCCTACGGACAGGGTCACACGATAGGTCAAGCTCCAGAGCATCCTCAAGGTCCTCATCTAGACCTCCCAGACCTCCCAGACCTCCTAGACCTCCCAGACCGGACAGAGAGACATCGGCCTGGACCCAGGTTACAGGGCGACGAGAGCCCTGAATGGACCTGAAAGAGAGAAAAGAAATGAGTCCTCTGTGGACTGTATCTGTGATGTCCTGCAAGGCCTACGGACAGGGTCACAAGACCAGGCCAACCACACTTCAATAGAGGACTGCTGCTACAATTCTCGGGGATCCGTGGGGGTCGCCCGAGAAGTGACAAATCAACCTACCTCAAACTATGGGAGAGATCCAAGAGGTCAGAGGGGGCGACCCCAAGATGACCAAGATGACCAAGATGACCAAGATGACCAAGATGACCAAGATGACCAAGACAACAACAGCCTGGGTGCATCGGCCGGGAACAACAGATGCAAGTCTTCCCGCCGGATACCAAGCAACAACGTGACCCCTATCCTGTCGAGCCGTCCAGCCAGGGAACAACAGATGCAAGTCTTCCCGCCGGCTACCAGGGTAACAAGGTACCGAGATGGCAGAGGGGGTGTGGAGAGTCACAGCCACGTGACCCCACAATCGCCATCTCGTCCCCCAGTACAGACGCCATTAAGACAATGGAAAATGACCGCCCAGGATGACAGAGTGGGTGTGAAGTGCCACAGAACAAGTGACACTTTTGGACAATGACATCCTGAGTCGTTCCTATATGACCAGTATAAATCTTTAAACTAAACTCTGGAAAGATAGCTCTATGATGGCTCTACCTATAAAAAATGGAACTGAGCCTTTAAATGTCTCCATAGAACAGAGTGTAGTGTTATATACAGTACACACTCTGTAGTGTTATATACAGTATACACTCTGTAGTGTTATATACAGTATACACTCTGTAGTTATACAGTACACACTCTGTAGCGTTATATACAGTATACACTCTGTAGTGTTATATACAGTACACACTCTGTAGTGTTATATACAGTATACAGTATACACTCTGTAGTGTTATATACAGTTCACACTCTGTAGTGTTATATACACTATACACTCTGTAGTGTTATATACAGTATACACTCTGTAGTGTTATATACAGTACACACTCTGTAGCGTTATATACAGTACACACTCTGTAGCGTTATATACAGTACACACTCTGTAGTGTTATATACAGTACACACTCTGTAGTGTTATATACAGTACACACTCTGTAGTGTTATATACAGTACACACTATGTAGCGTTATATACAGTATACACTCTGTAGTGTTATATACAGTACACACTCTGTAGTGTTATATACAGTACACACTCTGTAGTGTTATTGTGAAGTGTCACAAAACAAGCGACACTTTTGGACAATGACATCCTGAGTCGTTCCTGTGTGACCAGTATAAATCTTTAAACTGAACTCTGGAAAAATAGCTCTATGATGGCTCTACTTATAAAAAAATGGAACTGAACCTTTAATATCTCCATAAAGAGGTCTGTTCTCCACAGTTCTTCACAGGCAAAAGGGAGGAAACCTGCGGAATGTGGGCCCCAGCGAAGGAGATAGAGAGCTGTAAGATGTTAACCCTTTCAGACAGGAAGGGGATGAAGGGTTGCTGGTTGAAGTCTTGAATCTATAGAGGGAGATCTTAAAAAAGAAACTATATAACAATTAAATGTTTGATGTGTACAGTAAAAGTTTTCAAAATGGCATGCTTATAAATTGAGTGTCAGTAGAGAATAATACTAACAGAATAATGTGTAAAAACTGTTTGTCTGGAGGGATCCTTAAGAGATACTGGAGAGGCCCCGTACATGGTACGATATCACGTGGTCACCATAGACAAAGCCGTTGTCTGTTCTGAGGGAGAGAAGGGACTTTCAGTTACTTAAAAAACCACTAGGTAACGAGAAGTAACGTTAGTACCAAGAAGGAGGAGCTCATACGAATTACGTATTGTACTCTGGTTTGCTAAATAAAAATGACAGCCTGTGACTTCACTGTTTTTAGACCAATCGGAAATATTGTAAGATGGATATAAAAGGGACGGTTGCCCTTTCAAGAGTGGGATTTTACACGGAGCTGGAGAGAGAAGAAGAATGGTGCCTACTGACTTTTTTGAGAGATGAGAAGAATGCTGCCAGACACGGGGCACAAGCCGTGCAGAGATGAGATGTTTTGTTCTGTGCTTATTTTAAACTGAATTGGGTGCTTTCCACTTCAGTATCTTTTTGTAACTAGCTTTTTCTAATTAAAATTACCTCTTTATAAATATCCTTTGTATCTTTTCTTCACTCTCAGACGGCCGGGTAAGCATTGAAATGTGTTCTGCATTTGTAACTTCACCCTGTTGCATTTTTGATTAATGATAATATGTGTAAGTGACTTTATCCCTAGCTATAATGGGGATATAACTATAACTATAGGCTTTATCAAGTAGAGTAATAGGAGACATATGATTATGTATTAATGCAAAATAGAATAAGTGGCTTTATGATTATGCATTAAGGACTAAAGGTGGATTCTGTATAATGGGATTATCAAGTAAATCCATACAGTGATAAATACGTGTAACGGATAAGGGAAATGGACCTCATCTAATTAAAGAGAGTCCGTCCCAGTGCAAATAGAATAAAAATATACCCCGCAACTCCATTTAATCAACTGTATTACTGGAGGGGACGGGGGGTTCCTGTGTGTGAGCCGAGGTCTGCTGAGTTTAAGCCCTGAACGTTATAGACAAATTGAGTCCTAGATGTCCCACGCTTCGCGGGACGCTGCTTGAAGCTGGGATTCGGACTAAAGAGTTATGGGATAATCAATCTGACCTCGGTTTACGACCGGTGCTCAACAGCATTGTATATATGTATATACTGAACATTATCTATTTTTGCCTAGTACAGTCTCTGGAGCGAAACAGAAAGAAGCATTTTGTATAAAAGTATTCTGTACTTCTGTATGACAACTAATAAAGAAACTTGAACTTGAACTTGACCTACACACACAGAGAGAGAGAGATAATAATCATAATAATAATAACAATAATAGTTTAGAATTTGTATGCCTTTTTATGTAGAAAAAAAACACTTCAATGACATTTACATAGATTTCCAATAAGAATAGAGATAGTCTATATTTTAACCATAAATCTCAACTATAAGCCATAACCTACCTTGTCAACCAAAACATGGGGTTTTATGTCTTTTTTCTGTCAGGTTTTGCTCTGCATTGTATTCTGGAGATATCAAATGGAATTCAGTGTTTTGCTAGCTTACAGTATGTTTGATCAGAGCTACAATACCATGAGATTCACAGAGCTATCCTGTACTAATAATAAACAGGATGCTATCACAACTTACTGGCTACCTGCTAATTAACACATTGACAGCCGGGAATTAGACAGAGCCCGTCATAGCACTGCCACGCTTTAAAAGATAGGAGTGCGTCACCTTGTTTGTAGAGCTATAACTATATTCTATATTATAGCTATGGATACAATACTATGGCCCATTTGACATCACCTATCTATCGTTCAATATGTGAAAAAGAATGAATTTTTCCATCCATACGTTCCCGTGATATACCGCGGTGAATATAAGTAGGTAACACTTTATAATAACACTCAGTTATAAGACCTTTATAAGGTATTTGTAGATAATTAACTAATCATGAACAAACCATTTATAAACATTTGTAAATGATTATTAAATCATTTATAACTATATTTGTATAACATTTACAAATGAGTTATACATTATTTAAAACTCATTATCAACATTGTTTGTACTTGATTTGTTCATCATTAAATAATGTTGTTTAATGTGTAGTAACACATTTGTAGATGCTTTGAAAAATGGATATGAAAAAACTACTATACTGTACCTCCATTTATTTGTTCATGTTCAACAAATGATTTGTAAAACAATCTTAAAATATCTATAAATCATTTGCAGATGTTATTGTGTGCCCTAATCTAAAATGAAGACTATTCATCATTATTACATGGCGTTTTAACATTCGCTGAAATGCTTGATTGTGATTGGTCAATAGCCCCCGACAGCAGTGAACATTTTTTCGATAACCACCGGTGATTATTGTTTTTCGCAGCTGTTCGCAATCAAGCCCACTGACACACTGCATCAGTGCAGCCAATCAGACACACCTGCCGGCTGCACTGACAGCGGAGTGTGTGTGACGATGACAGCAGAGCCAGAACAGAACTGCGTCTGCATTTGATCTCGTCTTGTCGATGTAAAATGAATTAGGTATATTGTTAGTAAGTTAGCCATGTAATAAGCGGGATAATGTATAGCTATACTCGATCATTGTCGCAAAATAATTGACCTTCACTGACGTTTAAAACACCTCGGCGAGGCGCCTCGGTATTTTAAACTCCTGTCGGTCAATTATTTTGCAACAATGACCTCGTAGCTATACATTATCCCTTACTTAACAATTGTCTAATAGTTTGTTTATTTGTGGACTTTTATGAATACACACAAAGCAATTACCAGACTTGTCTTTTCATGTTTAACAAATTATTTGTTAAGACATTCATAAAACATCTATAAATCATTTGCAGATGTTATTATGTGCCCTAATCTAAAGTGAAGACTATTCATCATTAACAAATGTCTAATACAGTTAATTATTTGTTGACTTTTTCATCACATTACAAATGTTGACAGCTTTCGGATCCACCCTTCTTTGTGACATCAAACAGTGACAGAATTAGGACTATAGATAAATGCAATTATAAACATATACAATACATGTGCACACATACATAACATATAGTGTAACCTGGGGGACACTAGGACCCAGGAGTACCCTGGCCGCGTGTATCACTTCCGCAACGGATTTAGTCGGATTTCGATTTCCGGGTTTGCCTGATTGGCCGCGACGGCCACGTGACACGCCGTGGCACGCCCCCGTGGCAGCGGCAGACTCGGCAGGCTTGCCGCTGCGCCCTGCTGTGGCGAGACGCTGGAGTTCACTTCCCCTTTCACATCGCGCCACGCTTATGCTGTCTAGCACAGTCTCTAACAGTAACAGTAAGAAGCATTTTGGATAAAAGTATTCTGTACTTCTGTATGACAACAATGTATGCCTTTCAAATGTTAAATGATAAATGATTAAATGATACACACTGAAATCTACGCTCTCTCATCCTGCTTTCCACAACGCGACAATATTATTAAACAGCAGCTCTGTCATTGAAGTGGGAAAAGTGAGCCGTATTGTATATTAGTACATTGCATAGTATATTGTATATTGTATGGTAACTCAGTTACTTCTATTCTGCATCGAACATTGTACATATGTCTATACTGAACAGCACAGAGCTGCTGTTTAATAATATTGATAAATATACTTTTATCCAAAATGCTTCTTACTGTTACTGTTAGAGACTGTGCTAGACAGCATAAGCGTGGCGCGATGTGAAAGGGGAAGTGAACTCCAGCATCTCGCCACAGCAGGGCGCAGCGGCAAGCCTGCCGAGTCTGCCGCTGCCGCGGGGGCGTGCCACGGCGCGTCACGTGGCCGTCGCGGCCAATCAGGCGAACCCGGAAACCGAAATCCGACTAAATCCGTTGCGGAAGTGATACACGCACCCTGGCCAGGTATTGCCAGAGTATGTAGAGAAAGTATCACGCAAGTGAGACTTGACTTCACGTTTGTTCCCGTCTGTTTGAATGGAAGCTACATACACGTTATACATTAGCAGAGCCAAGTTATTCGTGCTGCCCCACACTTTTAAGGTATGAGCAGGCTAAACACCTTTTTCGTTGGTAAATCTATTCCATCTGCAAATTATTTATAGATGTTTTATGAATGTCTTAACAAATCATTTGTTAAACAGGAAAAGACATGTCTGGTATTGCTACGGGTGTATCCATAAAAGTCCACAAATAAACAAACTGTGCGGGAGCTTAGAGGACTGTATATAATTATCACCTTAGGGGGTGTGGTAGGATGCCTTAACTCTTAAACTAATTGTACCAAATACACAACTGAGTGAATAACTTAGAATGGAGTCACCTAAACTAGAAAGAGCGAGGAAACTGTTTGAAACATAATGCTTTTATATAAGCAAAAAAGGGAAAAAGGATACATACAAAATATTGTTATCACATTACACAAAGCCTAATTAAATACTATTACTAAATTTAGATGGGCGCCCAAATAGTTCTAATAAAGTGTTCTGGCCAAACGTTGCCGCGGTTACCACTGTGACAGAGGAACAATTCCCTCTGCAGGATGAGAGAGATGGAGGTGATGAGGAGTAGTAGACCGCTGCGTGTTGATGAGGGCGGGAAGACGCTGCCCGGTCCAATAGGCGCCACTAGTCTGCTCCTGCAGACCAGATGCTCCGCTGTGGTGGTCCGAGTGTCTCGCTCCGCTCCGTGGTGCTGCACGGCGCACGCCGACAGCTGCTGCAGACACGCTGGTCCCCTCTGTACCACAGGTTACTGCTATGGCTACTTCTCAGGACTAGTTGTGTCCCTTTACAGCGACACAGACCTTATCTAAATGTTCTCTGGTCTGTGTTATATATCGACTGATATGTCCAGTATAGAGCAGCTATCGAAGCATGAGCCGAAGCTACTTTAGGTATTAGCGCCGAGCTAGCTAGCTTCGGCTAACTGGTAACGATAGATGGGGAATACTATAGTCTGCTGTAATATGCTAATCCCAGACGTTTACTAAACATCAAATTAGCTGGGTACTAAAACTCACTCTCTCTTGGTGGTATAATGTCCGCTTGGTAAGCCACTTTACATACTTGGTCACCGTCAAACTATAACGTTAACGAGAGCAACGCCGTGTGTACGTCCGCTCTCTTCCGTGTCTGGTCAAGTTCAACGTCACAAGCTCATAGAGAGGAAGTGACGCAGATACGAGGGAACACTAAACCACCTCTGGCCCACTAGATGGCAGCACCGTCATATAACCTGAGATGCAATCAATAGGCAGACAGTGTAACATTATGTGGTAAATAATAACTTAACTCCCACATATTAACTTAAAGGGGGATTATTTTAGGTCTAATTTTACCTAATTGCAGACCCTTCAGCACAGCCGCCCCCTGATTTGCGGCGCTAATCAGTACTGAGGTCTGCTGAATGTCTAGTAGTCACTCAGGCTGGTCAGAGTCAGAGTACGGGGGTAGTCGGATCAGTCGAGCCACTGGTCTGTGGTATGTTCTTCCTCCGACATCCACGATAGCCGAGCGGACTCTTCCGTCTTGCCCTTTTACCACACTCTTCACCCCTCCGGTGAGCCAGCGGGCTCGGGGAAGCGCCTGATCCACGATCATGACTGGGGTTCCTGGTTCTAGGTTGCCTCTTTCAGTGATCCACTTGCGGCGGCCTTGCAGCGATGGGAGATATTCGGTGGTGAACCTCTTCCAGAATTGGTCGGCTAGAGCCTGACTATACCTCCATTGTCTTCTGCCGATGATCTCGGTGGAGGCGTAGACCGCAAAGGGAAGGGCCGCGTCTCGCCGCCCCATCAAAAGGCTGTTGGGTGTTATGGGGTCGAGATCGGCCGCGTCGCTACTGACGTACCCCAGTGGCTTGGAATTCAGAATGGCTTCAATCTCCACCAGCACGGTGTTGAAGACCTCTGCCTTCGGAACCTGTCCTCTGAGCGCGGCTGCTAGAGCAGCCTTTACTGACTTGACCTCTCTCTCCCACGTTCCACCGAAGTGGGGTGCATTTGGAGGGTTGTAGGAGAAGGTGACCTGTTGGGAGGCCAGCTCGTCCCTCAACTCCTCACTCATCTGGTGGTAACTCTTGATGAGTTCAGCTTCTCCTCCCTTGAAATTCGTCCCATGATCAGACCATAAGGTATGGGGTCGCCCTCTCCTTCCAGTAAATCGACGGAATGACTGGAGGAAGCTGTCTGTTGTCATTTCAGCCAGCACCTCGAGATGGACGGCTCTCGTGGTGAGGCACTTGAAGATGATTCCCCATCTCTTAGCAGTTGCCCTCCCGATCTCCGCCTTGATGGTGAAGGGCCCGAAGCAGTCCATGCCCGTGTTGTGGAAGGGCGCTTCTTGGAGACGGAGGCGGCAGGATGGGAGGTCAGCCATTCGTGGCATGATGGGTTGGGCTCTGAGCTTCTGGCAGTCTGTGCATGACCGTTGGTAACGCCGCACAGCCTCCCGGCCGCGAAGTATCCAGAACCTTCTCCTGAGCTCCGCGAAGAGCCGCTCCGCTCCAGGGTGATACAATTTGGTGTCATAGTGACGAATCACCAAGTTAGTCACCGGATGCTTCGAGGGGAGTAGGATGGGGTGTTTGCTGTCCTCAGTGAGGCCCTGAGCCCGTCGTAGGCGGCCTCCGACACGTATGAGGTCTTTCTCGTCCAGTTCGGGGGCCAGTAGCCTCAGCTTGCTGTCTCTTGGTAGCTCCATCTTCCGTCCCAAGCACGCCATCTCGATCTGGAAGACCTCCCGCTGCACCCTCTGCAGCAACATGATCTCAGCTGCGGCGTAGTCGTCAGCGCTGAGAGGGGTCGGGTCTCCGGGACCGGGGTTCCGGTGGTGGAAGGTACGTACTTGGAGCTCTTCTAGGGTCTGGCAATCCTCAACCTTGGGACCGTCAGTATTTGAAGGGTCTTGGAGTCCAGTGAGGCCGCAGAAGATGGACTTCTTAAGTTCCACCTCCACCTCTGCGTTCTCCAAGTTCGGAGGAGAAGGCCAGTCTTCTTCTGGCTTGCGTAGGTAGTCGGGTCCACGGTGGTAGAGGTTGGGACGTGCCAATTCCTCGAGGGTCGCACCTCTGGTGATCACGTCCGCCGGGTTGACATCTGTCGAAACGTATCGCCAGCAGCTGATCCCCACAAGCTCTTGGATCTCTGTCACCCTTGTTCCTACGAATACTTTATATCTGCACGAAGTCGACTGGATCCACTGGATGACTGTTGTGGAGTCAGACCACATCGACACCGCGTGAAGGGGGAGGTGCAGCTCTTCCTTCAGCATCTTTCCCAACTGGGCTCCACTTAGAGCTGTGCAGAGCTCCAGCCGGGGAATGGATTGCTGCTTCTTGGGTGCAACTCTTGAGCGTGCAAGAATGAAGGAGACGTGGACTGTGTCGTCGGGCTCCACCGCGCGCAGGTACGCTACTGCACCATATGCCTTCTCAGACGCGTCACAGAATACATGAAGGGAGAGCTGGCTGCCGGTCAGACTGACGCTCGAGGGAAAGTAGCTCCTGGGAAACTCGATCTGTTGGAGGGTGGGGAGCTCTTCTTCCCACTTCTTCCACTTCGCCCCGAGTGTCTCTGGTAGGGGGTCATCCCATCCCTTCGCCTCAGTCCACAGCTCGCTGATGGGAGCCTTGGCACGAGTCGTGTAGGGGTTGATGTAACCCAACGGGTCATATTGACTCGCCAGAGTACTGTAGATCGACCTCCTGGTTACGTAATGGCGAGTTTCGATTTTCTTTTGCCGGTAACACAGGGTGTCAGACTTGAAACGCCAGAGGAGACCCAGAGTCATTTCCTGGGCGTCCTCACTTGACTGGGAGAGCCAGGTCTCGCTGCTGTCAGCCTTCGCTTCGTCTGGGAGGTCAGGGTTGTTGGTGGCCCACTGGCGGACCTCAAAGCCAGCGGTGGCCAGGAAGGTGCGTATGTCATGCACCAGCTTGTAGGCCTCTTCCGCGGTCTCCACGCTGTGGAGGCAGTTGTCCACATAGAAACTGTGGTGGACAGCATCGGAGACTCCGGGGGGTGCGGCGCCGTCGTCGACATGAAGCTGCAGGGCGTAGGTGGCGCAACACGGGCTGCAGGTCGTCCCGAAGGGCAGCACCTCCCACTGATAGATGGACGGTTCCGGGTCGTCTGGGTTTTCTCTCCACAAAAACCTCATGAGTGGCTTATCTTCGTCGAGCAAACACACCTGATGGAACATGCGTTTGATGTCGCCACTGATGGCGGTCTTCTGTCGTCGGAAGCGCACCATGACTCCGAGGAGAGGAGGGGTCAGAGTCGGACCGGGCAGGAGATAGCGGTTGAGGTTCTGCTGGCGCACTTGAAAGCTGCAATTAAAGACCACTCTGTTCTTTCCGTTGTGCTTAACGTTATGGTGTGGAAGGTACCATGACTCGGTACTCCTTTCCGCCTCCTCAGGCTTCAGCCTCCTGACGAGTCCAGACTCTATGAGCTTGCTCATTTCTGTGGCGTAGGCGGCAGCCGTCTCGGGGTCTCTGCTGAGTCTTCTTTCAGTGCTAAGCAGACACGGCTTCGCTACTCCTGGGGGAACCTTGAAGGTCGGCATGGGCTCTCTTCTCAAGAGCGGTGTGGCGTATCTGAGGACACCGCGCACGCAGACACGCTTGGTCTTGGCTTGGAGAAGATCCATCGCCGCCTTATCTTCTTTGGAGCGAGTGTGTATCTTCTCGTTTTTGTATGGAGCAATGTCCAGCCGCCATAACCTCTGAACATTCTCCAGCAATGCCTCGTCTTCGTGCCCCGCTCCAATGAAGAGGCAGTGGGTCTGACGGGCGTTCAGATTTCTTAGACTGATGGGGCCCTGCAGGGTCCAGCCTAGCGGAGTCTCCAGGGCGACGGGACATCCGGGTGGACCCGGGATGATGTGCTTGGGTAAAGTGAGGTTCACATTATCGGAGCCGAGCAGGAGGGTGGGCTTCACCTCCATTGCAGCGTTGATCCCCAGATTACGGAGATGTGGGTACCTCTTCATGAGGGACTCCATCGGGTAGCCGTAACTGGAGAGGCACAACCCGGCAGCTGTGAATACGCGGCTCACTTTGAAGACTTCCTTCGGCCGTCCGGCCGGTGTGAGGGTGAGGGCCACACTTTCTCCTCGAATAGTGGTGCGCCCTGGTTGGATGGTGAGGAGATCCAGCTCCTCTGCGTCGCCCACGAGTCCAAGGGCGATGGCAGCCTCACGCATCAGCAGCGTGCGCTCCGAGCCATCGTCAATAACCGCGTAGGTCTCCAGAGTCTTGTCGCGGTTCCGCAGGACCACCGGCACAATCTTCAACAGCACGCGGGGAGTGCTGCCTCTCACGGGGCCCACGTAGTAGTTGCGTAGCTCTCTAGAGGGCTCATCACGGACTTCCGCCACATAAGGCTTAGCCTTGTCGTCTCTATTGTTGAGGTCGTGGAGGGCCGTGAGGTGGATCTTCCCGCACCCGCTCTGTCTGCAGGGTCCCTTGAGGGTGCAGTCCTTTGCTCTGTGCTCACGGGCGCACTTCCAGCACCGCTTATTCTCTATTATCCACTGTTTCTTTTCCTCTGTAGTCTTCTCCTTGAACACGGGACAGTTGTCTAGCCAGTGGACCTCTGTGCAGCACTGGCATGGCGGCGGAGTCTTCTTCTCTCCTTTCTTCTGGGAGGAGAAGCCTCGTTGGCCTTTCGGGGGCCCTTGGTGCTCCTTTGATGTGGTTTCATGTACGGTGGTCAGCACCCTAACGGGCCGCCCCGTTCGGTCGGACTTGTCTCGTCCACTGCCTCTCGGCTCTTCCCGCTTGGGGAGGCGGATGTGCCTCATCTCCGACTTCAGGAACTCTGAGAGCTCCATCAGGGTAGACAGTGGCTGTTGGGGGTGGAGACGCTCGTGTTCCCGTCGGAACCTCTCTTCCCTTTCCTTTGGAAGCTTCCTGACGAAGCGTTCTACGTTGGAGCCTGCATAGAGCTCAGTGCGGCCGGCGGCTCCTTGGAACGTCAGGAGGCTCACCAGAGCCTGTACCTTCAAGGAGTATGCGTCCAGGGCGTGGTCGTCCTTTATGTCTGCCATTTCTCCCAGCTCGTGGATCTCCTCCACTATGTGGTCCCACGGGCGTCCCCAGTGCTCGTCCAGGGCCTGGATAGACGAAGTATAGGGGGTGGGGGAGTATGCGTTGGCAGTGCATATGAGCTTGGCCGCAGGCAGCCTACAGTGCATAGACAGCTCGATGAACTTCTGTTGCTCGCTGTGGTTGGCGGCGCCCAGGAGGAACTCCAGACACATCCTCATGTCATGGTACTGACTTCTAGAATTGTCTTTGAAGAATGGGATGGCGCTCCCTGGTGGGCGCTGTGGGAGCGGGTCGTACCTAGGGGCCGGTGCAGTTACGGGCCAATGTTGATGGGATCTGGAGGTTGCTTTGTGTGTGGCGGGTAGCCGCTCACATTGAGAGCGGGGTGGCGCCTCTCTTGGTGCCGTATATTCCTCCTGCAGACGAGCCAGTCGCCTTTCCAGGTCTTCGGAGTCGGCCTTGTCCCTTCTTCGGGGTCGGGGATACGTAGCCGGGTGCTCCTCCCTTTCAGGCTGGCGGCGCTGGGGTGAGTTATTCCTAGTGGATGCTCTTGATGATTGCCTGGAGGCAGAGGCCGATTGCAGTTGGGCGGTAGCGAGCCGGGTGTACTCCAAGGCCTGGGCTGCCGCTCTATCGCGCTCCCGCTCCAGTGCTTCCGCGGCTCTTCTCTCTCTGTCGAGCGCATCTTGGCGTCGTTGAGCCTCTCTTGCGAGCGCATCTTGGCGTCGTTGAGCCTCTCTTGCGAGCGCATCTTCGCGTTGTTGTTGCATGCATTGGAACATGAATTCTGTTTGGCTTGTAACGCTCCCTCTGCTTTGTGCTCTGCTGGGGGGCCTACTAGTTCTGCGAGTGTCTAGGAAGAACTCTCCCGGTTGGAAGTGATTGAAGTCCTGCCTGCCGCGTAGCTCCACTCTGTCTGGGGGATTGATATCCTCTCCAGGTTGCGAGTCGTTTTCAGCTGAGTCACTCTCCTCTTCTTCTTCAGACTCATCTTGCTCATCATACTCATCTTGGTTGGCGGTATCCAGTGGCGCGAAGGTAGTTATGTCTTTACTACACGAGACTGCCACCTGGTGTCTCTTCTTCTCTTCAGGCCGCTGGGGGGTGTCAGTCGGGTCTGACTCTGTTCTCAGAGTCTGATCTAACTGCGGTGTGGCAGCAGCACCCTCTACTAGCTGGGGTGTGCCTGCCGTCTGATCTAACTGTGGTGTGGCAGCAGCACCCTCTACTAACTGGGGTGTGCCTGCCGTCTGGGTTGTAAAGTCCCCTACTGTCCGGTCAGCTGATGTGTTTAGCATATGCTGATTGCTCTCCGAACTAGGGCTACTGGGTGTACCCAGGACACAGTCATCTAGTCGGGAGGGTAATCTACGCTCCCTAGGAGCACGTGTCTTCCCTTCAGGGAAGGGGGGGGGGGGACCCTTTGAACCTACCTCGCTCTTTTGTGACATCCTATCTGGTTTAAATCCGGCTCGAAGGACCAAATTGTGCGGGAGCTTAGAGGACTGTATATAATTATCACCTTAGGGGGTGTGGTAGGATGCCTTAACTCTTAAACTAATTGTACCAAATACACAACTGAGTGAATAACTTAGAATGGAGTCACCTAAACTAGAAAGAGCGAGGAAACTGTTTGAAACATAATGCTTTTATATAAGCAAAAAAGGGAAAAAGGATACATACAAAATATTGTTATCACATTACACAAAGCCTAATTAAATACTATTACTAAATTTAGATGGGCGCCCAAATAGTTCTAATAAAGTGTTCTGGCCAAACGTTGCCGCGGTTACCACTGTGACAGAGGAACAATTCCCTCTGCAGGATGAGAGAGATGGAGGTGATGAGGAGTAGTAGACCGCTGCGTGTTGATGAGGGCGGGAAGACGCTGCCCGGTCCAATAGGCGCCACTAGTCTGCTCCTGCAGACCAGATGCTCCGCTGTGGTGGTCCGAGTGTCTCGCTCCGCTCCGTGGTGCTGCACGGCGCACGCCGACAGCTGCTGCAGACACGCTGGTCCCCTCTGTACCACAGGTTACTGCTATGGCTACTTCTCAGGACTAGTTGTGTCCCTTTACAGCGACACAGACCTTATCTAAATGTTCTCTGGTCTGTGTTATATATCGACTGATATGTCCAGTATAGAGCAGCTATTGAAGCATGAGCCGAAGCTACTTTAGGTATTAGCGCCGAGCTAGCTAGCTTCGGCTAACTGGTAACGATAGATGGGGAATACTATAGTCTGCTGTAATATGCTAATCCCAGACGTTTACTAAACATCAAATTAGCTGGGTACTAAAACTCACTCTCTCTTGGTGGTATAATGTCCGCTTGGTAAGCCACTTTACATACTTGGTCACCGTCAAACTATAACGTTAACGAGAGCAACGCCGTGTGTACGTCCGCTCTCTTCCGTGTCCGGTCAAGTTCAACGTCACAAGCTCATAGAGAGGAAGTGACGCAGATACGAGGGAACACTAAACCACCTCTGGCCCACTAGATGGCAGCACCGTCATATAACCTGAGATGCAATCAATAGGCAGACAGTGTAACATTATGTGGTAAATAATAACTTAACTCCCACATATTAACTTAAAGGGGGATTATTTTAGGTCTAATTTTACCTAATTGCAGACCCTTCAGCACACAAACTATTGGACATTTGTTAATGATGAATAGTCTTCACTTTAGATTAGGGCACACAATAACATCTACAAATGATTTATAGGTATTTTAAGAATGTTTTACAAATCATTTGTTAAACATGAACAAATAAATGGAGGTATAGTCATTTTTTCATATCCATTTTTCCAGCATCAACAATGTGTTACTACACATTAAATAACATTATTTAATGATGAACAAATCAAGTACAAACAATGTTGATAATGAGTTATAAATAATGTATAACTAATTTGTAAATGTTAAACAAATATAATTATAAATGATATAATAATCATTTACGAATGTATATAAATGGTGTGTTCATGATTAGTTCATTATCTACAAATACCTTATAAATGTCTTATAACTGAGTGTTATTATAAAGTGTTACCTATAAGTATCATTATAGCGTGGTCTGGGGTAATTCCCGAAAGGCTGTGTTATAGCCTCATATGTCCTATACAATCCTACTCTAAGCGATGCCGTTTCTTGCCTGTACACGCTATTATTCGCAAATCAAATCTATATCATAGGTATCATGTTCCATCATGAATGCATGAAAGGGGGGGGGGGGTAATTTCTGATTATTTGATTTCAGTAACGGCATTCGTATTGAAAAAACGCTAAAAACGCTTATCAGCCCGATCGGTATAAAAGCATTGCAGGATCAAGCTAAAATTTATCTCAGATAGTCCTTACCTGTGATCGGGAGTATTCCAAAAATAATATTCCAATTGTTTGATTGCCATCTAGTACATCCAATGTCCATTTGGTCCATGGCATAACCCACCACAACATATGGATCGGGGATATTTGACGTGCTTCAATGGAACCGGGAGAACCAAAATACACGGGAACACGCAGGACACAAACATGACGTTTACAGACCACCTCGCAATTAATACATCACCATTCGTTCAGAAATTCAGTGATAGGAGTGGTCGTCATTGAACCCGCCAATACCGCCCGCAATGGCTTTGAGAGAAATAACTGGAAAATGAATGGAAAATCAAAAATGTGGAATATGGTTTGTTATTTATTTGTATCCCTAAAAAAGTTAAGTAAAAAATACGTCATTGTTTGTTTTTTCTATTTATTTATATATATATATTTTTTTTTAATTTAATTTATATATTAATTAATTAATTAATTAATGATAGACTACCATGTAATATACAACCTTGACATTTTAATTCACACAATGTCATTATTTCCATGATGGCCTATCCACACTTTCCATAAATGGAGAGAAAAAACCTTGCACAAAGTCTGTCTAAAGTGTTACAATAGTAAATTTAGACTACCTCTGGTATAATGTCTCTGGGGCAAGATTTGCAATGTTGCAACAATGTTGCTGACTACTTCAGCTAAGTGCACTCTGGCATCAAGCACCATGTTTTGCACTGCTGTGATTTACGCACTTATAGTTATGCTGCAATTACACTCACAGTATTATTATTTTATGGTGATTGTTATGGTTTGTCAACAACCCCAATAGCACGGCACAGACAGGTAGTTCAGAGTTAGCCAAAAACCAGGGCGTATTTCTTTACAAAACAGAAATGAGCGGAAAAACAACTAAAGCACAAAGGGAGAATGTTCTTGGCAGAGTTGTCTGCGGCTCTGCAGCTCGTCTTCAGAGCAGAGACGGCACTGTGGTGTTGTGCCTCTGACTCTGCGGCTCTGCAGCTACTTGACGATCCACTCGGGAAACAGAGAGAGAGATAATGTCAACAAGACGAGCGAACGGAATACAATGCAGTCCAGAATTGTTTAGCTGAGTCAGTAACAACAACAAGCGGCTCCTCTTCAGTGTTACCCAAACACACAAAAAACAGAAAGGTCCCGAGTCCAGGAAAATGCGAGAAAAACAGAGTATCCAAAAAAAGTACGTTCCAAAACTCACCAAGGAGCAATTGCGCAAAGCGGTCTACGAGGCAGAGATCCAACAGATGGCAGAGCAAAGCAACAGCGGCGACTTCCATAGACGTCCTGGAGAGAAACAGACAAGGTACAACACGGGAGGAAACAAGCAGCAGCCAGTGGTAATCCAAAACGACCTGACACAGAACGTTAGGAACACCAGAGTATATAAGGGCTCCACCGAGCTGACTTCAGGTGCGCGAAGGTAATTGGTACCTTGAAGCGTGCGGAATCGGACCAATCCTCACAGTACCCCCCCCTCCACCGGATGGGACCGATGGAAGTCGGTGACCAGGGCGGGGTCCATGATGAGCTGGCGGGAGACCCAGCTCCGTTCCTCCGGACCGTATCCCTCCCAGTCCACCAGGTACTGGAACCCCCGTCCCCGCCGTCGGACGTCCATGAGCTGACGGACCTTCCACTGGGGGTGTCCATCCACCATCTCGGGAGGAGGCGGATCTGGAGCAGGAGGCATCAGGGGACTGAGAGAGACAGGTTTAACCCGGGACACATGGAAAACGGGGTGAATGCGCATGGACGCAGGAAGCTTAAGACTCACCGCCGCGGGACTGAGCACCTTCTGGATCTCAAAAGGGCAGACGAACCGGGGGTTAAGCTTCTTGGCCGAGGATCGAAGCGGAAGATCCTTGGCGGACAACCATACCCTCTGCCCAGGGTGGTACGTCGGCGCAGGGATCCGGCGTCGGTCAGCTCCACGACTGGCGCGCTCCGATGACCGGAGCAGCGCAGTCCTGGTGATCTCCCAGACCTGACGACACCGGTCGAGATGATCCTGCACGGAGGGAACTGCCACTTCCGACTCCTGTGCAGGGAAAAGAGGGGGTTGGTAGCCCAGGGATACCTCGAATGGCGAGAGGCCGGTGGCGGAACTGACCAGGGAGTTGATGGCGTACTCGACCCAGGAAAGGAACCGGCTCCAGGAAGCGGGTCTCTCGGCGTCAACACAACGGAGAGCAGACTCCACGCTCTGGTTCATCCTCTCTGTTTGTCCATTGGTCTGGGGATGATAACCAGACGAAAGACTGACAGTTGCCCCCAATCCCTTGCAAAAGGCCCGCTATACCTGGGAAGTGAACTGGGGACCCCGGTCCGAGACGACGTCCTGGGGGAAACCATGGAGGCGGAACACGTGGCTTGTCAGGAGGTCCGCTGTCTTGGAAGCTGAGGGAAGCTTGGGAAGGGCCACGAGGTGAACCCCCTTGCTGAACCGATCCACCACAGTCAGAAGGCACGTGTTTCCCTGGGACGATGGAAGACCCGTGACGAAGTCCAACGCCACATGGGACCAAGGGCGGCTCGGAATGGGAAGTGGCTGTAAAAGCCCGGAGGGTGCCTGGTGGGAGGCCTTGCTGCGGGCGCAGACCGTGCAGGCCAGAACAAACTCCTTGACGTCGTTCCTCATGGTGGGCCACCAGAATCGACGAGCCAGGAAGGAGAACGTGCGATGAACGCCGGGGTGACAGGCAAACCGGCTGGTATGGCCCCATTGGAGAACCCGGGACCGGACTGAGTCGGGGACGAAAAGGCGATGAACGGGTACATTGCTGGGAGCGGGATGGAAATGTAGGGCACGCCTGACCACGGTTTCGATGCCCAAGGTGACCACTCCCACCACCCTGGCCTCTGGGAGGATGGGAGTCGGATCCTCAGTGGTTGGAGCCTCCTTGGAGTATAACCGGGACAGAGAGTCGGCCTTCGTGTTGCGGGACCCAGGGCGAAAGGTCAGCGAGAAGTCGAACCGACTGAGGAAGCTGGCCCACCTTGCCTGCCGGCCGCTGAGGCGCTTGGATGCACGGATGTACGTCAAGTTCTTATGGTCCGTCCAAATGGTGAACGGTTCCTCGGCCCCCTCCAGCCAATGACGCCACTCCTCCAAGGCAGCCACTACCGCCAGCAGCTCCCGGTTGCCAATGTCATAGTTCCTCTCGGCAGGAAGGAAACGACGTGAGTAGAAAGCGCACGGATGGACCTTCTGGTCTGTCGCCGACCGCTGAGACAAGATAGCCCCTAGTCCAGTATCCGAGGCGTCCACCTCCACAATGAACTGCCTCTTGGGGTCAGGGTGGAGCAAGACCAGGGCGGTGGTGAACCTCTTCTTGAGGGAACGGAACGCAGCGCAGGCCGCTGGAGACCAGTCAAACGGCAGGGAGGGAGAGGTCAGCCTGGTAAGTGGTTCCGCCACCTGGCTGTAGTTCCGGATGAATCTCCGGTAGAAGTTTGCGAACCCGAGGAAGCTCTGTAGCTCCTTCCGAGAGGTGGGTTCCGGCCACTCCTCCACGGCCCGGATCTTGCGAGGGTCAGCTCGGGTCAGGCCGCTCTCCACGATGAAGCCTAGGTAATCGACGGAGTCGGAGTGGAAACGGCACTTCTCTGCCTTAACGAAGGGCCGATTGTGGATGAGGCGCTCCAGCACACGGCGGACATGCTGGACGTGTTCCTCGAGGGTCTTGGAGAAGATGAGGATGTCGTCCAGGTATACCACCACAAACTCCTCGAGCATGTCACGGAGGACGTCGTTCATGAGCGCCTGGAATACCGCCGGAGCGTTGGTGAGGCCGAATGGCATCACCAGGTACTCGTAATGACCCCTGGGAGTCTTGAAGGCGGTCTTCCATTCATCGCCCTCTCGGATACGGACCAGATGGTAGGCACTCCGGAGGTCCAGTTTGGTGAAGACGGTAGCCTGGGTGAGGGGCTCGAAGGTGGAGTTCATGAGAGGAAGAGGATACTTGGTCTTAATGGTGATCTCGTTGAGTTGGCGATAATCAATGCAGGGTCGAAGGTCTCCATCCTTCTTCCCAACAAAAAAGAAACCGGCCGCCACCGGGGAGGAAGAGGGCCGAATGAGGCCTGCTGCCAAGGACTCAGAGATGTACTTCTCCATCGCTGCCTTCTCAGGGACGGTCAGACTGTAGAGGCGGCTGCCGGGAAGGGGGGCCCCTGAGCGGAGGTCGATGGCACAGTCGTAAGGCCGGTGAGGCGGAAGGGCCCCGGGACTTGCTGAAAACCTCCCCGAGGTCGTGGTACTCAGGGGGAATAGTTGAGAGGTCCGGGGGCGGCACACAAGGGGAACTCCGGGGCGAAGGACTGGACGCCGCCTGAAGACACTGGGCATGACAGGAGGAGCTCCACCCCCTGATGGTACCGGAGGACCAGACGATGTGGGGCTCATGCAGCGCGAGCCAGGGCCGACCCAGGACTACTGGGACAAGAGGGGATCTGGTAATAAAAAACTGGATTCTCTCAACGTGGTTACCAGCAATGGTGAGGAGGACAGGACAGGTGCGTTGAGTGATGTCAGCCAGGCGGTGCTGATCCAGCTCGAAAACCTCCAAGGGCCTCTCGAGGTCCTCAAGTGGAATGTTGGCCTGGGTGGCAAACTCAACGTCCAGGAAACTCTCATCAGCACCCGAGTCAATGAGTGCCTCCACCGTCGCCCGTTGGTCCGCCGAGGCTAGGGTGACGCTCGTCAGACGGTTAGGTGGTGCACGGGTGTGGGAACAGGAAAAACGGCTCACCAGGATCTCCCGGGGTCCCGGCGAGCCTGGTCTTTTGGCCGGTTAGGGCAATGGGAGATACAGTGTCCATACCGGCCGCAGTAGAGGCAAAGGCCGGACCTGAGCCTGGACTCCCGTTCAGCCTGGCTAAGGTGTGTGCGTCCCAGCTGCATGGGTTCCTCCTCGGTCACAGACCGGGAGGGGAAAGGACCACCAGTCGCGGAGGGGGCAGGACGGACAGCAGTACTGTCACAAGTACGGTGGGTCTGGGGAACGTCTGGGGGTCCCAGTCGGGCTCTCTCACGCCTTCTCTCCCGGAGGCGTCCGTCGATGCGAATAGCGAGGCTGATTAGGCCCTCGAGAGAATCGCGCTCCTCTCGGGTCGCGAGCTGGTCCCTTACAGCGTCGTTGAGCCCCCTCAGGAAGGTGAGATGAAGCGCCCGATCGTTCCAACCGCTCTCGGTTGCGGCCAGTCTGAACTCCAGCGCGTAGTCGGTGACACTGCCACTGCCCTGCCGGAAGGGGCCCAACCGAGCTCCTGGGTCCTGGCCACGAGCTGGGTGGTGGAAAACCCTTCGGAGCTCTGCCACAAAGTCTGGGTAGGAGAAACAAAAATCAGCCCTCATAGACCAGGAAGCAGTAACCCACTGTGCTGCTCGGCCTGTGAGCAGGTTAGTCATGTAAGCTACTCGGGCTCCCTCTGACGTAAATCGGCTGGGTTGATGAAGGAAAACCAACTCACATTGCATGATGAATGTGGCACAATCCTCGAAGTTACCGTCGAACAAACGTGGTTCGGAGAGACGGGGCTCCCGAGGTGCGAGGTCGGGAGGTGCGGGGTCTGTCGCGGCTGCGGGTGGTGATCTGGCTGGGACTCCTGGGACAGGTGGGGTTAAAAGCAGGGTGTTAAATGCTGCACTGAGAGCCTGTAGCTGGTGCAGAATATCAGCCTGCTGATTACCCTGGGTTGTCTGCTGGGTGGCCAGAGTGTTAAGAGACTCCTGAATAGGCTGGACCTGGGCCCGGAGGTCCTGCACAGCAGCCGCACCTAACTGTTGGGTGTGGTCGTTGGTCAACTCGATCTGGACCGCCAACGCTGCCCTAACTCTGTCTGTGTCGGCTGGGGTTGACATGGTCGGGTCGTAATGTTATGGTTTGTCAACAACCCCAATAGCAAAGTTGCACCTCATGGTACGAAAGCACCTCAAAGGCACTAAAAACAAGATTACAAACATCACAAAACAAACTGGTCAGACTACTGCTTGACCTTACTCCTAAAACCCACCTCACCCCTGCCCATTTTGACAACCTAGGATGGCTTAGAGTAGACGACAGAGTACAGCAACTTGCAATGGGCCTGGTCTACAAGATACAGTACACCACACAGGTACCCATGTACATGTCAAAATACTTCCCAAAGGTCAGTGAATACCACGCCCACAACACCAGAGGGAGTTCCACAAATCATGTGCAACCCAGATTCGGCTCAAACAAGGGACTAAACACATTTTGCAAATTATGCCTCAACAATGTGGAATGCCCTACCCACAGCCGTAAAAAGATGTGAATCCCTACCCACATTCAAAACCGCTCTTAACAGAGTAGGGTACACAGAGTGTGTGTTAACTGACCCAGCATTGTGTGTGTGTCAATTATTGATTAATTACATTTATTTGAGATGTTACATCTTCCAATAAAGAATGTGGTCACCTCAGCTTTTTATTTTTTTAGAGGGAAAAAAAGCAATCAGCACATTGCTTAGGCTACAGTGAGTGTGTGTGTCAACTATTGAGTCATTCCACATTACTTTGCCAAGAGATGTTACAACATCTTCCAATAAAAATTGTGGCCATCTCAGCTTTATTTTTTTGTAGGAAAAAAAGGAATGTCAGCATATTGCTGATGGATGCATGTTATGTGAATGTTTAGTTAGCCTACATGTGTGCTGGCGTGCATGTTTACAGTATGTTGCATAACAAGACTCTTAGATAAACTAATTCACACCTTCATCTTCAGCCTTTTCTCAGGTCTCCCCCAAAAAAACACCTTGGGCTGCTACAGTGATGCTGGAGTTCTAACAAAGACGAAAGCTGAACACATTACACCAATTCTCAGGTCTCTGCATTGGCTACCACTGTGTCATAGAATTGACTTCAAAATACTGCTGTTCATATAAAAATCCCTCACTGGTTTAGGGCCAAAATACATCTTTGACTTGCTTCCACCTTATACACTCTAGAGTTCTCCAGTCTAGATAAATGAGGGAGGGCTCCAGAGCTAAGGGCAGAATGGGAGAGAGAACTCCCAGACATGTCCAACAGGTAAAACCTGATAAAAGGACAAGGGGATGCCCAAGAGGCGGCTGGGCAGATGTCTTCCACTGAAACTGCTGAGAAGGGCAGAAGGGCATGAAGTGTGCCAGAGTGCCCTGCCTAAGTGTAAAGGACTTTGGATCAAAGCGCTATATAAATGCACCATTTACCAGAGGGCGATGCCCTTGCACATCCATTGCGACAGCCATGTCTTTGACAGAGTCCGGCCTCTGGAGCTGAAAGAGCCACCCAAGTTCTTAGGCAGGGTTTGTCCTCAGAATAGCGCTGCTACTATCTTCGTTGATGGTCAGGCATTTCGGGTGGACTGATGGTAATGCGATGCGTAGTGTGATGGCCAAAAGAAAGGCTGTCTTAACTCATTCAGCGCCGGGGATTTTCCTCATCCTGTTCTAGCTAGGCCACGCTTTAAATATAGGGGTGCGTCACCTTTTTTGTAGAGCATGTAAAGAATTAATTTTTATTGCGCGTTATCCCGTGGTGAATATAAGTATAGTTTCGGAGTGATCCGGGCTAATTCCTGGAAAGCTGAGTTATAGGGCACTACGTGAATTCTACTAAAAGCATTGGCGTTTCATCCCTGGACACGCTACTATTTCCAAATCAAATGTATATAATAGGTATTATGTTTCATCATGAATGCAGGACCATTGGGACACTTTGGGATACTGTGGGGGTTATGGTGGGTTCTTCGTGCGGGGTATCCCTGGGGTGTCGTTGGATTGGGGGAGTTTAGGGATGGGGGCTGGCTGGGGTCCTTCGGGGCGCATGTAGGGGGCTGGTGTTCAACTCTGAGGGAGGTCTGGGGGGGGTTTGGTTGGAGCCTATGGCTTCGACTGGACCTTTCCTGGACCTTCCCTGGAGTTGGGTATTGGTCTCTTGCGTGTGCTTTGGTGGATTTTTGGTTGGTCTTCATCGTTGGGGTCCCTCGGTTCGCTGGCTGGTTTTGGGGTTCCTTGCGTGGGGGGCTCGCTGTGGCTTCTGCTGTGTTCCGGGGTGTCCCGGTGTTGTCTCGGACCGTCCCGATCCTGCATGTCTTCTCGTTTGGCCGCTGTTGTGTCTGTCTGCTTGAGTGTGTGGAGTCGTGTCTCCTTTGGTGTGGATGCGGGTCCTCGGGTGCGTGGCCTGTCATTCATCTGTGGAGTTTGGGGGTGGGGGCGTGGTGTTCGCTGGTTTTCCTCGTGGTGGCGGGGGCACCGGGGCCGGGGTAGATTGAGCGGCCCGCGGGGTTGGCATTCCCATCGTCGTGCATGGCGGTGTGAGTGGCGTGCGGGCTGTTTGTGTTTTCCTTCGGTCATGGCTGTTTGGTGTTCGCTATCAAGTATGACACTGATGGTATTCAGTTGTGTACTTTATTGAACACTTGCATCAAGTCCAGCTACTAGCATACGATGCATATCATTCAGTCTCCTTCTACAGTCTCTACATATGACTCGCCTCTCTCAGGTGGAGAGCGCCCTCTCCTGGCCTGGTGGAGGTATCGTAACATCTCTCTTTACATAACAAATTGAAAGCATACTGGGTTATGATAACTTCATATGCCCTTAACCTTAAACTTATACATCACTAACATTTTGATGAAAACTCTTAACATTGTAATAACATTGTTCAACGCTCTCGCCCCTTGTCTTTGTTCTCTCTTTATGTTACATAGTCTTTTGAGTATCTCACAGGTCTCTGAATGTTGGATCTGGTTCTAGTGTGTTTTGGGGTTTGGGTGTCTTGGTGATATTCTGACTCCCCCCTTGCGACCTGTGGTTCTCTATTCTCTGGTGTGTCTGTATCAGTCTCTGTATCCCAGTCGATTAGTTCTTCCCCAGGGGATATATGGATATTTTCTGTCACTGGCCGGATGTCCTTTCGGTTCCGGCGGTATTTCCTTCCCTTTACCAGAACGATGTAAGAGCGGTCACTGTGTTGATCGATGCATGTTCCGAGTGACCATCTACTGTCTGGGTCTTTGGGGTGAAGCAGGACTCTCACAGTTTGTCCTTGGATGATCACAGGCATGTCCCGTGCTTGTGTGTCATATTGGCGTTTCATTGTCACTGTTTTGGCTTGCTTCCGTTCAATGACATTCCTCACCACGGTGGGCTTCATCTGCGTGTCCCTGGTGGGCAGGAGTGTCCGTGTCCTCCTGGACATGAGTCTCTGCACTGGAGAGCTCCCTAGACCCTCTGTTGGAGTGTTCCTCCATGCCAGGATGGCTTTCCATGGGTCTTCTCCATCCAGGATGGTCTTCTTCAGCAGAGTCTTTGCTATTTTCACTGCCGCCTCTGCTTTGCCGTTGCTCTGACTGTGGTAGGGTGATGATGTCTTGTGGCTGAAATCCCATTCCTGCGCAAAACATTGAAAGTCTATTCCTGAAAACGGAGGCCCATTGTCCGTGAACACAATGTGAGGGATTCCATGTCTGCTGAAGTGCTTTTTGCAGCATTCCATAACGGTAGATGATGTGTAGTCTGCCAGCTCGTCTAGTTCCCAGTAATCTGAGTAGTAATCCACCATGATGAGGTATGTGGACTTGTTGACTGTGAGCAAGTCCATTCCCACCTTTGACCATGGGATGTGAGGGATTGGTTGGGGAATCAGTGTTTCCCTTTGTTGTCTTCGTTGGACTGCGTTGCATGTGGAGCAGTCATTGACAAAGTTCTTTACGTCGTTCGTTATGCCTGGCCAGAAGACTGTCTCTCTGGCTTTCCTGAGGCTGGCTTCTACGCCTGAGTGGCCTGTGTGAATCTTTGATAAGAACATGGGGTGTAACACTGTAGGAATGAGTACTCTGTCCCCTTTAAAAATAAGTCCATTTTCGACCGTGAGTTCCTCTTTGTAGGTCCAGAATGGATGTAGTAAGTGGCCTACGTCCTGTTTGTACTCTGGCCATCCCTTGATGACTCTCGCTTGTAGTGTTTGAAACACTGGGTCTTGTGCTGACTGAGTTTTGATGGTTTTCAGCGTCTGTGTGGAGATGTTGATGTTACTTGCGTGCTCTACGTGTTCTATTTCCTTCGTAGTGAGGCCCATGGCGTAGATCGTGGTTGGTGTCTGCATCTCTGTGTGCACCGTGTTGGGTAGTGGCGCCCTGGATAGGAAGTCGGCCACATGTAGGTCTTTGCCTTGTTTGTATATCACCTGTAGTTGGTATCTCTGTAGTCTGAGCAGCATCCTCTGTAGCCTCTTGGGTGCTGAAAGTAAAGACTTTTTAAAGATGATTTCCAGTGGTTTGTGATCAGTGTGTATTGTGATATAGTCTCTGCCATGTATGTACTGGTCGAACTTGTCGCACGTGAACACAATGGCTAGGCATTCCTTCTCTATCTGTGCATACCTTTGTTCTGTGGGCGTCAGCGTCCTGGAGGTGAATGCTACAGGTTGTCCATGTTGTAGGAGGACTGCTCCTAGGCCTGTCTCGCTGGCGTCACACTGGAGGGTGACCTCTTCCTTGAGATCGTAGTATTTGAGTACTGGGTGGTGTGTGACCAAGTGTTTTATGTTCTCTAGTGCTGCGTCATGTTTCGGTAACCATGTCCATTCTATGTCTTTATCGGTCAGTCGTCGCAGTGGTTCGCATACGTCTGATAGACTAGGTAGGAACCTTGACAGATAGTTAACAAACCCCAACAGCCGTTGGAGTGACTTGACATCTGTCGGCGTCTGCATGTTCTGGATGGCAGTGATTTTCTCCGGATCTGGACACAAACCTTCTGCCGTGAGACGATGACCCATGTATGTCACGCTGGGAAGCTTCAGCCTGAGTTTCTTCTTGTTGAGTTTCAAGTTGGACTCTCTGGCTCTCTGCAGCAGGGCTCTGAGATTTCCGTCGTGGTCAGCCATCGCTTCTTCATTGGTGTTTCCACATCCGTACACCAAAATGTCATCTGCTATCACACTCACCCCCTTTAGGCCCACCAATATTTCATGCTGCCTCCTTTGATATTCTTCTGCTGCTGGTTTTATACCAAAAGGCATCCTCAGCCATCTGTATCGTCCTTCGGGAGTCCAGAATGTGGTTAGATGACTGCTCGCTTCATCTAGCTTCACCTGCCAGTATCCATCTTTGGCGTCCAGCACCGAAAATATTTTTGCATTTGCTATGTCTGGTAACACTTCTTCTACCGTGGGCATCTGGTAATGTGACCTCAACAAAGCCTTGTTTAGTGCACCTGGGTCAAGGCATATGCGCAGTTTGTCCTTCTTCTCTGTGACCACCATGTTGCTGATCCATGGCGTCGGCTCTGTGACCTTGGTTATGATGGCTCCCTGTTCCATTGCTCTTATGGCTTTGATTACCCTCTCTCTTATTGGAATAGGCGTCCGTCGTGGCAGTTGTTGTACTGGCTGCACTTTGGGGTCTATTTCCAGGTGTAACTCTCCTGGTAGACAGCCAAGCCCCTCAAAGACATCTTCATATTTAGAAATAATCTCTTCTGCTGTCTGGGGATTATCTGTGTTCGGCTGGCTCTGGATGTCAACACTGTGAATTACATGTTTATGATTCACATTGATCAGGTTCAGTCTCATGCAGGTTTCCGCTGAGAGCAGTGGGGTCTGCTCTGTATCCATTATCTGAAATCTGAGGTTGTATATCGTCCCTTCGTGATCCGCTTTGAGTTCATATTCTCCTCTGGGCTTTATCAGTGTGCCATCATATAGCTTCAGTGTGGCTTCGCTGTGTAGTAGGTTCGGGTTCCCGTCCTGTAGGATGCGTTGTAGGTCAGTGAAGCCCATTACATTGACTGTAGATCCTGTGTCAAGCTGACACTTCAGAGTCTCGCTGGTATCATAACTCAATGGTTTATCCGTCTGTGCTGTTAGTTTGAGATTAATGAACCATTTGTTTGTAGCGTTTTCAAGTGAGTTCACTTGAGAGATATACCACATTTCCTCTGATTGTTCATCCGAGTCTCCCTCTTTGTCCATCATGTGTAGTTGAGGTTTGTGTTGGTCCTTCTTACACACTCGGGCAAAGTGATTCCGTTTGCCACATGCTTTACAGGTGACCCCATATGCTGGGCATTTGGCCTTCTCATGCATTGATCCACAGTAGTGGCAGAGAGAGTCTTTTTGTGGTCTGTGTTTGGTGTCACTGTAAGTATTGGGTTGCCTATACGTCTTCTGGGTACGTGGTTCTGACTGACGTCCTCGTGAGGTATAGCTTGATTCAAAGCTGCGTCCCCGGGAAGCGTAATGTACAGCTTCCTGTTCTCCTCCTATTTTCTTAATTTGGATTTGTGTCTGTTCACTGGATCTACACGCGTCTATTGCTTTCATTAGTGTGAGTTTTGGTTCTCTCAGCATTCGTGCTTGTGCACTGGAATCTTTGGTGCCCATGACTATCCTGTCTCGAATGAGCTCTTCTTTTAGTGCATTAAATTCACATGTGTCTGCTAGCTTCCTCAATTTGGCTACATATTGGTCTGACGTTTCACATTGGCTTTGTTTACAGTCATTAAACAGAAATCGTTCATATATTACATTCCTGTTTGGTTCAAAATGTGCCTGTAATGCCTGTAGTATTTTCACTACGTCATCCCTGTCTTCATCTTGCATGTGTAGGTGTCGTTGTAGCTGATGGCATTCTTTACCCATAATAGTCAGTAGAGTAGCCACTCGTATCTTCATTTCCTTTTTATCTCGTCCCGTGGCTATTTCATAGTTTTCCCATTGTGCGCGAAAAAACGTCCAGTTATTGTAGACGTCTCCTTTCATGTCCATTGGTTCTGGAACTGGGATGTTGTACGTCGTCATGTTAGCCACTTAGCTGTCCGTGTCGTTACCTTAGCAAGTTAGCTGTTCGTGCGGCTACTGGTTAGGTTATCGTTCGACGTATTTTTAATTTCTTTTTTTCATCTTTATCCTTGTCTTACTTGTCCTCTTGGCATGGTTCTGGCTTCTGACACCATGTTTGGTGTTCGCTATCAAGTATGACACTGATGGTATTCAGTTGTGTACTTTATTGAACACTCGCATCAAGTCCAGCTACTAGCATACGATGCATATCATTCAGTCTCCTTCTACAGTCTCTACATATGACTCGCCTCTCTCAGGTGGAGAGCGCCCTCTCCTGGCCTGGTGGAGGTATCGTAACAATGGCGTGCTTTATCGGAGTGTGTCTTGGATGGGGATGTGGTGGGGATTGATGTGTGAGGTGTTCAGGGGACTGACTGTTCCGGGGGGGTTCACATGCCTTCGAGCGACATTGTACTATTGTACTTATTTTATGCCTATTCTTAAATCTGCATGTTTACATTGCACTACTTTTATTGTCTTTTATACCTATTCTTATGTCTGAAATTTTATTTTGTCAATTTGTGTGCTGATTTTATGCCTATCTTCATTTTTATACTAATTGCTGTGGTGCACTCTGGACTGAGAGTACTATGTAGAAAGTTATTCATATTTATTATTGTTATATTGTAGAAATGTATGTATTGAAATGTCTGTAAAGCCTCGACTACATTGAAAATGAGGGTGAACTCAATTGTAATTTCGAGAATAAATAAAGGTTGATGAAAGGGGGGGGGGGGGTCGTTTCTGATGCTTTGATTGCCAGTAACGGCATTCGCGTTGAACACTACACACACTGATCAGCTGGATCGGTATGAAAACATTGCAGGATCAAGCTGGAATTGACGTCAGATAGTCCTTACCTTTGACCAGGGCTATTCCAAAAAGAATATTCCAATTGTTTGATCGCCATCTGGTCCATATGATGTCCATCTGATCCACGACATAATCCGGCACAACACATGCATCGAGTGTCCCGGACAATTTTCAATGTGATTGAGTGAACCTCTAGGCTTCCCTGTACTAACATTCTCCGCGTGGTGGGATTTGAATGTAACACACGGTCTGGAACAGGGTTTACTGCACTCTCGATACTGGAACCTAGCCGGATCTGGCCGGTACTGCACCCTCGGGGTCCCAGTATGCCTTTTAACAGCAACATACAGGTCCGTGACATTGAATAGAATATTAAAATCGAAAAAAAGGAAAACAGACCAAATAACGTGGTTGGCATTCAACGGTTGTCGAGCAAACACGTACATAAACGTTTTTGGCGCAGATTTGAGTTAAAAAGACAGTTGACTCAAGGAGGCCTGTTCCAAAGGCTCAAAGGCTCAAAGGAACAGAGGTAGTGAGTGGAGTGCTCTGAATGGTTTCGATGATGTCAGGATTGATACATCTGTTCTCAAGGTTCAACCTTTCAGAAAGCAAGCCATCAGTCGCTGTTCTAGGACAGGAGGACGGCACACAGAGCTTCCCGAGACTGTGGAACGTGCCATGGTGGAGCCGCGCCAGAAGCTGCATCAGGTTGGGGGACCAGCATGCTGAGCCTCGGTCCGGTGCCATCAGAATAAGAGACCGGCGCTCTAGTTTACATACAGTATATAGAGGAGCCTGTGCAGCCATGAAAACAGGGAGAACGCATCCAGGCCCAGAGGAGGGTTGTCCTTTAAGTGGTTGGAGAACCACAGGGGACAAGGAGTGGTATCTCTGGTTGCAAAGAGGTCCACTCCAACTTCCCTGAACTGGTTTATTGTTTGACAATGTCTGGATGTAACAACCACCACTCGTCCCGAGGGGGTCCACTCAAAGACACGAGGTCTGCTCCCATATTGTCCTCGCCTGTATAGCCACAGATCCACTGCCGCTCTATGTAGTTTGTCAAATTGTATTTGTGATCATGTTTTGTATTGCTTGTCTGTCTGAGACCAAGGACCACAATGGAAATAAGTCTTGACTTTTTTGTTGTGTTTGTGTTGGAGCATCAGCAGCACTACTCTGAGTTCTATCACATGGATTTGAGGGGTAGAAGGGTCTGACCACCTGCCCTCTATTGCATGTGAGCGACATGTCCATCCCCCGCCTCTGCCAGGGAGGTGTCCGTGAAGACCGTCACGTCTGATTTCTTTCAGAGAAAACCACCTCTGTAGTTTGCACATGTGAAGTAGACCTAGGTGGACTACAGGGTGGGATGCAGCCACCCTGCCCAGCAAGTGCATCATTGACGGAGCAGAGACCTTCTGTGGGGATGAAAGTCTCTCAGGATCAGGATATCTTCCTGATGCTGGGAGGAGAGAGAAGCCATCATTGAGGCAGAGATCAGGCTGAGATCAGAACGATGCCCAAGACCGCCATCTTCTGGCTGGGAAAAAGGAGTGCTCTTTTTCCAGTTGATGGTGAACCCCAACATTGACAGGTATTCCACCAAGAGTCTGGTGTGAATCATAGCTGCCTCCTCCAACTCACAGAGAACCAGGGTGTCATCCAGGTAGAATAAAATCCTTATTTCCACAGGTTCAAGAGCCATCTCCACACAAGAAAATGTCTAGAATAGGTCCGTCACCACCAGTTTTCTTGGGAACCAGGAAATGCTGGGAATAGACCCCCTTCATAGACTCCTCTGGAGGGATGATAAAAATCACGTGTTTGGACAGCAGGGTCTGGATCTCCTCAGAAAGAGCAGATGATGCCTTAATTTTTGATAGGACAGTAGGATTCACCCCTGAAAATGGAGAGTGGGGCATTGCATTCCCACGTCTCAGCTTGTTGTCTATCCATTCTGGTTCAGAGAGGGGCCGTGACTTGAACACTGGCGCCGCTCTGATGGCTGCCTTTCTGATCGCTCCGACGAGACTGTGCTTTATTTTGTTAATTTTTATAGTATTAGGAGTTTTATTTGCACCAACTGTTGGTGCATTATATGTGTATGACCGTCAGTCAATCATTGACATTGGATTAAGAAAAACTTACCGTTTGGATTGCTCTCTGGATCGGATCGCTGAACAGCAGAAATGGCCCGCCGAGATCCTTTGTTATGCCGGCCATGGCCAAGACGCCAAGAAGCCGCCGCGAAGACGAGGAAAGAGAGCCGGGGTCCGGAACAGACTGAGGTCCAAATGACACAGAACCACATTGCCCAGCATATTGTTGGCCAATGTGCAATCGATAGGAAACAAATTGGACGACATCAGAGCAAGGATCCAATTCCAGAGGGACATTCGGGATTGTAACGTCCTCTGTTTCACAGAAACTTGGCTGAGTCCAGATGTCCCGAATCATGCAATAGAACCGGCAGACCACTTCTTCGTTTTACGCAAAGACCGGACGGCATTAGAGTCATTAAAGAAGAAAGGAGGCGGCATTGCCTTCATGATAAACAAGGAGTGGTGCGATGTAGGCAACACAAAGGAAATGTCTAACCACTGCTCCCCAGACCTGGAGTTTATCACGATAAAATGTCGACCCTTCTTCCTCCCAAGAGAGTTAACGTCCATCATCCTCATCGGAGTGTACATTCCACCACACGCGAACACTGAGGTCGCACTTTCAAAACTTCACGACGAGGTAAACAAACTCCAAGCAGCTAATGTTGACGCTGCCATTTTGGTCTTGGGGGATTTCAACAGCGCGCGTCTTAAAAAGGTGCTGCCGAATTTCTATCAGCATGTGACCTGTCCCACCAGAGGCGAGAACATATTAGACCATGTATACTCGCAATTTAAGAATGGGTACAAGTCACAGGCTCTTAGTCCATTCGGTAAAAGCGATCACGGCGCCATTTTCCTTTTGCCTAAGTACAAACAGAGTCTCAAGCGAACGCCGGTGGTCTCGCGAGAGGTTAAGCGTTGGGCCGTGACGTCAGTGGAGTCACTCCAAGCAGTGCTGGGAAGCACAGAATGGAGTGTATTCCGTGATAACACAGCCAATATTAACGAATACACCGAAACGGTGATTGACTATGTCTGTACTCAGGTAGAAGTAATAATCCCCACCACCAAAATTAATATCTACCCAAATCAAAAGCCCTGGGTAGACAAATCCGTCCGTGAGGCTCTGAAAGTGCGCACATCAGCATACAACACCGGGCTGGTGACAGGCAACATGGAAGAACACAAGATGGCAAGATACAACGTCAGGAGAGCAGTAATAGAGGCAAAACGGCGTTACAGGGATAAAGTTGAACTTCAGTTTGAACAGGCTGACTCTAGAGGCATGTGGCAGGGCCTCAGAACAATGACAGACTACAAAGGAACCCCCCTCAAACTGAACAGTGACATCTCCTTAGCAAATGATCTCAACTCCTTCTATGCGAGGTTTGAGGCTGTGAACAACAACACCAGCCTACAAACCACGGCAATGGGGGGGGGGGGGGTCTGCTGATGGAGACTCAGTGTTCAGGGTAACAGAGCATGAGGTGAGACGGATCTTTAAAAAAGTGGATATCAGGAAGGCAGCAGGACCGGACGGCATCCCCGGCCGCGTCCTAAAAGTCTGTGCCGACCAACTGGCCCCGGTATTCACTGACATCTTCAACCTGTCCTTGGAACAGGCCGTCATCCCCACCTGTCTGAAGAAGTCCACCATCATCCCTGTACCCAAAAAATCTACGCCCGCTTGCCTCAACGACTACCGCCCTGTAGCCCTCACCTCCATAGCCATGAAGTGCTTTGAGAAGCTAGTGAAGGGCTACATCTGTTCCTCCCTCCCCATCAACCTGGACCCTCTGCAATTTGCATATCGCCCCAACAGGTCCACGGAGGACGCCATAGCCCATGTGCTGCACACAGCAGCATCACATCTGGACAAGAGGCAGGGGAACTATGTGAGAATGCTGTTCATCGACTACAGCTCAGCATTCAATACCATAGTCCCCTCCAAACTCATAGCCAAGCTCAGGGACCTGGGCTTGAACTATGACCTGTGCCAGTGGGTCCTGGACTTCCTGACGGGCAGACCCCAGGTGGTAAGAGCCGGCAACTGCACCTCCTCATCCATCACGCTCAACATAGGGGCCCCCCAGGGCTGTGTTCTGAGCCCCCTCCTCTACTCCCTGTACACACATGACTGTGTAGCACAGCGGAACAACAACACCATCATCAAATTTGCTGATGACACAGTAGTGGTGGGCCTGATCTCTGCCAACGACGAAAGGGCCTACCTGGAAGAGGTAGAGAACCTGTCACAGTGGTGTCAGGAGAACTGCCTCTCCCTGAACGTCAGCAAAACAAAAGAGATGATTGTGGACTTCAGGAGGTCGGGGGTCAAGGACTACAGCCCCCTCAGCATCGACGGGGCACCAGTTGAGAGAGTGAACAGTTTCAAGTACCTCGGAGCCCACATATCCGAGGACTTGACATGGACCACACACATTGACAGTGTTGTGAAGAAGGCACGACAACGCCTCTACTTCCTCAGGCGCCTAAGGAAGTTCCAAGTCAGTCAGAAGATCCTTAGGAACTTCTACTCATGTACAATAGAGAGCATCCTGACCGGCAACATCACCTCCTGGTTTGGGAATAGCACTGCAAAAGACCGTAGCAGACTACAAAGAGTGACACGTTCAGCCGAACGCACAATTAGAGGGGGGCTTCCCACCCTCCAGAACATTTACAACAAGCGGTGCAAGGGGAAGGCTAAGAGAATTATTAAGGACTCGAGCCACCCGAACAACTGCCTCTTTGAACTGCTGCCGTCAGGCAAGCGATACCGGAGTCTTATGGCGAGCACAGAAAGACTCAGAAGGAGCTTCTATCCCCAGGCCATCAGGCTGCTAAACGAACAATAATCGCTAAACGAACAATAATCACTATGCAACAACCATCAAATGCACACAGCACACACACCCACACGCACACACTCACTCAAACAAACAACACACTGCAGCACCCACTCTCCACACTTTAGATCACACAAACACACTTACACTTTATATTTATTGATAAAGGATTTGCACTACAACTCGTACACCTACTGTGAATTGTACCTAAACTGCACCTCGTCCATTTATGCCTTGCACTATATAGTATTGTATATTAGTACACTGCACAGTATTGTATATTGTATGGTAACTACGTCTACGAACATTGTACATATGTCTAAACTGAACACTGTGACCTCTTTTTTTTACTTCTAATTTTTACTATTTTTACTATGTTTTTATTTCATACTTATCTTGTCATGCACAGTCTCTGGAGCGCAACAGTAAGAAGCATTTTGTACAAAAGTATTCTGTACTTCTGTATGACAACTATTAAAGAAACTTGAAACTCATAGCGTCTCTCCTGCCAAATTGTGTAAAAGTCTGATAGCAGACAAGCCTCTCTAGAGACTTTGGCTTCCATGTGCTGGTGGTGAAGCAGTGTCACTGTCACCACCCATGGGGGGCCACAATGGAAAGGGAGGGGGATCCGGAGGGAAAGCCCGCTGACTGAGTCACTAGGATTGGCCACATTACAGTAGAATGCAGTTATTTTGGGCAGTATTGCCTCACCAAAAAACTGTGTGGACCATTTAGGGTGAACATGACAGCAGCTGAACCGCTGAGGCTCAGAGGTCCATCTCCATCAACATGAGTTCTGTCAAGAGAGACACTGAGGGTGTGGTCCGCATGAGAACGGTGTAGGGTAAACTGCATGACCACCCCAAGGGAAGAGAGCCAAGGACGCCAGAGTCAAAACAAGACAGTACTCCGCTACGACCCGTGTAGTGGTCAGTCCTGCTAGCGTTCTAACGAGATGGACACAGTGGCGGTAGGAGCCGTGTCTTCCCCTGAAGGCAGGCCAGTGGTAGGACTTGATTGGCAGCCGGCAATGACCAGAGTAGTCCTTTGGTCTGCAGGCTTTTGGGACGAGTGGAGAAAGTGTTGGGAGTCTTCGGAGAGGGGCCGTAGAGGATGGGCCTCTTCATGGCTGCTCATTCATTTGGTTTTGATTGGGATAGCCAAATATATCTCTGTATAAGGGTAGAGATGGACATCACATTGCCAGCAGCTAGAGCTTGCAAGTTGCAACTGAGTAAGGTGAAGGATAGCGCTCATAGGCGGCGGGTATATAAGGCACGGGGAGGCAATGCCGACCCAGTCTGCGCATTATTATAGGCAGCCTAGGCTATGATATTGTGTGTGTGGGCTGCTGCAGCCCGGTGGTGACAATACGCAAGGGTCGGCCAACCAAGGTGTCAATGGCAGTAGGTGTGGTGGCCGTTAACATTCCAGACTGCAGGCAGTAACCAATCACGCCACATCACCAAACTAACCGATGCCAGTCTGGTCTTCAAAATCCTCCATGGTCTAGCCCCACCCCCACTTTCCGATTTTTCACCTCCAGGTTCGCGTGTAGTCTTTTACCAACAAACTTGCAGTTCCGCGTTCGGGTTCAGAACTGTTGTACCGGGTGACTTGGCTGTTCCATTAAGGACAAGTACATTTAGTAAAGCAGCCCTCTCCGTGAGAGCTGCCAAGACCTGGAACTCCATTCCAAGTTACATGCCGCCTGGGCATAACACGGATCACCTGAGGCCGAGGGCATGATGAGACTGAGTCAGAGTTAATCAAACCGTGGAAAATTTTTAGAGCTACTATAGTGGGTCAATGACGTGACGCCTATTTTTTCTGTCCCACTGAATTTCTTACCTTAAAAAAAACATTAAAATTCATAAAAAGATTACATGTATCTCTAATACCTTCCCCATATACAGACCCACTCTAACTCCTCCAAACATTTGAGTTATTGGTAATTTTTCTGCTATCTGAAGTGTCAAATGTCCATGTGGGGCGACCGTCCAGCATTGACTTCTATTTGGACAACCGGCTTAAAATCACTTTAAATCTATTTAAATATTTCCCTTGCCCTATTTGGCATAATTTCAAACATGTTTTGCATTCATTGACAAAATTATGAAGCATTTGCACATATACTTCCATCATAATATACAAACGAATGTTGTCCGCATATGTTAATTTTATGAAATATCATCTGGGGCGACCATCAAGAAAACACAATTGTGGGACTTTTATTTTGAAACCACCTCAAGGACAGGATGTTGCATCAGCCAGTCACATGTGAGGGACCCAGAGAAACAACTAGCAGGTTAGTAAGTCTCTTTCATATTGGCAAATAAATCTCTTTTTTAACTGCTGTAATGTAGTTGCCACTTTTGGATGTTTTGTGGGACGACCGCCCCAAAACTGTGAATAATACGTTTGATCTGAAAATCTATATTTTGATGATGAATTTGATAGTGACATGTGGTAAGAGCTAGCTAGTTTGGTTTCTGTAGCTAATGGTTAGCCTGTAATATTTGACTGACCTTAAAAACATCATCTGGGCGACCGAGTATCATGTGGGGCGACCACTGCTGAGTGTTTTAGATGATAGATATATGTCCTGTATTTGTAGTTTCTGTATATTTATATTTTATTCATGATTTATATACATAACGTTCTTTGTTTTAGCATAACTCTTTGTATACTTTAACATATATTTTTCAACATTTCTGTAATTTTTCATTCCTATTTAGGAATTAATGTTTATTTTTTAGTATTGTACAATCTTACGAGATTTTTTTTTAAACGGTATAGCATGACATTCCATTTAGGTCATTGTACATATTAGTCATGTTTAACTAGTTTAACCTATTTTCTAGATGGCACAAACAAGCAAACAGAAGACTGCTCACTACAGACAGTGGGTCAATGCAGACCCTACAGCAAGAGCTGACTATCTTGCCAGGAAAAGAGAAGGTAAAAAAACTATAGGTAGGTAACATGCAGTATATTTTTCTCTGGTGTATTTCAAACTGTCATGTTAGTAGGATTAGGAATGACCTTTTCTGTAATATCTTGAACTTAAGTTTGTATGTAATTTAGCCCACCAGAATCAGTATCACATTATACACCATTGTTCAGCTACCAGAGAAGAAAACAACAGGGCAAGATTCCATATGTGAAGTCAGATGAGCTATCGGAGAGGGAGAAGGCTGCATCCAGAGGTTACAGGGAGAAGGAAAAAGATGGAAAAGGCGATGCTGGACCTGACACCACCATCCATGGAGAACACTCCACCAGTTCTGGCTGGTGTAGAAGTAGAGAAGAGCAGCAGGGCAAGCTGTGGTGGATCCCCTACCTCTAAATGAGGATTTAAATCACTAACATTTACTTTGATTCTGCAGTAGGTTTAACATCCCTTGAAAGTAACCATAGGTTATATATCCAGCTCATGATCAACAGTGACATGTTTCAACAATAAATGTTCAGTGGATTGCACTGTGCAACATCTCCATTATAATCTGATCAAAGTTTGTTTCGTGTTTGATATATCTTTGGGGAATGTTGACTGTAGGAGCCGAAGCTATATTGTATTGTATGAATGTTTATATGTTTACTTTTATAACCTTACATTGACACGGCATTAGGAATATTGATTGGATTTAGATAAAGTCATTGAGGGCGCGTTCACACCTACTCTGTTTGGTCCACTTTAAGTGGACCATGGTCCCTTTAAGTGGACCATGGTCCCTTTAGATCGATAGTCCGTTTGGTTTGTACAGGTATGAACGCAAACCGAACTATAATGAGGACCAAACAACCGAACCATGGTCCTCTTGAAAAGTTGGGACTCGGTTCGTTTCAATCGAACTATAGTACCTAATCCAGGAAGTACAGTAGCCTACTCCTCTCTAGATTGGCGCCGCACGCGGACAGTCTCTCTCTTCCTCCCTCTCCTCTCTAGACGCAGTCTCTCTCTTCCTCTCTCTCTCTCTACTCTAGACTCGCGCCGCGCGCGGACCCCCAAACTTTCTCCGGAGGACATTCGCGGACATTCTCTCAGATAAAGAAAAAAAAAAGCTTACGCAGGAAGGAAAGGTCTCTCTCTCTCTCTCCCTCTCTCTCTCTCTCTCTCTCTCCCTCTCTCTCCCTCCCTCCCTCTCTCCTCTCCTCTCCTCTCCTCTCCTCTCCTCTCCTCTCCTCTCCTCTCCTCTCCTCTCCTCTCCTCTCCTCTCCTCTCCTCTCCTCTCCTCTCCTCTCTAGTCGACTAGCGCCGGCCCGTGCTCATAATAGTATCTCTCTCATTACGCTGCCGGCAACTGATTACGTTTGTGAGTGCTATAGACTAGTCCAATAGATGCGACAGCATGTCCACTTTCAAAACCTCTCTCAAGGGACACCTACGGGAGACTGCAATTCAACACTGGCCCCTGTAAATATCCTAACCCAACCCCCTCCAATGTACAGTCATTTACCTAGTATGGTTTTGTCAATAGTTCAATGTACAATTGTGTTTGTTTGTACAGTGTCTCCTCCCCCCCCCCCCTCAATGTACAGTGTTACTTGTTTATACAGTGTGCCCCCCGCCTGTGCATGTGGGCATAGCAACCGAGGTTATTCCCAGTGTTTACAGCAGAGCTGTCGCAATTATTTCCCATGTTCACGGCAGACCGCGGGGTAGAGAGATTATAGCAGAGCCAACTACACCAGTGTTTACAGCAGTCCCAAGTAGCGTTATATGAAAATGATTGTAACAAACTTTTGTTCGAAACGTATCGTCTGTGTTGAAGAGTGTTGTGATCGACTGATGTCTTGTCGCATTCCTGACCTGACGCTGAGAGTAAACATGTAGCTGCAGCTAAACTAAACTCATGTGTTGTCAAGTTATTGTTATAAGGAACCCAGTCCAGACTGCATCCCCTTAACAATTGTTTGTATTGAGCCGTATTGTATTGTACCCATTCTGCAATGTGTTAAATAACGTTTACATCCATTTCATATCGGTAACGTTACCACATTACGTTAGCATTTAAGCTATATACTATACATGGATATAGCCATTCACATTAGATATAGCCATTCACATTAGCATGTAGCTAACAACACCGGCGGTCTTTTGTGAGACTAAACTATCCGCTCTTGGTGGTAAATTGTGTTGCTGATGGTTTTGTTTCATCAACAAAATGAGAGGCAGAACACAGTGAATGTATCCGTTTGTTTATTGCAGTTTCTTTCTTTGCTGAAAATAATATGTTCCGTTGGCAAAATGATCCAGTCCAGCTGTGCTTCTAAACAGGAAGTTTACTTCTTCTTCTTCAGTGAATTAATGGCAGATCGCGACCCAACAGGAAGTTTAGTGAGCGTACAGCCTTTTCTGATTGGTTGAAATGGCCTTCATGTCTGAACAACATCGCCGCCTACTGTTTTGGCATTGTACTAAATGTATCGGTTACTGGGTTCCCAGCTCTGCCGTGAGTACGCAGTTATACACGGTTGTTCGCCTGTGTTCACCGTGTGGACGGAGTTTTATTTTTTCAAACTTCGGTCATATTAAATCCAAACCCTCGTGTGGACAGGGCCTAAATGTAAAAAATATCAGTGTTTTGTTTTTTGGTGTGCTTCTTATTCTAGGTGTTCAGGTTGCCTGATTTGTTAAAACATGCACATGTACCTCAATTTGAAATGCCTGCAGTTTACCATGATGAGATAATATAAAAGGAACTAGGGATGGCACCAGTATTGGTCCGATACTGGCCAAATTCACAGGATTTGTTTTCCGATCCGATACAGGCCATAAAGCATGCCATCACGTGAACAGTAGTAGCGTGACAACAACGTTAGCATTAGCTAAACGTAAGTCAACTTGTTAGCAGCGCGCCGCGATCATGTCAGCTGTGTGGTGTTATTTTAAGCTCAAAGAAGAGAAAGGCAAAACCATAGATATCTATAGCAAAACAGCCTGTGGTGTTATGCTAATGTGTGTGCATTAATACGACACAGAGTACAGGCCACCGTACTGGGGTCACAGACAGGTACACAGGGCAGAGTAGACTAAGAGCGGATAATAACGGACCTGTATGGTGGAGCTAACAGAATGAAGACACGCACAAACAAATACAGAGGACTCGCATGTATACTTGTGGAATAACACGACACAGCCAAGTGTAATATCTGCGACGCAAGTATTTCTAGGGGTGGCAGCAACACTGGAAACTTCAACACCACACAACACTTGCAGATTAATCATGGAAAGGGAGTATGCCGAGTTCATATGTGCAACGAATGCCAAGAGGAAAAGTTTTGTCGCAGCAGCTAACATAGCTGGAAACCATTCAGAAGCGAGAGAAACTCCCTGCAGACAGTAACAAAGCAAAGCTGAAGAAAACCGAGACAATAACCACATTTACTGTGCTTAGGGTGACCAGGTGTCCCACTTTTGGTTGTACTGTCCCACCATTTGACCGAATGTCCCGCGTCCCACATATTGAGAGGATGTCCCTCTTTTCAAAGCAAAAAAAAAACATTGGTCTAAAAGCCCCTCCCTACAGTAAACGTAGCAACCCGCCTCTTTTCCACACACATTTGCTCTGCTCGTGACCAGGGGCGGATTTAGGATTGTAGGAGATCCGGGGCTTAGCCCAGATGGGCCCCCCCTTTTTTTTTTTTTGGGGGCAGGCAAGGGGTGGTTTGGAGGGGGTGAGGCACGACCCCCTCCACGACGTTTCTTTTTTTTCTTTTTAATGAACCTGTACGTGCAATTTCCTGCAATATAGAGCCTTCAATCTTGACCAATAAAGCTGCTCTTTTCACTATAAAACTCAGTTAACCATAACGTAGTTATGGTTAGATTTATATATTGGGGGGGGATATATCATATTTTTCATATAATCAAAAAGTGGTGGAGCAAGATCATACCTTTGCTCCCCCAAGTTCAATAGTGGGAGAGCAGAGATGCTCCGAATGCTCTTATGGCCAGGCGTCTATGATTCACTGATACAAAGTAAAATAGTGCAGTGCAATAAAATAGTTAGTAAAATAGAATAAAATAATGCAATAGTGCATTGCAATAAAATAGTTATCATCGTATTTTTTCGGGAGGCCGGTAAGGAGTGCATTACAGTAGTCGAGTTGGCTTGAGATAAAGGCATGGATCTGGTTTTCAGCGTCCTTTTGATTTATAAATGGCCGTACTTTAGCTATGTTTCTAAGGTGGAAGAATTAAGTTTTTGTCAACTTGTTGATTGTGATTTAAAGCTTAGGTCTGAGTCTACCATAACACCAAGACTTAACTCACTCAAATACAGTTAGCAGCTGGATAGACCACAGATGGAAATTAGCTTCTGCTAAATCTGGTGCAAACATATTTTCATGTAACAATGATGAATTTAAAAAAAAAAATCATTTTTTTTTTTTTTAAATAGATTCAGGGCTTTTCAGAATACATCCGGGGCTTGAGCCCAGGTAGCCACCCCCTAGCTCCGCCCCTGCTCGTGACGCTACCTCATATCGCAGATCTGATTGGTTAGGTAGTAATTTAGCGCGCTGTCAAAATGTAGCGCACTGTCAAAAAAGAAAACACAACATTACAAGCGAACTATGAATCAAGATGGAAAGCAGTCAAAAGAAACGGACCTGCAGTTACAACCAAGACTGGCAAATGACACATGCCTGGGTGAGGCCGATGTCAGGCAATCCTCAGGGAGCTTTCTGTGTTTTGTGTCATAGTTCGTTTTCAATTGCTCATGGAGGAGAATACGACTTGAAGCGCCACAGTGGACGTGAGTCTCACATGAAAGTGGCTCACCAAAAAGAAACATCCAGATCTATGGATATGTTTCTTCTTAAACCAAAAAATTATAGCCAGACGAACAAGGTCACTGCAGCGGAGATAACAAGCGTCTATCACACTGTACAACACTCCCATTCATACAGGTCAGCCGACTGTGGTAGCAAGCTAGCTCCTGTCATTTGGCCAGACTCGGATATTGCAAAAAAAATATCGTGTGGTCGTACAAAAGCTACATCCATAGTTATTTGTTCCCTAGTGTTCCCTAGTTCTGTGTTAACAGGGAATATCGAACACAAGACATTCCTGTCAAGTGATAAAGTTTGAATATTTAAAACGGATGTTAGGTGGTAACAAGCCGGCTGCCAGTGCCAAGATGAATGTGGAGAGATATAATTCTGTATTTAATTTGTATTTATTTTGATTTAACCTTTATCTATTCGGTGAAGACCAGTTATTCTAATAAAAAAATTTACATTATCTATCTGTCCCACTTTGTCCCACCAAAATCTTACTGTTGTCCTGCTTTTGGACTTTTTGCATCTGGTCACCCTAATTGTGCTGGACCAGCCCCTTTCTGTTGTTGAAAATGTAGGTTTCCGACGCTTAGCCTCACTTCATGTTGCCAAACCGTCATTATCTCTGACACGGCTATCTCAAATAAGTACAATGTTGTGTTTCTTTTTCAAATGTAGCCAAGAGTAAAGACCCTAACCCTATCAAAACAGCAGTCAAAGTGTATATTTTCAGCACTAGACGCGAGGACAGGAAGCCGTCATGAAATCGCTGTAGTCTTATTAACGTATTAACTAAATAATTTGAACAAAATAAAAAGCAGCAGCACTATTGCATAACTGAGTCATGTGTGGTATGTATTTCTTCCTTTAGGGGAGTTTTTGATGTTTTATAGATGGCTAGGTTAAACACAGGTTTTTGTTTTTTAAGGGAGTATCGAATCGGTATTGGCAGATACTCAAGGCTGTGATATCAGTATCGGACATGAATAAGTGGTATCGTGCCATCCCTAAAAGGAATTGATACAACTGTGTTGTAGTTGTTTAGCGTTGATTTCATGCATGCAATTATGTTGGTGGTTATTGTTTATTGACTATAGAACTGTGTTGTGGTTGAATTTTTATTCCATACATACAACTCTGTTTACCTTTTATTATTGACTTAAATTGTTAATTCCTGTCCAATGTGACTACCATCACAAGTGATGCTACTTAACCCACCTTCTCGCTCTCATACATTGACAAAACCAATGATGATATGAGGACATGAAAATTCCTGAAGCATGTAATGTGTATTGCACTTTAACTTTTTGAATGTTTAATGTTTTTAACATTTGTGATATTTGAATGTTCCTGACGAAGCTTGTAACCTACCGTGCCAAATGATTGACGGAGCTAGAGCCCCGGGAGTCGGTGTTGTATTTGTACAACACTGTGTACTTCGGCGCACACCTCACATATCGGCATGTAACTCGAGAACCGCTGAACGGATTGTGTCACCTGAAATGGCTATCGACAGGCAACAAATAGGGCTTTAATTCGATATATATATTGTATTAAAATATATGCACACCCGAGCCGGTAGAGGTTGCCAAAGTGCAGGTGGGAAAATCTTCCTCAAGAGGGCCCACATGTGGGCCCTCGCATGTTAACATGTTTTACTTTTGTGATATTTGAATGAATTGAAGAATATTTTTGTTGACCACTTGAAAAGATTGTAATAAAAACATTGTTCAGTTTTCTTTTGTCTGAACTGCATTGTGTAACATTTTAAATAGACTTTTAACTACTCTCATCATTTGGGGTGACCATTTGTCATGTGGGGTAACCAATGCTTGTCAATAACTGTACTAAATTCAAAATAGAATATCCATCAGTTTTGGCTCAAATATTAATCACTGGTATACTATGCTTAAGTGGATACTATCTGTACACATTTTAAATCAGTTTTATGGGTTTTAGAGCATATATGGGTATTGTAACTGCATTACGAGGGAGACACTGCCATTATAGAATAAACTTGTGAAATCATGGTTTACAAAAAATTAAAGGGCACACAAGCCTGTCTTTCTTAAGATGTATATTTAATTACTGATACCTGTTAAAATATTAGTAACGTTAAGGAAATATATTCATTTTGAGATAAATTACGGTCGCCCCAAATGACTTTTATTAAGGCCATGTCCTATTCAACTTTAAAAACACAAATCTCTTAATTTGGGTTTTTTGCATAAATGCATGTATACACTACACATTGAAAGTGATCTCACAGACAAACTTAAAGCAGAGAAGATCATTGATGCGCGAAACGTCACATTTTTTTTGTTGCATTAAGGTAAGACAATGGTTAATCATATTGGATGCCTTCATTTGAACAATTAATTTGCACTATATGAAATGAGTGGGGCTCGCTGTAGTAGCCTAGTAGTGTGTGTATTGTATGACATCAGAACCTGGACAGCACCGTTTGCGTGCAAGCAAAACAGAAAAAGGAAAAAAATTTCACGCTCCGCGCGAGTCCCATTCCATAATAGCCTACCCTAATGTCCAGCTCACCCGCCGCCTATGATAGCGCTCGTGGATTGAGCCAGGATCTCAATCTCCTCAGGGTTAAGCTGTTATTTTCCTGCTGCCACAGAGGACAGTAAGGTGCTCTGTGCTGTAGAGGAGAAAGCCTCATCTGCCAGGCCAAAGAGCTGACAGTGGAGAGGCTGCTTCAGTCTCTGCTTTCTATCTGGTAGCAGATACTCTCCCACCATTCCATCCAGTTGAGGGTGGGGAGTGGAATTCCCCTGAATGCGGCAGCAAACTTGATGAGTTTAGGGAACACAGTAACGATACTGCTCTCTGTTGAACTGTCTTTGTCAACGAAGGAAGCAGAGGCACCGGGAGTGTTCCATTTCCATTCCGGTGCTCACCAGGGAAGGGGTGAACTCCATCTCTACATCGATCTGTGACCCAGAAGCAGTGTCTGCCTTGAACGAAAGATTCAGTGCTTTAGGGTCATCATTGTCAAGGAGAAGCTTGACTTGGTGGGAGACTGGGGTGTGTCCTGAATGAGAGATCTGTGGGGGAGTTTTCAGAATATAGGTGAAGGAGCAGTCCAATAGGTGGAGCAACTCTCTCCTTGGAGTTATAATGGACAGCTTCTTCCCAGAGGCCATCCATAGGAGTCTGACTGAACATAATGAACTATGCCCCACAAGGACACAATGATATTTGTATTCATACTTGTAATGTAAAAAGAAAGTAATTTTTAAGTGCAATTGTCATGTTGCCATTTTTGGTGTAGGCCTACGTAGCTTATATGTTGTATACGTCACGTTCGTCGTCTAGTGCCAGTGTGGTGTCTTTGCATTATGTTGCGTACCCAGTGTACTTTTCTGCAGAACTGCTGTACGTGCTAGCAGTCAGATTGATTTATACCAACATTGGCAAATAAAGTGATGCTGAAATTCTAAAGAGAAAAATCATAGAGCTGCACCCTAGACAGTGTGCAGTATAATGGCACAGCTCATAGGACACTGACATTACCCATGGTGATTTTACTGGAATATGGGTACATTTTCTGATTCAGAGCTGTAAGCCCTACATTTAAATATAACTCATTTGGATGCAATACCTCAAACAAACATTGTATGAGCCCACAAAGCCTGTCACTAATTCAGTGTCAATGTACCAACTCCAAAAAGTGTTAATTCATAACACAATCTAAAGTCTGGATGTTCAGACTTCCAGCTTAGGGAGACTTATCTATAGCCCAAGATCATACATAAACATAATCAGTGATGCTCGTGTTCAGGGAAAAGATGAAAAGGCTTTTCTAGAAAGAAATGAACTGAATGAGAGTTGTGTCAAAACTCCAAAGCACAAATAACATCCTTGTTATCCATGTCTTGTCTGTGTGTACATGTATGTGCATTCATTAGTGGAGGCTGGGGCAGGCAAGGCACACACACAAATACAATTATATAGAAACTCTAGATCTAGGCAACAGTATCTGGTGAACTTATGTTTGACATGTGGCCTATAGATGGTGCTACAGACATGCATTGATTACAGGGGCATGCTTTTGCACTGTCGATATGCAGAAAACAGAACAAACAGCAACTCACACATATGAAGACTGATACAGAGATAAAAATGTCTGTATTCAAATCATTGTCTTTTGTAAATTACATTCATTGACATAGAAATAGGTTGTTTGAATAGAAAAATGAAATTGAAAAACATTTTCCATCAACCATTTATGAATTTCCTTAAACAAGTTATGTCTTCAGGTGTTTCAGGGTGAAGGGAACAGCGAGTTGAGGAAAGAAAACCAGACAAAGATAAAACAGAAAAAAAATAGCAGAAATTACATAATTCTTAACAGCACACGGGTCAGAGGGCTTGATAAGTGACAGGAAGTTAAAACAGATCATCTGGACCCGTCCCCTCACTCAGCAGCTTAGCACCAAACACAACAGCAGGCCCAGTTTTATTTTCTGTGTATCAGACCCGGCGTTGCAACTAAAACGGTGCCCCCCAGTTATCAATTGATGACTACCCACTTGTGCGGCATTTTTTTTTGATAGTACAGCGGACAAACAAAAATCATTGAAAAGATAAAACATATAATTGCAAGTTGCAATTGGACTGAAAAACAAATCTCACAATGGACCATGGTTTATCATGCGTCAGCTCCTAGATGGTGTCATTAAGTACTGCACCTTCCCACAACAGGATTCTTTTTCTTGTTCATTTCAATGGGAAAGAGGTGTTCCTGACAGCGCTGGTTAGCTTAGCTTGCTTTTAGCACTAGAAGTTTAAAATATTATCCACTGGGTGCATACTATAACCTTTATCAAGTTTTGTAACAGATTACAGAAGCCTATTGGAACGTGAGGTTCCGATATGATTTGATTAATATATCTGCATTATTTTATCCCACTTTATGCTTTGCTGCTTGTTTTACACAGATTTTATGTCTTATTTCTTACTGATGTAAAGCACTTTGAACTGCAATCCCCTGTATGAAAGGTGCTATACAAATAAAGTTATTATTATTATACCTCCCCTCCCCCATGCTGCTATGATGCCCGAATTTCCACAATCAATAAAGGAATATCTCATCTTAGATGGAAGATATAAGGAAGGCGAAAAATTCTCAAACTGTCAAGTTATGTTTACGCTAATAAAACCTCTTAACAAGCCAATTAAACGCTGTGGCGACATTTACAAAAAAGGGCATTCCGACAGCTCTCCGGATTAACCAATGATCCAGTTTGGTTCCAGAATAAACTCTTGTGGTTGAACAGCCAATTTACACATTTTCCCCAAATGTTTGGGCATTTTGCACCAAGGGACAGGTATGAAAAATGTATGACGGTAATGACATCGAACCTAGGAGGAGTCAACTATATGCACATGGTCCATTTGGTAAAACGGGGTCGGCTTTCTTCTGAAGCAACTACATGCTTTTTGACCCTCAAATCACAATGCTGGTATCTTGTTTCACTGATCAACGATCAAAATTGTTAGATTAAAAACCTGGTTTAAAAAAATAACATACACCTTGTGCCTTTAGAGATTCCCAATTACCATTCTTTGCTATGTAGCACTTGAGATAGATCTATTAACAAAAGGTCACATTTTGAGACAAGACCAAAACAATAATACAAGTAAAATCTTTCATTGCATATATGGTAGTTTACAAAGGACATTCCTTTCTCTCCCACACCTCACCTTTTGTATTATGTAATAGGATTTCCACGACATACTTTTGTGATGTCACTAATTCATCCATTGTTGCCAACGCACATCAGGCAAGCATGACCTGAATATGTGAACGTAACGCACATGCAACACCATTCTCTCACACACTTTCACTCCAATTAAAATTATGACATTCAGTTTGGATTCTATGCACCTGGTTTCTCAAGAAAGATGCACCCAGCAGAAAATCGTTGCTTATAAATTACCACACGTCTTTCTCTCTCATTAAAAAAGGACCAGTCCTTCGCCACTGGTAACAGCTAGTTCCAGAGAAGAGCACTTGGAAAATTCAAAAGAGAAATTGTATGGTTTCTTATGAGACCATAACAATAAGAAAGTGTGAAAAAGGAGCTTTAGAAATGAACAGGCATTTTATAGTTCAAAGAAGCAGCAGCAAGTTGTGTATAGTCAATCCAAAGGTCATGGATGGAGTCCTGACTGATTTCCATTAGTGCTGATGACATTGTGAGGTACTGACGTCTTGTTTCATACAGTACAGCCAGCGTGGCCGGGGGTTGGTCCATTGCATTGGACGAGGGGGTATATGCAGAACAATTATGGCCACCAGTTTAGGCACTTAGATCCTGCCGGGATCAAAATTCCATCATGGTGTCTGGATATTCTGATCTTTGATATATGTTTGGGTGTGGGTGTGTGAGTTAAATTGTGTTTATGTCTTATTTATTTACGTGTGAGTGTGTGTGTGTGTGTGTGTGTGTGTGTGGTGGAGACGGTGTCACTCTCTTATGCTAGCAGAGTAAGAGAACTGGGGGAAATGTGATTGCTGGTTGGGGTCGTCACAATCCAGATTTTTATCTGTAAGATAAAGAAGACTGTCAGGATGCATGTTCTTCTTAACAACAAACCAGGTTGTCCAACCAAATAATAAATTGGTGAGACCAAGTTCGCCCACAGATGATCTGGTGAACTAGCATGACGTATTTTCCCTCAAGTACGCTTCACTCCCTCCCTAATAGTATAGCGATACTTACACTTGTCCGGAGGCGTGAGCGTAATGGTCTGTGCTGTGAACTCGTCGTCAAAGTAGCGGGTGTCCGTCTCTGATGTCACCTGTGGCTTGAAGAGCGGGGTGAGCTGAGGAGGGGGGAAGCAGTGATTGGTTATTGAGCTCCAGCGCGACACAATGATGGTTCCTTGCAGATCTAACCAATCAGGTAGGGATGTCCCGATCAAGCTTTTTTGCCAGAGTAATTTACTATTGAGTAATATTTGTTTTATCCTAGATGATACTTATGCAATAGCTCCCTTCAGGCCATGGTATATATGGTTATTATATCACAGCTATGGGGCGTAGTTTGTCCCGACCAGAAGCGGAGGGCTGACTGCCCCTTAGAATAGAATAGACTTTTAATTGTCATTGCACACAAGTATACAACGTATACAAAGTATATAGCTATGATATAATAACAATATGCCATGGCCTGAAGTGAGCTATTGCTTTTATAAAACAGTTACCAAGTAGGCTATGTCAATATGAAAGTAAGACACACTTCAATTTAAATGTTATACCGGATGAAATAAAAAACAGCAGGAGTATTTTTAAGTTTAAAAAGATGTTTAAAAACAGGGTTCTAGAATATTAGTAAAATTTAACCTACAATCTGTTTATTTTTTATTTATTTATTTTTTTCTACCATGCAACTCTGGTATTGCAGATGCATTTTTGTTTTTCCTTCTTGTTTGTTTATTTGTGAAAATGTTCGATTTTTTTTTGTTTATTTATTTGTAAACATTCGAAATAAAATAATTCATTCATTCATTCATTCATGATATTATTAGTAAATAATAATGTACAAAATAAAAGTCCCTCCTGGCTGCCTGCAGTGCAAGGCAGTTGCTATGCAACATACACACTAACAACTACCGGTAACTGGCATTCTATTTTTCATAGTCGGGCAGATATGCCGACTATTTACCAAGGCCGACCGCTGTTTTAACCTATGACCTAGGACCATCATTATACAGATTTAATATTTCTTCAGGCGAGAATGTACCCATTTAGATTCCAAATATGTACTGTAGTCAGTTCGTCCAAATAACGCTTGTTTGGAAATTTGCTCCAACGTTTGCGGAGATTGAGCGACTGCGACAGGACTGGGGTTGGCGCCCAGTTAAACTGGGAATCCCCCATTCAACGTGAGGTTAACTACCGTAACCGACCGTCTATATTCCTTTATCTGTAATTTATTAGTCTCCCCAGTTAGCAGCTAGATTAACACTTTAATCGCCAAAAACGCTGGAACACGTCTTTCCCCGCCATGCTCATTCTGCCAAAGACGCTGGACCATGTCTTTGATATCAATATTTCAAAAATCTGTGATCGAAATCATATTTCTCCCCCGGAGACCCCCCCCCCCCCCATCAGGTCATCATCAGATCATACTTAGTAACTGCTAGAAGCACGTCCATTTGAAATTTTTTATCTCGCGCAGATTCCTATCAAACTGTATTTCATCATCAATATAATGCATTTGGGGCTATAAATCACTTTCTGGAGAAAGCTGCAGAAAACGATAAAAACATACTTATACTTTAGACCGTATTTTAGTATGAATATGTGAATGAAAAAGTATAACGTTGCTACACCCTGAACAATAGATATAGGACATTGAATGGGCCATAGTAATGTCAATTTAGCAATACAATTTAAAAAGTTATAGCCCTGCAAAGAAGGGGAACTTCTCCATGTTAAATAGGGCTGGCGAAGGATGGTAAATTATGAATTTAACCCTGGCGATCAAAGTGTTAATACATTTAGTGGAAGTATCAATAATCTGGATAAAACCATCGCTTCATCCATCCGATTCAGATGATGCTAACGGACATTTTGAACCGCTCTGGGTCCATATATGGACATGTGCGTGCCGTGATGCGAGTGATTCTTCCATAGACCAGACTGTCTCATTTAACAATGCTAAAGTTTTTTTCCTCAGATGTAAAGTGATACTGATTAAACCATGATTTTGTGAAAAGGAATTAGAATCATAGCTGTGGATATACGCTCATTATACCATGGCTATGAACCAATCAGATTGCATGATTTGAGCTACCCGTTTTATAAAGTTGCACAGCACACACTTCAAATCCATTTAAGTTAGTAAGGCCAATCCAATGTAGGTAGGGCCTCATAAACTCTGTTTTTCAAAAATGTAATTTCCCCTGTGTCATTTCTTCTGGATTTATAATTATTTTTAAATGATTATTTAGCCTTAACTCATTGGACGCCAGTCACGATGATAGTCGGGTTAACTCGCAGACGCTTGAGCGCCAATCACGGCGATAGTCAGGTTTTAATCGTTATTTCTTTTATTAGCGATATCCATTCATTTTCATCCATCCAACCTGATGTTATCGTTGGGAATGGGTCTGAGCTCGCAAAAGGGCAAATACCGCCGCCTATCGTCTCCCGGATGGTATTGCACATCATTGGATTGGATTGGCTGGGGATGTGCATCAAGAAAAAAAGTCCGGTCCGGGTTTTGCTTCTCGGGCATGCAGTATCGTTGTACCACGTTGACTGGGGGGACTGGGAGCAGCGTGGATTATGTGTTTTGGACTATAACGTTGGATCAATGGACGCGATCGATATTTGGAATGACGATCAGGAATTGGATTAATCTTTTTGCAGAACATCTGATGTGAGGTAAGGACGCTATGTTACCAGTTTTGGGTTAATCAGATGTTTTTTTTCATAGCGATCACAACGTGTCTGTGTGTGTGTGCGTGCCGTTGGCGCTGAGCAACGCACGGATAAGCGATTTTTCAGCCCGCTTTTGTATCGTGCATAAGGACACATATACTATAGATAATCTAGCATTTATTTGAAACAGATTCATAAATCAGCCGAAAAATTACACCGTGTTTTGTGTATTCCACTAAAGGGCTATTATCGCGTCTTTCTCTGGAATTACTAGAAATCTCCAAAACTATGCTCATATTCAAAATGGTATAAAGCGGAAATGTACAGATGAAAAAACAATCCGTTTCATACATGTTGACTGCAAGCAAGTCATTGATAAGCGATAGGTGTATTAGACCCATAGCCATAATTTAAGATATATTTTAAGCACTCGGAAATGTTCCCGTCCTCCCATTGATTAAAGTGGTGGCGTGCTAGCCCTAATTTGGTCATATAGGCGTGGCGGTCAATGAGTTAATGTGTTCACTGTAGGTAGACATAGCCTGAATCTCTGAGTCCAGTCATGCTATTTGCTGATGGAATAACCGTTCCTAACCACTGCAGTTTTTACAGTCTTATTGTTGTCTCACTGTTCTGTCCTGTCTTGCACTTTACTTATAATTATTTATTTACTGTTGTATTGTTCTAAATTGTGAAACGCATGCACTGTAATCGTCAAATCACGTTCCATTTGTACTGCAATATGGTGAATAAAGTAATCTGAATCTGAGGATAGCAGCTACAACTACGTCAACACGCCTGGGCCTGTTCCTGCTGCCTAGAGCGAAGCAATATGCATCTCGCTCTGTGATTCAGTGCTTCTCTACTCTGTTTCTCCCCTTCGACTGTGTGTGTATGTGCATAGTGTAACCTCTCCTCACACTGACTAAATAGAGGATGCAGGCATAATATGTCTAGCCTGCATCACAGCTTTCCCTTACACTTTCTGCGCCAACCCATATATTTCTCGGGTTATCTTGCCAGCGGTTGAGCGCCAGAACATAATTTTTTATTTTTTTCTATTTTAATATTCTATGCTGTCTCACGGACCTCGGTGTATCATTGGGACTCATTCAGAGACGCCGAGAGTGCAATACCGGCCGAATCCTGCTAGGTGGCAGTATGGCCTACCCTTTGAAACCTTATTTCACACTGTGTGTTACATCGTATATGGTCCGGGCGGAGAATTTAGACCAAGCCAAGTAAATCGCTTCATCTGAGCTCTTAGAAACGCGTTCAGCACACTCCATGTAAAGGTAGTAAAGGTAAGGACTATACGACATCAACCCTACATTGATCCAACAATGATTTCACATCGATCGCAACGATCAACGTGTGGTATTAAAAAAAAATGCCATTGCTGATGATCAGAGCATCAAAAAAACGACCCCCCCCCCCCCTTTGATGCATTCATGATGAAACATAATACCTATTACCGGTATATACCTTTGATTTGGAAATAGTAACGTGTACAGGCGAGCAACGCGAACGCCTTTAGCTAAATTCACATATCGCTCCATGAGGCAGTTTCCAGGAATTAGCCAGGATCACTATGAAACTATACAATATTCACCATGGGATAACACGCGAACGTATACATGAACAAATTCATTCTTTTTTACATGTTGAACGAGGGATAGTTACCGTCAAATGAGCCATAGTATTGTCTCCATAGCTATAATATAGAATATAGATATAGCCCTGCAAACACTGCAACGCACAGTGAAAATGCCTATATTTTAAAGCATGGCGCATTTTCTACAGGATGAGGATAATAGCAGTGAATAGTTTTTTTTTTATTTATTTTTTTACAAAAAAAGATCTGAATTTGATCGGGCTTAACATAGCCGATACAGATGCGTAAAACCATTCTAGGGATGCAGCGATGTAATGTAATTAACTGTGGTTAAAAATGTTAGTTTCTTAACCATTAAGCATTTTATAAGCTACAGTATCTATGTTTATGTGATTCTTTTAACCTGTTTTAGGGAACTATTGCATTTTTTATGTATTTACTTTTAGGTTGAGACTACTTTCTTTGCAGGACCAAAAGAAATATAAAAAATATAAAATACAAAAAAACATTTAATTATAAAATGTGTCTTTTTCCCCTCTATAAACATAAATTCATGGTTAATAATCTAAATACTGTGAAATCATGATATTCATACCATCAAAACCATTGCATTCTTAATTTCAACCTCACTATTTCTTACCTTCCTTTCTATTACATCCTGCCAGTTGATGGAGCCGAAGAATTTGTGGGTCATTACATCTTTGGCATCATTAAGACCTCCCCCTAACCTGTCAATCAGGAAATATCTGTCAGAACTAGTAAGGTGTAAAAGATACAAAATAGATTGACCGATTCCAAGTGCCACCTTCTCTTCTTGACCTTTCAATAACACCATGGGAACCATTGTTATCCAGCTTAGCTTGGCTGCGGTCGGATATGTCTCGAACATCAAGCCATTATTTCTGCTGCAGGGGATGTTTAAAAGATGTGCCTGAGGAAAGTATGTAAGTGACACCACGAAGAGTGGGTTGTTTTTATCTTTTCCCTAAACCCAAAAACGAATTTGCTCAAATGTTAGTATTGGATTTATGTGGAAGACTGGTCTATCAGAAGACCTAAACATAAGGTCATGTAATGTTGACACTAACATCATCACCAAGGGACCAAATGTTATGACTGCTCAAAGGTCAGTGACTGTCTTTTAATTGACTGTTAGCATTAATATTAGCTAGTAGGGGTGTAAAGGTACACGTATCCGTACCGAAAGTCTGTGCACCGAACGAATACAACGGTATGTTAACCACTAAAGACCGCCCACTGGGGGCTGTTTTTTTCACAATCTAATATAATAATAATAAAAATAAATGTACAAGTCGATTATTAATTTCAATATCGAATATTCGTTGACAGCCCTACAAGTACAATTAGTTACTGCACACTACATCACCCCTGAGTGGAACATGGAAAGCCAAACTTTCCCCCACTGTACCGAAAACCTGCACTGAACAGAGACTTCAAAACCGAGGTACGTACCGAACCGTGGTTTTTGTATACCGTTACACCCCTATTAGCTAGAATACTATTGGCAATGTGCAGCAGACAATAACACAACTGTACGTTTAGCTACTTGGCTAACACTACTTGCTGGCTACCCAGGGTTCTAATAACTGCTAGTTACTACCAACTGGCATGGAAATGCTAGCTTTAGAAAATTTGCTTTTGCTGAAATACCCACAGACCATTTTTGCTATCCAAAATAACACTGCAAAACCGATGTTCAGCAAAGCTTAATGTTAACGTTAACATATGCTATTTTTCCCATGTGGGTAGCTTGCAGTATCTTAGGTAACATTAACTAGGTAGCATGAATTGAAAATGGGGGACCCTGATGTAAACAAGACGAAAGTCTTTCTCTGGTCTATATCCCCAAACAATTGTGTGTATTGAGCCGTACTGTATTGTACCCATTCTGCAATCTGTTAATAACATTTTCAATCAATCAATCAAAAAGCAAGGCCCACTCGGACCTAGTAAGCCAGTAGCCATTAGACCATTCCTGTTACTGTATATGGCTAGTCTCTAACCATGTAGCCTATATGGCTAGTCCCCAACCAAAATATTATACCGTTAGGAGAAACCAAAGAGGTTGCTAGACCATTTTTGGAGAGACTCCAGTAAGAAACAGTTTGTACCAGAAATTGACGACAACGTGCAACATAGCCAGGATCAATTTAGTTCTACATATGTATGAATTTACCCGCACAATATGAAGATTCTTGAAAATCTATTTGATAATTATTATTATCTATTTATTTTAAAATCCAGTGAAGATTGACTGATGTAGCAACAGTGACCAAGCCAAGCGTAGGTGGAGCTTGGGATCGGTCAATTGTCCAAAAGTACCTCTGTTTGGGGTCCTTCTTGAGTAGGCCTGCCAGTAGGGCCTTGGCATCAGGGGCAAGGTTCCTGGGGAAGCGTATCTCCCCCATGAGAATGAGCTCAAACAGGCGCTCGTGGTCCTGGTTGTAGAAGGGCAGCCGTCCACACATCATCTCATACATCACCACGCCCAGCCCCCACCAGTCCACCGCCCGGCCGTAGTCATTGTCTTCTAGGACCTGGAAGATGATGGGAGGACATTTACATGTTATCTTTATGGACATATTTCGGTAAAGGGCCACAGTCATGAACAGAAACTCTACTTTTCTACAGACAACAATAATAAAACATTTTATTTGTATAGCACTTTCTCACATACTCTTAAAGGAAAACTCCAACATTTTGTGAAATGAGCTTATTTAACATCTTCCCTGGAGTTAGACAAGAAGATGCATACCTTTTTTGTCTCTGTGCATGCATTAGGCTTAGGGAACAGCCGCTCCGTTAGCGTAGCAGATTTGTACCCTGACGTTCCCTACAGTGCCCTACAGTCATGAAATACACTCCAAATACAACTCCAAAACGTTCCTGTAAACATGTTGTGACCCGTGTATTTACTACGTGGAGAAATTAAAAATAATTGAATTCGACAATTACGTTTTCTAAGCAAATATACTCTGAACAATTTTTTGCCTAACCACTCCTCTCTGGGCGCAGTCAGTGATTTCAACGTGAAGCTGTGTTTGTTGACATTCTCATTCATTCAAAGGATCCGAACCGATTGAAGTTTATGGATACCATGACTTAAAATCCTCTTACCTTGACGATTAAAAGCCTCCCCAATTTAGAAAACAGTATTCCAATGGCTGGTCTTGATAGGCTGCTAGCTAACGGAGCTAACCAACAAACACAGAACCGGGCGGACACTAAAGAAAATAACGAGAGTAATGACTTCCTTTCTGGGGGGTTTCAAAATAAAAGAGCGACGTCTATAGCAGCGGAATATGTTTATTTTGTACATTATCTAACGTTAACACGAACCTAAACTAACTTTAGGTTAGTTGTAACGTTAGTTTAGGTTCATGTTAACGTTAGATAATGCACAAAATAAACGTATTCCGCTGCTATAGACGTCACTCTTTTATTTGGTATACTTTGATGCTTTGATCGTCACCAACGGCATACATTGTGGAGTAACACACACACGATCGAGGTGAAGACATGGTTGGACAACGCAGGATTGATATCATATAGTCCTTACCTTCACTAGGATGTACCCCAAAAAGAATATTCTTTTAAAAATAAATGATTATCTGATCGCGATTCGAAGTATTGGTGTCCATCGTGTCGCCAACATAATCCACCACACATCATGCATCGGGAGCATTTGATGCTTCTCAATCCGATCGTTATAACCACTCCACTCGCCCAAAAAAGAAAATTGTGCCCGGAGACATTTGGCCGTTACACAGGCCAAGATACAAGGTTTCAAAGGGTGCTCGATACCGCCGTCTAGCTGGATGCGGCCGGTATTGCACTTTGGCGATCTCAGACTCATTCCCTATGGTAACACCAAGGTCCCTGGATGAATAATGAATAAAAAGAAAATTGCAAAAAATAATCGATGTTACGTTTTTTTGGCACTCAACGGTTGTCGCCCAATAACGACTTTTTACGTTTTGGGCACAGAAAGTGTTAACATATGGGTGAAGAAATACAGGAATAAATAAAAACAAATAAATAAATAAATAGGAGAATGAATAAATAGGGAAATGGATGAATATGAAAAACTGAAATAAATGTAAACAGAAAATAAATTGGGAAAAATTACATTTTAATATCATGTAATGACATCCCCCCAACCCAGATTTCACAAAATTTCTAATTAACATGCACATTTATTTGAAAATGTAGTCTAATCACGACGATAGTCAGGTTTTAATCGTTATTTCTTTTATTAGCGATATCCATTCATTTTCATCCATCCAACCTGATGTTATCGTTGGGAATGGGTCTGAGCTCGCAAAAGGGCAAATACCGCCGCCTATCGTCTCCCGGATGGTATTGTACATCATTGGATTGGATTGGCTGGGGATGTGCATCAAGAAAAAAAGTCTGTCCGGGTTTTGCTTCTCAGGCATGCAGTATCGTTGTACCACATTGACTGGGGGGACTGGGAGCAGCGTGGAATGGATTATGTGTTTTGGACTATAACGTTGGATCAATGGACGCGATCGATATTTGGAATGGCGATCAGGAATTGCATTAATCTTTTTGCAGAACATCTGATGTGAGGTAAGGACTCTGTTACCAGTTTTGGGTTAACCCATTCTCTGCCGGAGCTTATATCCATCCTTGTAACCTCTCTGCCAGCACTATTTGTCTATGGAGATGTTCACCTTCTTTGCAGGGCTATAACTTTTTAAATTGTATTGCTAAATTGACATTACTATGGCCCATTCAACATCAATTATCTATCGTTCAGGATGTAGGAACGTTTTACTTTTTCATTCACACATTCATACTAAAATACCGTCCAGAGTATAAATATGTTTTTATCGTTTTCGGCTGTATTTCATAGAACGTGAGATATAGCCATAAATGTATATATTAGATGATCAAATGCAGTTTGATACCGATCAACGTTATACTAAAAATGTCAACTGTACATGATCCTAAACGTCATGACTGGTCATCTGCTGGTGACCGGGGGGGGGGGGGGGGGTCGTTTATAATGCAATGACCGACGTTAAATGATTCATGTAGTATGGGTGATATATAGATCAGAGCAGTTTGTATGGATAATAATAATCAAAAACGCTGACACTCACGGCAGCTTCCTCTTACCATTGGGCGATCACACTGGCGCAAACAGATCCCAGTTATGTGATGTTGATCTAGGTGATCCAGTTCCGGTTTGAATAATAATAATATACGTCCAATCATGTTGTTTATTGAGTTATGGCAACGGATCGATATGCACGGTGTCTGGATAGAGTCCCGCGAGCGATAGCGAGTGGCCGGACGGAATAGGGGACGGACTAAGCACTTCCGGCCACTTCCGGTTTTGGCAACTCGCCGATCGGCCACCAGGTGGCGGTATTGAAGCGTTGCAGAGTTGAGCGGAGTCCTACAACACCAGCAAAGACTCCGTGGGTGAAATGTGAATACCATGACGAAAATATGAAATATTGATCTCAAAGACGCCGTAACCCGTCATTGGCAGATTACGCATGGCGAGGAATGACGTGTAAACACGTCATCGGCGGAGAAAGGGTTAATCAGATGTTTTTTTCATAGCAATCACAACGTGTCTGTGTGTGTGCCGTTGGCGCTGAGCAAGGCACGGATAAGTGATTTTTCAGCCCGCTTTTGTATCGTGCATAAGGACACATACTATCGATAATCTAGCGTTTATTTGAAAACGATTAATAAATCAGCTGAAAAATGACAACGTGTTTTGTGTATTCCACTAAAGGGCTATTATCGTGTCTTTCTCTGGAATTACTAGAAATCTCCAAAACTATACTCGTATTCAAAACGGTATAAAACAGGAATGTACCGATGAAAAAACAATCCGTTTCGTACATGTTGACTGCAAGCAAGTCATTGATAAGCGACAGGTGTATTATACCCACATCCATAATTTAAGATACAGTTTAAGCCTACGCAAATATCCCCGTCCTCCCATTGATTAAAGCGCTGGCCTACAAGCCCTAATTTGGTCATATCCAGCCGGCTCTGAATGTGTTACGCATCTGTGTTTTCAGAGTTCTTGTAAAGTGGAGCTGGCTGACCTCTGGGAACAAGATTGCTGCCAGAGAAATACCCTACATTTGCACACTGCTCCAATGTGATAACAAAATACAATTATTGATAAATATGCGGGGGGATGTATTCACTTTCAACGTTTATTATTAGCCACTGGTGTGAAACGTAATACCGGGAAGGTTGGTGAGAAGAAAGTAAGACTCTTCAATCTGTGGCACTGAAGACTTTACCCGAGTCAATGCCTTACCTCGGGTGCCAGGTATTCAGGGGTTCCACAGAAAGTCTTCATGGTCGCGTCAGGAGTGATGCCCTCTTTACAGAGACCAAAATCAGTGATTTTGATGTGGCCATCCTTGTCCAGCATCAGATTCTCCAGCTGCAAGAACACAAACAACATTGTCAACATATGGGCGGCTGATTGGCGCAGTGGGCAAGGCGCTCGCCTCTAACGCAGGAGACGCTGGGTTCGAGCCCAGCTCTCGGCGTTGCTACCGGCTGGCCGGTCGTTCATACTAACACAATTGGCAAGTGTTAGAGGGTGGGAAAGCCGGTGGGTGGGGATTTGACGTTGTGGACAGCGACTCCTACAGGTCGGTTTGGTGACACCGGTGCGACGGAAGCAGGAAATAGCGGGGGCAACGTGAGCCTCCCACGCGTTACTCCTCCTCCTCGCCATTGAGAGTTCGAGCTGCTGCGGTGAAAAGATGAGACAGGCTGCCTCCTCGTGTACCGGAGGGGACACGTGATGCAAGGCTTCTGTCCTCACTACAACCGACCTGTGGGAGGCATAGTCTAGCAACGATCAAGACAGGGGAGGGAAGAATTGGATACACGAAATTGGGATGGGAGAAAAATTTAAAATGGGGAGAAAAAGTGGATAAAAAAAAACATTGTCAACATATTCCGACAATGGCTGACAGCGGGTACATCTCCGAATAGCCCGAATCCTCAATCCACCTTTCGACCATGATGCCACTAATCCGAGCCGCTGAGGAGTAGTTCATGTTTTGACCAGACTGAGAACTTCACAGGCCTCTTTGTTTACTTCCCGTTTACTATGTGTTTTTCTGGAATTTTACTGGCTCTGGCAGTCATATGATTTGGCCTATCAATTATCTTCCAATATAGTGGACTTCATAGATCCTGTGGCAAATGTGTTAGATCAGGAGATACACTCATTTCAAAATTGAAAGTTTAGCCTGATGGTGGCGCTATAGGAAAAGTCATGAGGTCACAAAGGTTTCTTCTAGGGGTCATGAATGTAAACCACAATTTGATTCCATAATAACCCAGACACTCGTTCGGGGGTATAATTACATTCTACCACAATAAAAGCCATATTCTTCAAGCTAAATGGCAAAGTCATATTTTATAACTGATCTTCAGGTGCCAAGCGCACTTTCACAACAACAAAAACAAGAAAATGGTTTAGACATTTAACCTTATACAGTAACTTATCTAACCCTAACATTTAGATTAACTCCTGAAAAGAAAAAACAGTTCAATCATCTACAGACCAAGAGTTGTACATGTGCTTGTGCTCTGCCCTCCCTGAAACATGCATGTGTAGAGGATTATGTGTTATGTGTACCGGTATCTACTGTAGGTAGAATATGCGGCAACACACATTTCAATTACCTTGTGTAAATTGACAAAAGTCATGTAAAAAAATATATATAATAATAAATAAAATAAAAATTATACTGGTTTACTGTAAACCCTTGGTGGAAACCGGCTGTTCTGCTTACCTTCAGATCCCTGTAAACTACATCACGCGAATGGAGATACTCCAGTGCAGACACAATCTCAGCACCGTAGAACCGCGCCCGGTCTTCCGTGAACACACGCTCCCGAGACAAGTGGAAGAAGAGCTTAATTAAGTAGAGAGGACAGAGGAAAGGGAACTTGAGAGGAAGCAGGTTGGAAGTGGAGTGGTGTGCATGCATAGCGGTAAATAACGCCATGTGAGATCTGTATTATGTGCAATGTGACTGGTGTTTGTGCATGTGATGTGTATGCGTACCCACCTCGCCTCCATTGGCATATTCCATTACAAAGCACAGCCGATCGTGGGTTTGGAAGGCATATTTCAGTGTCTAGAAGACAGAAGTACAAATGGTAAAAATAAATAAAAATAAAAATAAATATGGTCCTAACACAAACTGAATACTGACCACTTGATCAAGTCGACGTGAACAAAAATTATAACAGTTTTGATAATACACAATCATATTTCTTGGGCTGCCCACAAATAGTCTAACAAATGTTGGTTTTCATTAGTCATTTGGTTGCAAGATTTTTTTTTATAAAAATACTCCATTCGGGAGCTATGCCTTGTCAAAATGAGGTCAGTATATGGATGTACCGTGTATGAAACTCTAAAGGACTGTTAATTTGAAATGACGGACAGAGGCTATTCCATCTTTTCTCAGGAGCCTGTATCGCAGCCTAAATTTATTTAAATTGCAAATCTGAAAATGACCTTGAGACACACCTTCATTTGATGGAAACCCCTCCCCTCAGTAGTTGTAAAGGATATCAGCTAGCCAGTCAACAAACAAGTAATGAAACTACTAGTTTTCTACGATCAGAATCAGGAGTCAGAAACTTAAGCTCAACTAGTTTCAAATTTTAGTGGTTCAAAAACATCCACAGCAACTGTGACAATTTAATGATCACCTGCTAGCAGTCAATGTTCTCCCATAGCAACCAATCACACTGGTCCCATTAATTTGTTTAAGCTTAATTTATTATGATGCTAACTTCACATCCTTTCAATGAACAGAGCCCCCCCCCCCCCCCCCCAGCATAATGAGAGGTGGCTGTGCGAGAGAGGGTGTGTGCACTAAAAACTCAAAACAGTTATAACGAATCAAATGATACATCTGAAGCTGAATAAATTACACACTCCTGATATTAACAATCTACAATAAGCTATCTCAAACTCAATTAACATCATTGTACTTGATCTTTAAGGTGTAAATAAAGGATGGTGTACTCACCGTGAGGAAAGGGTGCCGTGTGTTCTGTAGCACTCGACTTTCTGTAACCGTGTGGGCCACCTCATCCTGACACACACACAAATTCTGTCAGCAAAACTAGACAACTTAAAGTTACTATGGATGCACTGATCTGACTTGTTCAGTTCCAATACCAATACCACAACCTTGAGTATCTGCCACGTAAATTTGTATTTTTTTTTAAAGGGGACATGTCTCGCTATTCCTTTCACTATTTGGGCAACTTTACACAATTCCTGAGAGTCTATGGAACACATCTGTAAAGTTTTTTTCAAAATAATTCATTGTTTTGTATTTCTAATAAAGTACTCTAAAGCAGCATTTTTCCACTTCAAGATTTCAAGTTGTTTTGGGCTGGGCTCCACCCATAAGCGCTTTGAGTGACAGTCACCCACAGTCAGACAGGCAGACAGAGAGAGATATAGAGAGATTGAGGGGGATACTAATTAATTTCGCCGCGGGGGGGGGCATAATCCCACGGGACAATGCATTGGTAACTTGTTTCAAATGACAATATATACCCCTGTGAATATTATTGCACGGATCGGAATACGGGCGCGCGCGTGGGAGTCAAAGATATTTTGACAGTGATATGCGAGTGGAGAAGCTCCAGCCCTGCGCATGGTTGTGTGTAAATGCATGTGTGTTTTCCCCGAGAGAGTCTCTTATCTCTCTCTCTCGTTCTCTGCTGTCGGCACCCGCTTGAGGAAGTGTCGGTATTTCCACTCGCTCTGTTGTTGAGCGAGTGGTTGCGCTACAACCATAGAGGGGGCGTTACTGCAGATCAGCTCCTTGCTACGTAGGATAGCGAGTCAAATCAGAATAGCTTAGTTCACTGGGGGAGGATATTGTCTCAACTGAATTGGAGCAATCCGCCACAGACCCCATTGATACAAACCCCCATTGCTAGGAAACAATGCTAAACACTGGAAAAGGCCATTTATAAGACACAGGACATTTAACACATCCTGCGCCAAAAACGAGTTTACTCGTTATTTCCCGCCAATCTAATAACGCCAACAACGAGTTTACTTATTTCCTTTATTCGCTATTGGCATTCATAATTCATCCAGGAAGGCTCCGGGAGCCAGCTGGACTCTTGTCTGATATTGCAACGCCTCAATACCGCCGCCTGGTGGATTTCAGGCGAGTTGCACTCCACTCTAAACCAGATGTGGCGCTCTGTGCATCGGGGAAAAAGTTCCGGCAGAGCTATCTTGTTACGTTGATCAAGACAAACACCTCGAGTGCATTGGATCGCTTTCGAGACGCAAGAATCAATATGCTTTCGGCGTTTATTGCGTCGTACAAACGGAAAATGGATCTAGCAGATCGAAATCAAATAATTGGAATTTCTTTTCTCCAGACTCATCGGCCACAGGTAAGAGGAATCTAACGTTAATTCCAGCTCGATTGTTCATTGCAATCTATCTGATCAACGTATGATGTCGTACTAAAGAAAGCCGTTACTGACAATCAAGGAATCATAAACGACCCCCCCCCCTTTCCTTCACGCATGATGGAGCATAATGTATAGCGATCATATGCATTTGAATTTTTTAATATAATGTGTATAGGAACTAAACGCAAATCGATTATAAAAAATATGCGTCGGGGCCTATAACTCGCGTTCTAGGAATTACTGCTCTACACTAGAGCTGCCGCGATAACCGCATTACCGCGGTATCGCTGTTGCATCACGCTCACCGCAGAGTTAGGCTGAATACCGCGTCACCACTGTTTTTTATCATAATAATAAAGTTGGCTTGCGGCTTGCGGCTCTGCAGATATACCCTACTCGGTTCCAAGCGACCCTATTGGTCCAGCCTGGCTCTGCGGCTCTGCAGATACCCCCTACTCGACGCGTCACACTTTGTAGCCTCTGAACGAAAACAGAACGCCGCGCCGCCATCTTTACTGCCTCGCTAAGGATGCATTTCATTCAGGATTTGTTTGCGACAGAACCAAGTGCAATAAACAAAAAAGAATGGATTCACTGTGTATTCTGCCTTATTTATTGATGAAACAAAACCGACATCAACCCAATTTACCACCGAGCGGAGAGTTTAGTGTCACAACAAGATCGCTGATGTGTTAAGTTTGTTGTTGTGATTAGCCTAATACTACAGTCAGCCGATATACACGAGAGGTAACAACGTTAAACCCGGGTTTGCTTGGTAGAATACACAATGAGAGGTAACGTTAGCTTTGGCAGAATAGACGCAACGAGAGTCTGGTTAATGTTGTTATTGATTGATTGATTGAAACTGTGTTAAACTCTGGCTTGCTGCAAGCCCTCGGACATCTATGCCCACGGAGCTTTCAGTGTACACAAGCGAGCGGCCCCGCCTGCATCCCCATTCCCCAAACGGAGTAGTACCTGGCTGCAGTGGAAAAGGAACGAAGTACCAGGTGCCTAAAGCGGGTCGAGTCGAGTAGGTAATATGCAGTGGAAAAGCGCCATTAGACTAGAGGCAGGCTATAAGAGTAGACTACTAAAAAAAAAAAAAATGCATTCAAACTTTATTTTTTTTTTTGTGCGCACTGTGCGGTAATTACCGCGGCGGTAGGAAATATTGCGCAAATTCGTGCGGTAAGGAAAATATCAATACCGCGGCAGCTCTACTCTACACTATAAAAACATACTTATATTCACGACGGTACTAACACGACAATGTATGGATGGAAAAATATAACGTTCCCACATCCGGAACGATAGATACCCGATGTTGAATGGGCCATAGTAATGTCGATATAGCTATAATATTTAAAATGTTATAGCCCTGCAAAGAAGGTGAGCGACTCCATAGGGTTACAGCACTGGCAGAGTGGTATAAGATAGGCAAACTGTGTGGCAGACTGTGTGGCAGACAATGTGTTAACTAATCAAACAGCTGCATGCTACATGCATACATTTTCTATTTATACATAAATGTAACAGTCAATACTTATTGTGTAACCAGGTTTATAACATCTGTGGTGCCTTTAAGCCTGGCCAGAGATGAGTCACTCCCCAATGACAGACTAGATTTCACATTTTCCTCTTCTCAACCATGCACTGCTGTACTGTTAGTGAAGAATGGATTGGACAATCTGTAGCCTATACCCAATTCACGTACACAGAAGCCACGGTTCGGTACGTACCTCGGTTTTGGGGTCACGGTTCAGTACGAGATCGGTACAACAGGAACAAATATTTATAATAATAACTATTATTAAATATAATTATCTTTTATTAAGTTATACTTGCCTCTGTGGTCAGTGATACCGGTGTCATTCTGTGTTCAGGCATCCACTGAGTAAATGAATTGCCTTACCGCCCCAGCCCCCACCGGTGTATGCTTTTCAGTTTCACTTCTAGAGTAGATTTAACTTCACGTGAATAAAATTCTGCACACAAAAAAGAGTTCCGCCTGTGTGTTTACGTACCGTTGCATTCGTTCGGTAGACAGCGCATACTGAACCGGTGGTCCAGTACTGAAACGGTTAGGTACGGATACGTGTACCGTTACACCCCTACTAGATAGAGAGTATCAGATCGTGCATCTATAAAGGGGAGGGCCACACCCACTGAAAATACTGAGTTGGCTGTGCTCAGAGAGGGTGCACTAAAACAGTTAACAAATCGGACGCTGAAAGAAATTCCACAATAAGAGTTTTCTGTTTGAATTAACATAATTGTACTGGTTCTTTAAAAAAGAAGCCTCCATCTTTATGCACATGGACCCATATGCTATGGATATCATTAATTGTGCGTACATGTATATACCTGTGTGCCGTGAAGCCACACCTCATTTACCTTGGCTATGATGACCTCCTTCCGCAGTATCTTCATGGCATAATGTACACCAGTGGCCTTCTCCTTCACCAGAATCACCTTGCCAAACGTCCCCTTGCCCAGCAGCTTTAAGTACTCAAAGTCATTCATTGTCTGAAAGGTAGAACATTTTATTTTAGTATTTTTTTTAAGTTTTGAGGGGTTTTCAACACAAAGCAGAACATTTAATTCTATTAGTCATTTATTTTCACGTCATTTCTTGACATGTTTAGAATAGATAAATAATTGGCATCGACTTTGGTGAAATATCTGAATACATATATCTGATGTTTGTGTTTTGATGTGGATAGCCGCTGTTGCACGACTTGACATTTTAAACCCAGTCTTCATGCCGAGCCCTCAATCATTAACGCCTAAGTGACGTTTGCCATCCGTTTGAAGCAGCCTTCCAAATTTACACCAATTTCAATAAATAAATAATATAAACACTGTACATTTACCATTAATTCACGATAAGAGTAAAGTTCAATCCAAATATAACTATTCACAGCACCAATTCCTTTTGTAAAGGTGGACTTTGTGCTAAGAATATGAAAGTTCCTCAGAACTTCTATAGACAAAAAGAAGCATAATTAGCAGTGTAATTACATTTTAAATAGCACAACATTATTCTCTCCATTAGGTGACATTTGCGCTACTGATCTCATGCACGGTCACAGCACAGTAGATTATCTTACCACTTTGGTGCGGCTCTTGGACATGGCCACCTCCATCTCCTCTAGACTACACTCAGTGGGTGAGCCAAACACGTCCATGGGTTCCGAATCCTCGTCCTCCGGGTCACGCATCTTTAAGCCGTTGGCCACTGCTTGGATCGCCCGCATCCACTCCTCTCTATAAAGACAAAATACCACAATCCAACATGAGACCGTGGCATAAGATATACCTAAATCTGAAATATTATCATATTATTATTATCAATATTATCAGCAGAGTCAAAAGAGGCGGCATGCTTCCTAAATTAAGGCTGATAGGCTGTTAGCTAGCATGTCAAAAAGTTAGGCTATTGGCAGCTTGGCCTGAAGCTCCGACATTCACTGTGTGGTTGCCTTCATTTAGGACAGTTCGCCTCCGTTTCTTCTTTGCATCCACCATACCATCTTTCAATGTAAGGTTATGGCCGAGGCTCAGACAATGCTACGTTACAAGCTGCTAGCAAGTGGCTTATTTTTTTTAGAACGCCATCACAGCCCAGCCTGCTGTCACTGTTCTTATTGGGGGCACCAGTGTGATACTTTCGCCATTCTGTGGTGGTTGACCACTGAAGGTGCCCTTTAATAGTCTGCTCAACCATTTGGAATAGCACATTTTTAGTCACTATCTCTCATTGAAAAATGTGTTAAACTTAACTGATCCTTATTGAGCCAACTCTACCATTCGGTTCACGTATGCTATGTCAAAAGAATCCACTAGATGGCACTCTGCTTTTTGAAACTGAAAAATGTCTCCTGACATGTGAACTATTTTTGGCTGGATTTTCAAAGGTAAGCTTAGTTTTTTCAACATATTATATCATCTAACACATTACTTAACATAATTATGTAACTTGATGCAACACAAAAATGTTTTATAAGGGTCAAATATTTAGTGGACAATTTATGGTAATATTTTGCATGGAGAAAAAAACTCAACCGTTTGGTAACAGTTTGGTGAAGTTATGCTAATCTCATTCATTGACTATTATCTATTGAATAAAAACACTTCTGTTGATGGATTATTGTTAATATGTTACATTCATAGTGTTATTATACTGATTATGTATGAGTTTTGTAACAAACATTTATATATAATAGTGCATTCTCTCCCCCCTTCTGTTTCTGTGTTTTACAAATAATAGATGGATGTTAAATTATTTTATGGTTCAAGGCCACTGGGTTTTCTGGCCCTTGTACCAGAGGATCCTCAAGACTCTGAGGCTGATCTGAGTGATTATGATGACATAATAGGGATCCTGATTATTTGCCCAAACAAGCAGAGGTGATTGGGGATCTTTCCTTTGAATCTATGGAGGAGGAGATGCCCTCAACAAGCACATCTGCTAAGAAGAAGAAAAAAGGGAAAAACACCCTAAACACAGTCAACATGGAAGAGCCTAATGACACCCCTGACAAAAGGTCACCCCCAGGCACAAAGAAGAAGAAAATGACAGAAAAGAAAGAAAGAGGCCAGGAGAATCTGGAAGCATGTAGATATTGAGGAATTCCGGGTTCCTGACTCAAGTTGTCACCCCAGATGCTGTCAAGACTCAAGACACCCTTCCAGTACTTAAAAACACTCTTCACTGATGAGATTATTTATCATATTGCTCACCACACCAATCTGTACTCTGCCCAGGAGTTGGGGGATCCAGTCAAGACTAACCCTGGTGATTTCCTGGCTATGCTACTTTTGATGGGCGTTTTCCACTTCTTGGCCATCGAGGACTACTGGCATGCCGAATCACGTATCAACGTGATGGCTGATATCATGCCAAAGAGCAGATTCACGCCGTTACGCCGCTGCATTCACTTCAATGATAATCAGCAGTATGATGGTAAACGGTACCCTATCCCCCCCCCTCACAGTGAGCTGCGGTGTTCCACAAGGAAGCATACTAGGACCGCTACTATTCCTAATTTATGCAAATGACATGTCGTCAGCTTGTGACTGCAACTTGTTCCTGTTTGCGGACGACTCAGCCCTGCTGGTCTCTGACAAGAACAAGTTACAGGTTGAAAAAGCCCTCAGCTCGGAACTAGGCAAAATCTGCATATGGCTCGCCGACAACAAACTATCATTACACATGGGAAAAAAAAAAAAGTCCATTCTCTTCGGTTCAAATAACAGACTCAGCAAGACCGACGGCTTCTCGGTTACAGTGGGTGACAATATTGTCACAAGGAAAGATGAAATTACCTACCTGGGTTCCATCCTAGAGGCTAATCTTTCCTGTGACAAAATGACATCCAATGTAATAAAAAAAGTCAACCAACGAACTTGATTCTTGTACCGGATCTCCTCTCTGGTAAACAAGAATACCCTGAAGACTCTAGCAGGAGCACTCATTCAAGGGTACTACGACTATGCTTGCACCTCATGGTACCAAAGCACCTCAAAGGCACTAAAAAACAAATTACAAACATCTCAAAACAAGCTAGTCAGACTACTGCTTGACCTGACTCCTAGAACCCACCTCACCCCTGCCCACTTTGACAACCTAGGATGGCTTAGAGTAGACGACAGAGTACAGCAACTTGCAATGGGCCTGGTCTACAAGATACACTACGCGACCAAGGTACCCATGTACATGTCAAAATACTTCCCAAAGGTCAGTGAATACCACGATCACAACACCAGAGGGAGCTCCACAAATCATGTTAAACCCAGATTCGGCTCAAACAAGGGACTAAACACGTTTCGCAATTATGCCACATCAATGTGGAACGCCCTACCCAAAGCTGTAAAGGAATGTGAATCACTACCCACTTTCAAAAACACTCTCAAAAAACACCTACGTGAGACAGCAATTCGAAACTGGCCCCTACAAATGTCCTAACGTAGTTGTACAGTAAATGACCAAGTAAGGCTTTGTCAGTATTCCAATGTACAGTGTAAAATGTGTGTGTCACCCCTACCCAACCCCCCCCCCCCCACCTCCAATGTACAGCCCCCACCCACCCTACCCCACCCAACCTCCTCCAATGTACAGTTTCTACGTCAAATGTATATACACTCTTTTTCTGGACACTTTTGTATCACAAACAGTACTGTATTTGCAAATCTGATATGTCATAAATGTATAGATGTAGCAGTACTGTCTATCTGTATGTCATGTATGTCATATATGTTATGATGAATTGAAAATGGGGGACCCTGATGTAGGGCTGGGCGATAAAACGATAACGATAAATATCGCGATAAATTATTTCCTCGAAATAAACATGAAACGTGGTCGCAAAGTTTCGATATATCGATTTTCCAAATTTGGCTCAGTTCAGCCTCGGCTCAACACACTCACTAACAACAACCAACGTTACGTGATGACGTGACGTGCTTACGCACCACAGCTCCAGATGCGCCACTGTTTTGGTTTAGGACTCAAGGCTGGCGCTAGGATAATTAGCTTGCACAGCTCTATGTTATATATTTACGTGCCGTGTATGCGTGTGACGTGAATTCTGATGCCAGGGTTATAGTAGTGTGTGGTATACGGTGGACGTCGTTGCAATGTATTCTGGCGGAACAGAGTATTTTAGGGATATTTAGGACATTTGGATACATGCGTGGCTAGAATAATTAGCTTGCACGGCGCGATTTTATATATTTACGTGCAGAGTATGTATGTGGCGTGAATTCTGATGCCACGGTTATAGTAGTGTGTGGTATACGGTGGACGTCGTTGCAATTTATTGGGGCGGAACAGAGTATTTTAGGGATATTTACTAGTACATTGTCATGGGATTGTCTCGCTCTGGCTAACTGCTAACGTGCGCGGACTGATGACGACATCAACTCGAGACATTCGCAGAAAAACAAGTCCATCGGCGCCGGGCATAATAAGTTAATTAAACTTGACAGACATTATATCGATGATAATTATCGATATCGAGTTATATGAAAATAATTTTATAATTTTATCGCGATAACGTTTTTGGCTATATCGCCCAGCCCTACCCTGATGTAAACAAGACGAAAGTCTTTCTCTGGTCTGCATCCCCTTAACAATTGTATGTATTGAGCTGTACTGTACGCATTCTGCAATCTGTTAATAAACTTTTCAATCAATCAATCAATCAATGGCAGCCCTGACCGATTTGACTAAATCTGGCCCCTTTTTTAGATGCTTCGTAAGCAGCGTCTCCTCATCCTATCCACTTACAAACAGTGTGGATGAAGTCATGGTGTCATATGAAGGCACAAGGGCTGGCACTCTCCGCCAGTACATTGCCAATAAACCTGACAAGTGGGGCTTCAAGGCGTTCTGCCGTGCCAGTTCATCTGGCATCATCCATGACCTACTGCTCTATCAAGGGCTGTCCACATTCTTCAATGTTGATCTAAGTGAGGAAGAGCAGGAGCTACCTCTAGGGAGCAAAGTGGTGACGACGTTATGCAAAACCATAGTTTGGGACATGTCCCTGTGAATTTGAGAGGGGGAAAACAAATAAGAGGCCCCATACCTTTTTGAAAACACATGTATCATTCAAAGTGATTGAATTGTACAAGTGAAGTGAAGTTCTTTTGATAATTTACACAGACCAGTTGAGAAGTACTGTAGGTACTAGTTCCCATGGGTACGTTTTTGTGATTTTGAGAGGGGGAAATACATACAGTAAAGTCCCTGTAAGTTTTTGACAATACAACTGTGTCATTTCAAGTGTTGGAAGTTCTTTTAATAAAATAAAATGTACTTGACATGACTTGTTTTCCAGTCATTTAACTTTTTCTACTTACTTGCTTACTTTTCTTGTATGTGTAGGTATTAAATTATCATATAAGTGTTATTACCGTATACATGCATCATTATGTATTAGGTACATTTACCATCAAGGAGCATCTCAACAATTTGGTAGTGGCCTATATTTAAAAAAACTGGGGGGTCTATAAAAAAAATGTATTCTTATTAGTGCCCCAATAACATAAAAAATACAAAAGAATAATTTGTACATAGTTGTTTTCTTGGAGTGAACATTAAAGGGTTAAACTGAGGCGCACTGCCAGATTGAGCCAGGAAACGCCCTTTTAACTTTGTATTGGTTTATAGTAAGAGTTTGACCGATAATATAGCTAATTTGGAGCAGGAAAATGCCGATAGGCGATTAATCAGGCGATTCATTTTTGACAATTGTTTTTTTATTGGTGAAATTGGTACAATATAGTTCATTATATATTACCATATTTAATATATTATTAACATCTAAATGATTTAAGTTGCACTTATGGGGGAATGATACTGCAGCTTTAAAAGATTCTCTCTCTCCCTCTCATTCCCCCACTAGTCCCTCACACCTCTGCTCTCAAGCCCACAGAGATAAAAATAACTCAAGCCGGTGGCGATAAGTAACTTGGTGTTAGTTGTAACGTTAATAAAGTAAGTTTAAAGATGTGCGTCCTACGGTCTTTCATTTGAGTTGAAAAGCTAGCAGTAGCCGTCTGCCTGGTATCAAGACACAATATCTGGAAATGTGTGATTTAGAGGATTACATCCTTAGAATATGTTCTATTTAAAATGCGACACTTGGCTGAACAGGCCAGGATAAGAATACTAGACCTACTTCTGTCACACATCCCGTTACATTGTTAAATACCACTCTTATGAACCATTAAAGTTGCTGCATGTTCCCGGGGTAAGAAGGATCCTAAAGTGTGCGATTCCATTTCATGAATGGATGGTTGCGTGGGTGGATTATTTGGAAGAGAGAACGCCAAAGGTCCAAAGTTTATTTTCCTGTCTGTCTGCCTGCCTTCCTGTCCCCATCATGGACAAGGTGATAGTGTTGCGTTATACATTAGTGACAAGATCATTTTGTAGAGAGATTAAAATGAAAACAGATGAGGACTATGGTAGAATTAAAACCTCATTTGAACTCACAAGAACTCAGACATATTATGGCCTCATAAATTCTGAGTCCCATTCATTGTTTAGCCTCAGATTTTACATCACCGATTGGCACAGGAAGAACATATAATTTTTTTTTAATGGGTGACATGTCCCTCAAGATTTTGTTTCACTTCCATGACATGACATGTTCTGAATGAAAAACTGAGTTCGGGCAGGACTTCACACTGGGAGGTAGGGCTGCACGATTCTTGCTAAAATGTGAACACAATTTGAGAATTGAGATCACGATTCTCTCACACGATTCTTATTTTTTCAATAAAAACATTTATTGCATTTTTTCTTAAACAGACAACATAACGTATATAAAAGTGTTTGACTTAAACTTAAAAGTCTCTTGTAACATACAAAATAACTCAAGTCTATTTTCCTCTTATGCCCGTGTGCGTGCGTCACGGCACTTGGCTCTCGTCCGTCAGCTCAGGGCTGCATTTTTCGCAGATCATCTAATACACTGTTCGAAAGTTGAATTTGCCACCTTTCGATCATTTTACATTTACATTTTGTCATTTAGCTGACGCTTTTATCCAAAGCGACTTACAAGCTGGTTAACAATGTTCCTCAAAGTGTTGAGTGCTACAGTGTAGGTTAGTATATTATAGGGCTGGGCGATAAAACGATAACGATAACTATCGCGATAAATTATTTCCTCGAAATAAACATGAAACGTGGTCGCAAAGTTTCGATATATCGATTTTCCAAGCTTGGATATGAGCACACGCACTAACAACCAATCAGTGAATGAGATGGCCGACAGCGGAAGGAGACGTAGAGAGGTATGACTCGAGTAGTAAACGAGGCTGGCTAGGATAATTAGCTTGCACGGCGCTATTTTATAGTTTACCTGCCGAGTTGGTGTGTGTTTTGAATTCTGAGGGTAACTGTTATAGTAGTGTGGGGTATACGGTGGACGTCGTTGTAATGTATTGGGGCGGAACAGAGTATTTTATGGTCATATTTAGTACATTGTCATGGAATACACCGCTTGGAAACGAGGCTGGCTAGGATAATTAGCTTGCACGGCGCTATTTTACAGTTTACCTGCCGAGTTGGTGTGTGTTTTTAATTCTGAGGGTAACTGTTATAGTAGTGTGGGGTATACGGTGGACGTCGTTGCAATGTATTGGGGCGGAACAGAGTATTTTATAGTCATATTTAGTACATCGTCATGGAATACACCGCTTGGAAACGAGGCTGGCTAGGATAATTAGCTTGCACGGCGCTATTTTACAGTTTACCTGCCGAGTTGGTGTGTGTTTTGAATTCTGAGGGTAACTGTTATAGTAGTGTGGGGTATACGGTGGACGTCGTTGCAATGTATTGGGGCGGAACAGAGTATTTTAGGGTCATATTTAGTACATTGTCATGAGATACTCCGCTTGCTCTGGCTAACTGCTAACGTGCGCGGACTGATGACGACATCAACTCGACTCTCGAGACATTCGCAGCAGCAAAACAAGTCTATTAATAGCCCGTCCATCGGCGCCGGGCATAAGAAGTTAATTAAACTTGACAGACATTATATCGACGATAATTATCGATATCGAGTTATATGAAAATAATTTTATAATTTTATCGCGATAACGTTTTTGGCCATATCGCCCAGCCCTAGTATATTAGGTACATGACAGTAAGGTTATTTAGGATTCTTTTTTTTTTAATTTAATTTCAGATATTGATTGAAGAAGTGTCTTTAGTCGACGGCGAAAGATTGGACGGGTTTCGGCTGTCCTAACTGTGCTAATCGTTCCACCATTGTGGGGCAATGACTGAGAATAGGCGGCTTCTCTTTGATGACCCTCCCGGAGCTCGGATAGGAGTAGGTCTGAAGCGGCCGGAAGATGCAGAGCGTAGGGGTCTTGAGTGTGAGTAGTTAGAAACCATTGATCTGAGGTAGGCGGGAGCCGTTCCCTTCGCCGCATGGTATGCCAGGTCGAGGGCCTTGGAAGCAGATTTGTGCGACAATGGGGAGCCAGTGCAGCTCCCTAAGAAGTGGGATGACATGGGCTGATTTCGGTTAGTTTGAGATCAGGCGGGCTGCTGCGTTCTGAATGAGTTGAAGAGGCTTGGTGGCAGTGGTGGGAAGGCCAGCAAGCAGTGCGTTGCAGTAGTCAAGGCGGGAGATGACTGTTGATTGGACGAAGAGTTGGGTGGCTTCTTTTGTCAGGAAGGGGCGGATCCTTCAGACGTTTCTCAGGAGGAATCTGCAGGTTCCGGTTGTCGCGGCGATGTGAGCGGAGAAGTTCAACTGGTCGTCAAGGACAACACCAAGGTTCTTGGCGGTCGGGGACGTGGTCACGGCTGCATTCTCGTCTGTGATGGAAAGGTCAGTCAGGGCCAGGGTGAGGATTTGGCCGGCAGGTGAAGCAATTCTGTTTTGCTTAGGTTCAGTTTGAGGTTGGTCGTCATCCAGGCGGAGATGTCGGACACAGGCCGAGATCCGCTCAGAGACGTGGATATCCGAGGGAGGAGAGGAAGAGTCGAGTATCATCGGCATAGCAATGGTACGAGAAGGCATGAGACGTGATAATGTTACCCAGAGATTTAGTGTAGAGGGAGAGGAGTAGGGGTCCAAGGACTGAGCCCTGGGGGACACCCGTCTGCAGGGGGCGGGAGGCCGACAGGGTCCCTCTCCATGACACTTGGTAGGAGCGGTCCTCGAGGTATGATGTCAGCCATGTCAGCACAGAGCCAGTCACTCCCATTCCTGCGAGGGACGCGAGGAGAATCTGATGGTTGACTGTGTCGAAGGCTGCAGACAGGTCTAGGAAAATCAGGAGAGGAGAGGCCTCTTGCTTTTGCTAAGTGAAGTGCCTCTGTGACCACAATGAGGGCCGTCTCTGTGGAGTGACCAGTCCTGAAGTCTGACTGATTAGGGTCTAGGAGGTCATTCTGTAAGAGATAATCAGTAAGTTGGTTGGATACAGCACGTTCAGTGTTTTAGACAGGAAGGAAAGAAGAGAGACAGGACGATAGTTGACTATGACGGTGGGGTTCATGTTTTTTTTTTTTTTTTTATTTTATGGGCGGTGTGACTCTGGCTTGTTTTAGGGAGGTAGAGACCACCCCCGAGTTGAGGGAGGAGTTGATGGTTGCAGTTAGGAATGGGAGAATGTCTGGTTCTATGGTCTGGAGGAGTGGGGAGGGTATCTGGTCCAGCTGGCATGTAGTGGGACAGTTCGACGTTACCAGCGTGAGGGTCTCTGCGTCTGTAATGGGAGAGAAATATGACAGAGTGAAGGATGAGGTTCTCAATTAAGTATTTGGAATGGGTGGGGGTTGGGAGGAGGTGCAGATGTTCTCCACTTTTTCCTCAAAGAAGATCGCAAAGTCTTCGGCAGAGAGAGATAACGGAGGGGGTGGGGGTGGAGTGAGGAGGGAGCGGGTGGTAGAATGCAGTTTGCGAAGGTTCTTGAAAGAGGCCTCGATCCTATGGTGAAAGAAGCTTTGAGAGTAGTAAAGGTTTTGGAGAAGGCTAACAAGAGGTTGTGATATGTGGCGATGTCAGCAGTGAGGCGTGACTTTCTATACTTCTATACTGGGGAACGGCGGGCAGGTTTCTCAGCGAGGGGACAGAGCTTGTCAAAGGAAGTTGAGATGGCCGAGAGGAGGGTGGAGGTTGCCGGCTCGGGGGGGGAGAGCAGCAGCACTTTTCACTCGTCTCTCAGCTCAGGGCTGCATTTTTCGCTGATCACCCAATACACCGTTTGAAAGTTGAATTTGCCGCCTTTCAATCGCCAGCACACTCAACCAATTGCATCCTCATTCATTCATTTTCTCCCCCAGCTCTCCCCTCCATGAGCTCAATGTAACGCGGAGGTGCAGTGGTCAATTGCATGCTTTGGGTCTCGAGTTACAAGACGAGAGCTTAATTTGACAAGCGCTCCATCAAATGACCACTTCTGGTTCTGACCGGACCTGAACTGACCAATCATTGCTGATGGCGAAAATTATTGATCACCATTGTAGCAAACGAGCGTCCATTCCGAAAGAGATCCCACCTGGGCGGGTGAGAGTGGGGGAAGGTTGACGAAGAAGACCTTTGTCCCAACTGTAGTCTAGCGTCAGAATGTTATGTGGTGGACAGCCATTTTGGATAATCACGCTGTTTTTACCGGTACACACATTACAAAAACCTTTCTACAAAACACATTTTCCGTGAGATTTTTATAAACTTTGGACTGTATGACTATAGACTTCAGGCTATGGAACCGTTGTGTTTTCCAGCTCCTACCTCTCATCTGGAACCCAAAAACAAGAATCTGGCGACAAGTCAAAACAAAAGTAAGAAAATATATTGAATGTTGAATTAATAGCGTGTTTTGCTTTACATCGTGTAAGTGTGATTGATATCGCAACTGGGATTGTTCCAAAGCAAATAAGTCAACACGTGAATGCAGCGTGACGTGAACAAATAGGGGAATAGAAGCAAGTGTTTTAATGCAACTGATCTCCATTTTGATGCAAATGCAAATACATCATAATCATCATCATTTAGAAATGAGATTGCATAGGTCTCCGATTAATCGTAGCCCTACCGGGAGGGACTTATTTATTGAAATATAAATAGAGAGTAAGACCGATAACAGCCTTTGGGAGGAAAGCTTTGCTTGATCAGAGGTGGGAAGAGGGATTGATTTCAAATTGATTATCATAATTTATTGGAATCAGTTTATATTTTATTTTGTGCAGAATGAGTCTGATACTTTCCAGGAGGAAAGTCACTTGCAGCACCAAGCATCTTTAAGATCATATAGGTAATGGCAAAACAAGTCTAGCGAGGTCAGACAACCGTCCTGCTTATGCTGCATTTGTTTATGGTCGGAGGTGGGAAGTTGGAAACGTGTCGTCTCTGACCTACATGCGTTCCAGCTACAAAGTCTGAAAATCATGGATGCTCACACTAAACCTTTTTGACAGTTTACAATCATATAGCTAATATACTTACAAATGTACTATACTTAATAACATTAACGTGTATAAGATGTGAGTGGCCATTTTGAAATGACGACAAATGATGCCGAGGCTTGAGAAATCATACCAGAGTTTGTGACTAGGAACTCCCGAGTTGACAGGCCATTTTATTGGATTTTCCCTAGTAGGAAGTCGGAATTTCCAACCTCCCGGGTTGTAGCATGAAATGTAGCATTATAATCGCAGGTCTAACTTTCACCCCTTTCTCACCTATCGTCATTGCTGTCCACATGGAAGGTGCGTTCAATAACAGTGGTCCACTGCAGGCATCGGATGACAAATGTGTTTGGTTTGGGTCTTTCGGTCTTCATCAGCTGGCATTCTGAGCAAAGGCAGGGGCCATCAGTGTCACAAATACAATACAGAGCAATTCAGTGTCTATACCTACCAATGTCCCGAGGCGTACAATGGTTTGCACAAAACCAAACATTCAACTGATATACCAATGGGGTTATAAATATTTAAAAAAATAAGGAAGTTCCAGGCACTCTTCATGTGTATAAAAAAGCTTTAATAAAACGCTTAGTTCATTATAGAACCATCAACAGTTTGAGTGCCAGCCATTAACATTGGAAACATGGTTAAATGCCACCACCCACTTCAATGATAGCGTTGTGAACGCATAATCTCTGTTTTACATTATGGCTATGTGTCTAATCTGCCTGTCGCTTATCAATGACTTGTTTGCAGTCAACATTGTCTAAACGGATTTATTATTATTATTATTATTATTTTTTTTTTTTTTTAATAATCGGTTAATTTTCGTTTTATAGCATTTTGAAAATCCCTTGTTTTTCAGGAAAGTATATACCGTACTTTTCGGACTATAAGCCGCGGCTTTTCCCCCCATTTTTCGACCCTGCGGCTTATATAACGGTGCGCCTTATATGTGACTCGACATGACCAAACCCGAAAATGTAAAAATCAAAATATAGCTTTTTTGACTGCATTGAAATGTTATTTATCTGTTCCCTTATTTGCTAAACTTAATACAACTTGTAAATGAGTTAATTCTTGTTATTTGTCCGACAGTATTGTGTCCCAATGCTAATTACTAGTGCTGTCAGGCGATTAAAAAAATTAATCTAATTAATTACAGGATTTGTAATTAATTAATCTAATTAATCGCATTTTAATCGCATAACCATTTTATGCCTGATATTCTATATTCTATAATCATATTTCAAATTGCATGTGTCCGGATGGCAGAATTCAGTACTGTATCTACAAAACCTTCTGTTTGATCATCTTCCATCTATTAATTTGCTTAGATTTTTCAGGTCTGGTCAATTTGAGCATGGTGTTATTCACAGTCAAAGATAACAAAAAAATATTGATATTCTCATTTGGTTCATTACAATTTACTCAAAATAAAATTTTCATTCAATCAGTCACAGCGCAGATTGAGTGATTGAATGAAAATGTTATTAACAGATTGCAGAATGGGTACAATACAGTACGGCTCAATACACACAATTGTTAAGGGGATGCAGATCAGAGAAAGACTTTCGTCTTGTTTACATCAGGGTCCCCCATTTTCAATTCATAATGAATTGTAAGTAAGGGTGCAACTTGCACTGTGCAATTCATTCTTTGTGGATCTAGCCCACAGTATTTCTGACACTGGGAATACATTCCCTGAGATTCATAGATGTCCCTAGAATCAGATACCAAGAACATGCAAATGGACCATATTAAAAAACATCTGTAAATGTGTATTCTACATTCTTATGGAATGAATGAGATACAAAAAAAATATTATATAAAAAAAAAAAAAAAAAAAACCTTTTTTTTGTAATTAATTTTGAGTTAATTTTCATAACGCGATAATTTGCTGTGTAATTAATTAATCTAATTAACGCGATAAACTGACAGCCCTACTAATTACATATGGTAATTAAACATTAAAAACACCTGCAGCTTATAGTTCAGTGCGGCTTATATATGTACACATCATTCAATTTAGCTGCTGCGGCTTATAGTCAGGTGCGGCTTATAGTGCGAAAAGTACGGTAGATTCCGCGATAAAAGGCATTTATTCTAGCATACACAAAAACTGTGTCATTTTTCGGCCTATTTATGAATCGCTTTCAAATAAACGCTAGATTATCAATAGTATATGTGTACTTATGCACGCTATAGAGGCGGGCTGAAAAATCGATTCTCTCATTTCCTCATCAGCGATCACCGCGCACACACACGCACAGGGCAAACGCTTATATCTCTGTGAAAACAGCTCTGATTATCCTAAGACTGGTAAAATTAATTCCTTACCCGAGATCAGATGTTATCCAAAAAGATTATTCCAATTCCTGATCGCCATTCCAAATATCGATCACGCTTATTGATTACAGTGTTGAGTACTGTAAATACATAATCCACGCGTTTTCCGGGCTGGTGAGCACAATCGGTCCTTCAGTTGGCCTTGACGGAAAAGTTAAATGAGGAAACTGGCCACCCCCCCTGCATCAGTGTAAAGTAATGGGGTGCAGTACCACAGAGAGAGACGATAGGGGGCGGTATCTTCCCAATTGAGCTCAGAGAGACTCTGCAGCACTAACCCGAGGCTCGATTGATGAAATATGAATTCAAATCGCCAATAAAAAAAACGACAAACAAACGCTATATAGCGTCGGGGGCACTCAAAGGTTGGCATGAACTAACGACAAAAAGTGTCCGTGGCACTCAATGTTTTAAAAAACACCTAGGTGTTTTTTTAATGGTTCTATAATGAACTAAGCGTTTTATTAAAGCTTTTTATACACATGAAGAGTGCCTGGAACTTCCTTATTTTTTTCAACTCGCTACCCTTATCTAAGAGCACCTTCAAACAAACACTGGATTCACACCACAAAGACGCTGCAGCCCTCCTTCCTGTTCGAGGGGTTATAAATATAGTTTGTATTTGATCAATGCCATTCTGTTTTTCTGGAAAATGAAATGCATTGTTATTGGAAGTTTGGACTTTTCCCTGTAGTCTTCTCTATGTAAAAGCCATGGTGAGAGAAACCCCTTTGTGCAGTTTGATGAGGCAAGAGGACAGCGTTCTGAACTCAATATACCTCAGAGCCAAATAACTGAACTTGGAAGTGGAAAGAGAAGACATGGCGCCCTCACCAACGTGAGTCTATCTGCCCGTCTTTTCTTTCCTGCCACGTCAACAGCTAAACAGTTGAGTTTAAGCGGTTAGGTGCCAGAGACGGCAGCAGAGAATTCTGAGAAAATCAATGAAGCGACACATTCCAGACGATTCCAAAAATATTTTCCAAGGAGTTTAGATTTCACAGAGGCCTGTCTTACACTCATAGAGGACGACCAGCATTTACAAAGCAAAAAATCAATTGAACCCTGCCCTCATGAAGTTTGGCCCATATTCCAGCCCTATGACCATTTGCTCAGAAAGGAATCACTGCATGGGTCTGAACATTAGACTTGGGTTTATACAGTGTAGGCCACAGAGAATAAATGCCTGAATCTCTAATTGAATAGTAGGAAACATTTAAGTGATGAATGGATGATGAAGTCAAACAAAATTATCAGAGTAAATATGGGCGGGGGAGGGGGGGGGGGGTTGCAATTGGTTCAGCTTTATTGAGGGTGACTGACCTGCCACAGAGAAGTTGTTGAGTGGAGGCAAGCTCTGGTCCGTGAGGTCAGGCTTCTCCTTGTAGCCGACGAAGGAGCCATCACTCTTCAGTACGAAATACCTGGGCCTCCAAGTCTTGATGTACTCACCTGGACAATAAGATTAATCTGTTGAGTCCACTGATTTTAATTATGCACATTCTTAACATGTTCGCTAATAAACTACAGATTGTGGTCAAACTGGGCTAAAAAGTGACAAGATTTCAAACTCAACAGTTGCTACTAGTGAAGCTCTTCAAGGTAAGATAACAAGGTAATGTGTGACGGGGCAAGTTCTGCTCCTCAAGATAATGTGTGACGGGGCAAGTTCTGTTCCTCAAGAGAATGTGTGACGGGGCAAGTTCTGTTCCTCAAGATAATGTGTGACAGGGAAAGTTCTGTTCAAGATCATGTGAGACGGGGCTAGTTCTGTTCAAGATCATGTGTGACGGGGCTAGTTCTGATCCTCAAGATAATGTGTGACGGGCCAGTTCTGTTCAAGATCATGTGTGACGGGGATAGTTATGTTCAAGATCGTGTGTGACGGGGCTAGTTCTGTTCAAGATCATGTGTGACAGGGATAGTTCTGTTCAAGATCATGTGTGACTGGGCTAGTTCTGTTCCTCAAGATCATGTGTGACGGGGCTAGTTCTGCTCCTCAAGATCATGTGTAAGTATGTCTGTGGGTCATATGGGACCCACATCCAGAGCACCACTTGCTGATGATGATCTTACCTCTCTTGTGGAGCCAGCCCTCTCTGACTACACTGACTTCGTTCATGGTGAAAGAGGTTGGTCTCAGAGAGGGTCAGGAATAGGTCAGGGTTCGGGGCAGGGCGGGACCCTGGGCTTCTTTCTTTGCCTTTTCAGGTCTCAGTCAGTGAAGCAGCACCTGCAGAATGGCACATGTGGCATAAAGAAGATACATTTAGTCATCAAGTGCTTTTCATTAAAAGTGGAATTGACTGGACTTCACACTTCATGTAAGTTGCATTAGGTTGGATTTGGAAAAGTATCATTGTGTAGCCGGATTCATTACGCGTAGCAAGTATTTAGTTGTTCTGTTTTTAGGCAACCCACCCTCTCTGAGCACAGCCAACTCGCAGTATATTGAGGGGGAGTGGCCCTCTATTCATTGTAGGAGATGAAAAGTTAATATCATAATACATGCAGCTTGTAAACAATGTAAACGAATTCTGGGGCCAGTGTGATCGGGTGCTATGGGAGATTAACAATGACTAACCTGTGCTAGCAAGTTATAAATAAATTGGCAAAGTTGCTTTGAATGTTTCTTAACCATTACAATTGACTCAATTGTAGCCAACTAGATTCATTAATGATGGGTTGTGGAGTCGCTAGCTGATATTCCCTTACAACTACTACTGACAACTGACCCAGGTAGATGTTTTCAGGGAAGCAGATTGGATATCTGAAATGGTTTGATTCTGTTGATATCCACCAAAGCCGGGCTTTAGTCACAATTATTACAACAACAATTACATTCCGGGTAATTTCACATAAACACACCTTCTCTAAAAAAAATGCAATGCAATTGAAAAACACGTATTTCATTGTACTGAATATTTTAAGTCTGGATCTGCATGTTTTGACAAAGGGGCGAACTGCGATGCAATGAAGCCAAATGAACAAGGCCAAAAATAAATAACTGCCTGGGGGCTAGATCTAGCTAACTGGTTAAACGTTCAATAACAACAGCTAGTGAACATAAAGCACGGTATCTGTCCAACTTAGCTAAGCTAGCGTTACCTAACATGCTATACTGCTGCACTTCTAACTGACATCAAGTCATGTTGTTTAGCTAAAGTACGTTATCTAGCCAACAAGTACTGCCCCAGTTAATAATAACAACGTATAACTTACACGTCATTACCTAAAGCAAACCTGCTTTGATTCGAAACCAAATATCGGTACAAGTGTTGCAGATCATCACACTTTTAAAGCCAACAACACAGTTCGTCGTGCTGCACACTTTCTTTCCATTCTGGTTGCAAGGTAACGTTAGATTAAAACGTTAGTTAATAAAGTAATAATGTAGCGATAAATCCATGAACGTACTTCTGGGGGTCCAGTCTGTTTGTTGTAGCTAAAGTTAACCTGTTAACGTCACGTTAGAAAATGTTGGCTTTACATTCCAGATCAAAATGGCTTGTTGAGCTGGTGGCTCGTCGCTAGTGGAGAACCATGCTACTGAAAACACTCGTCCGAGTTAACGTGAACGTTTAGTAAACACACACTCTCTCTCTCTGCAATGATACGTTAATAACGTTACTTGTAATTACGTTCAATTAAATAATGCGAACTTTACAGTTGAATACACGGCACACTTTGTCTTTACCACAAGCTGTTGTTGTCTTAGGGCAGTAGGTTTGACAGGCGGCTAGATCCAGAGCAGGCCATCCTCCTCCACCCGAGAAGGAAAACACCACGGAACTTCTTCTTCTGGGGACTCCAGCGACAAGCACACTACTGCTCCTTACGAGAAACACTGCCATCTGCAGGCGGCAGCGCTAAACCACACTCCCTACGCAGAGCAACATGAACTCGTTCAACTTCTGATTGATTGATTGATTGATTGATTGATTGATTGATTGATTGATTGATTGAAAACTTTATTAACATATTGCAGAATGGGTACAATACAGTACAGCTCAATACACACAATTGTTAAGGGGATGCAGACCAGAGAAAGACTTTCGTCTTGTTTACATCAGGGTCCCCCATTTTCAATTCATCAGGATTATTAATAATAATTATTCCTCTGCATAGGAATGTGGGACTAAATCTAGTTATTATAGGGGCTCAATTGGTAATGCATGTATATTATCAATTGTAATAAATAGTTCTGGTGACAATATGCCATTATTCTCAGTTTCTACGTCAAATGTATATACTCCCTTTTCCTGACTCCTTCTGTATCACAAACAGTACTGTATTTGCAAATCTGGTATGTCATAAATGTATAGATGTAGCAGTACTGACTATCTGTATGTCATGTATGTCATATATGTCCTGATGAATTGAAAATGGTGGACCCTGATGTAAACAAGACGAAAGTCTTTCTCTGGTCTGCATCCCCTTAACAATTGTGTGTATTGTACTGTACTGTACCCATTCTGCAATCTGTTAATAAAGTTTTCAATCAATCAATCAATCAATCTCTCTGAACATAAACGGTGTAATAATTACCTGGATTATGCATTGTCACAGGCTGTTGATATAACTTCCCCATGAATAAGCCATGAAAGGTCCAATAGTTTGCATTTTCTCAACAATTAAAAATGTTCCTTGAATCTGTGTAACATGTTTGTTCAAGATGCCAGAGCCATATGTGAGCCACCCAGCCAGCACAATACGAGGACCCTGGTACTGGTACCCCTAAATGAAAATAAAGCATGATGTTGTGTGAACTGCCGTTAATTCTCCCTTCCCACTTTAGTTTGTTGCCTTAATTGTTTGTGCCTTTCCTTCCCCATCACCTTTGTTGGTTTTATGGTATAAGTAAATTACAGTATAATTTAGCCTTCTCCTGTGTCACAGTGTGTTCTACCTCCTTATTTTTTTTGTTGCTGACACTAAACGTTACACTACTACCAGAGTGCTTACTAACCCAGCGGTAACCTATTTAGCTTAGCACCAGGGCAGGATAGGGTTTTACTGCCGCCCGTCCACCAGAGTGCCCCAGACAACCCCTACTTACATTTACATTTACATTTAGTCATTTAGCTGACGCTTTTATCCAAAGCGACTTACAAGTTCTGTGCGACAAGACAGCAAGAAGGGTATAACTCTATCAGCTGAGTAACAATGTTCATCAAAGTGTTGCGTGTTACAGTGTAGGTTAGTTTATTAGGACAAGTGCATGACATTAAGGTTAGTCGGGGTTAGATTTTTTTTTATTTTTATTTTTTTTATCATTTCAGATAATGGTTGAAGAAGTGAGTCTTTAGTCGACGGCGAAAGATTGGACGGGATTCGGCTGTCCTAACTGGGATGGGTAGTTCATTCCACCATTGTGGGGCAAGGACTGAGAATAGGCGGCTTCTCTTTGATGACCCTCCGGGAGCTTGGATAGGAGTAGATCTGAGGCGGCCAGAAGACGCAGAGCGTAGGGGTCTTGAGGGTGTGTAGTTAGAGACCATTGACCGGAGGTAGGCGGGAGCGGTTCCCTTTGCCGCACGGTATGCTAGGTCGAGGGCCTTGAAGCGGATACGTGCAGCAATGGGGAGCCAGTGCAGGTCCCTAAGAAGTGGGGTGACATGGGCTGACTTCGGTAGGTTTGAGATCAGGCGGGCCGCTGCATTTTGAATGAGTTGAAGAGGCTTGGTGGCAGTGGCCGGGAGGCCAGCTAGCAGTGCGTTGCAGTAGTCGAGGCGGGAGATGACTGTTGATTGGACGAGGAGTTGGGTGGCTTCTTTTGTCAGGAAGGGGCGTATCCTTCTGACGTTGCTCAGGAGGAATCTGCAGGTTCTGGTTGTCGCTGCGATGTGAGCAGAGAAGTTCAACTGGTCGTCGAGGACAACACCAAGGTTCTTGGCGGTCGGCGACGCGGTCACAGCTGCATTCTCGACTGTGATGGAGAGGTCGGTCAGGGGGGAGGATTTGGCCGGCAGGTGGAGCAATTCTGTTTTGCTTAGGTTCAGTTTGAGGTGGTTGGTCGTCATCCAGGCGGAGATGTCGGACAGACAGGCCGAGATCCGCTCAGAGACGTGGATATCTGAGGGAGGGAAGGAGAGGAAGAGTTGAGTATCATCGGCATAACAATGATATGAGAAGCCATGAGATGTGATAATGTTACCCAGTGATTTAGTGTAGAGGGAGAAGAGAAGGGGTCCTAGGACCGAGCCCTGGGGGACACCCGTCCGGAGGGGGCGGGTGGCCGACAGAGTCCCTCTCCATGACACTTGGTAGGAGCGGTCATTGAGGTATGATGTCAGCCATGTCAGCGCAGATCCAGCCACTCCCATTCCTGCGAGGGCCGCGAGGAGGATCTGATGGTTGACTGTGTCGAAGGCTGCAGATAGATCTAGGAGAATCAGGACAGAGGAGAGGCCTTTCGCTTTTGCTAAGTGAAGTGCCTCTGTGACCGCAATGAGGGCCATTTCTGTGGAGTGGCCAGTCCGGAAGCCAGACTGATTGGGGTCTAGGAGGTCATTCTGTAAGAGATAAGCAGTAAGTTGGTACTTGTGTTCAAATAAAACCTAGGGGGACGAGTCATACTTGGTGAGAGCCTTTATTTCATACAGAGGGTGGAATTCCAAAAACGGCAATCATTCACTTAACTCACGCTCTCACAATTAAAGTGCAAAATACAGAGTTTCTTTTAATTCTACATTACAAACATTGCAACAAGCATGATTCCTTTACAATCTCATATCCCCTTCGGCCATCTATAACGTGATAATGATATACGTTTAATTTTTTTTACTGTAAGAACAAATCTGGGACATTTTCAATTATTAGTGTTGAGACAATGTATTCACATAAGCAAATAACACCTACATTGTCCATTCATCCCTCTGGGTTGAATATTTTAGATGTATTCCCCATTTCTGGTTTGCCTGGTGTACAGTAATTGTGTAATAATGCATGTATAACCTCAACATTGTAATGCACAATACTGTATACATCTTTGTTTTAAGGACAAACTGTGAGGTTTTGTCCGCTGCTCACCTACTCTCTCTGTTCCTTTAGGCCTACTGTTAGGGAATTCCCTTCTCACTCACTCTCACTAGCCCCCACCCTCTTGTTCGTTACTCTCGTTTGCTCTCAGCGGCCACACCCTTGTACTACCTGTCATTATGTGTTTGATTGGTCTGGTGCCGAACTCACACTTTTAGTTCGATTATCAATTACCTCTCGCACCTGTGGTGCATTTTAATTAGTTCCCCTGTGGCCTTTAAGTACCTGGCTCTTCCCCTCTGTTCCTCGTGGGGTCGTGTTGTAACATGCCGTAACATGCCGTATCATTCCGTATCAGATTCTCTGTCACCAAGACTCCTTCGGGAGGTCCTCTGTCTGTCTCTGCTGTTTTCATCTCCGGCGTAAGATGTGCTCCAGCCTTCGCCTCCTGTCGCCGTTGCCTGAGGGAGATACTGGACTGCGCTCCCTAGACTTCCACGGGAGGTATCCCAGTGATCCACTTCAGACCTCCGCGCGGCAGGCGTCCTGACGCACATCCAGACCCCCGCGCAGCAGACGCCCAGACACCATCCAGACCTCCGAGCCTGGCGCGCTCTTCCGCGCAGACGCGCTCTCCACTCTAGACCTCCGCGCAGCAAGTGCGCCCTCCGTACCGGCGCGTACTCAAAGCAGACGCACACCTTCCAGACCTCCGAGCTTGGCACGCTCTTCCGCGCAGACGCACTCCAGATGCGTCCTCTGTACCGGCGCACACTCCAAGCAGTGGCGCACCACTCTGACCTCCGCTCGGACAACCGGCTCCCCGGTGGCGACGCTCTCTCGCCCCGCTGCTGTTCCAGCACTCTTTACGCACTACGTCTGGGTGAGTTTTTTACTGACTGTCTTGATCAAATTCCGTTTTCGTGTGTTTCTATAACACTGAAGATTACCACCTTTTTTATCAGACAGTCACTCACCCAGCGATCGCCTTTTTGTTGTTCTCACTGGGATAATATTTTGGGACTTTACATCTCCCACTGTGTGTTGTTCACACCGAAGATATTATTCACATTGGATTGTTTTTTGGACTTCACTCTCAGTGTCTATTTTTACACGAAGATATTCACTTGGGATTGTGTTTTGGAACTTTGCTCACTGTGTGTATTTACACGAAGATTAGTTCTTGGATAACTTTTGTATTTGGGTCCAAGTCACCTCTCCTGTTCTCCTGCTCGTTCTACCTGCACCCTTGTTGACTCGCTCCCTCTCTCTCTCTCTCGGTCCCGCAACACCTCGGAGATTCTGCCGAGAGAAGTCTGCAGAGCGGCTCAGACGTCAGCATCTGCTACCCCCTACTACCACCACGGGAGAAGCTGCAGAGCAGCAGAACATTTGCCCCCCCTTGCTTGTGTACCTGTCTTGTTAGACTTGCCTATTTCTGTGCTCATTATTGCTTTTTCCAAGACCTGACCCCCTTTACTCTTTCCCAGTATGCAGCTCCTGCCCTCGCCCTGTTCCAAGGCCTTACCCTGTTTTTCCCTAGTCCTCCCAGTCCTCCCTGTCCCCAGCCCGCCTCCGCGGGCCTCTGTCCCTTTCTCCCCTATCTAGTCCTCCCAGTCCTCCCACTCCCCAGCCCGCCTCCGCGGGCCTTTGTCCCTGTTCTCCCCTCTCTAGTCCTCCTAGTCCTCCCCCTCCGGTCCTCCTAGTTCCGCCCTGTTTCCTTTAGCCTTCCCTTGCCTTCCCCTTAGCCAGCTCGCCTCTTAAAGGCACTGTACCTTCCCTTCTTGTTATTCCAGTATTTTGTGTTTCTCCCTTAAAGGGACAGTGCCGTTTTTTCCTTCTGTTCAATAAATGCCCTGTTCTTGGCTTACTCTCATACCTGTCTTGTGTTGTGCGATTGGGGTCGGTTACAAACCATAACACAAACTGGGCTAAACAAATATGTATGTCGCAGTGATGTCACATGGATGTATACATAGTTATATGATGATAAATACTAAATAAATGTAATACAAATTTTAATCGAATCTCTCAGAATTATATTGAAATCACCCATAGAACAATAATGCACTTTTGGCTTTTGAAATCTGTTCTTCTAGGTCAGTGGGGAAAAATATGTACATCGGCATAACACACATCATGAACTATTTACGATTTTTCAAGAAAAGTCCATATGCATTTCTTGTCCAAAAAGTTCGTTTTGCCATAGTTGTTATACTGTAGTTTTGCCAAAATCAGTGGCCCTCAAGGTCATGGTCAAGGTCAGTCGCCTTCCTGCTTGTCTTGGGTTGATTGTCAAATGGAAAGAAGGATCACAGAATGTTGCACCTTTATTGTCATGGTTTCTGTATGTGCCACCCAACCCCACCCAACCTTCTCCAATGTACAGTTTCTACGTCAAATGTATATGCTCTCTTTTCTGGAATTTTTTTGTATCACAAACAGTACTGTATTTGCAAATCTGGTATGTCATAAATGTATAGATGTAGCAGTACTGTCTATCTGTATGTCATGTATGTCATATATGTCATATATGTCCTGATGAATTGAAAATGGGGGACCCTGATGTAAACAAGACGAAAGTCTTTCTCTGGTCTGCATCCCCTTAACAATTGTGTGTATTGAGCTGTACTGTATTGTACCCATTCTGCAATCTGTTAATAAAGTTTTCAATCAATCAATCAATCAAACCAATAAAATGATATACAATATGTATATATATATATATATATACAGGTAGGATATGTAGTAATAATAATAGAACATAGAACAAAGTGCAAGTAGTAGTAGAGAACTGTAGTGAGTGGCAATATTCATTATTAATAATTATTAATAGGTCTGATTGACTGACTGATTGTAATATAATAACATTCAGACCTATTAATGATTAATAATTCATAATAGTTACCATCAAACTCAATGAAGAGTGGTATTGTTCATCTAGGGCCAAACTCAAGTGCTTTACTTAGAGTGCATAACAATTAATATGAGGAGTGCATAGATTTATACGCATAGATTTATTTGTCATTGTTTATTTGTCTCTATTGTGAACAGTGGGGAGAGTGAAATCTATGGTCAGAATTTGCACAATCCCTTGGCGCTTGACCTGAAAAGGCTAAAGCTTTACTCCTGGTGGTAAAAATGCAGTCCTTGGACACAGAGCTCGTCCTATTGTACTATGAGTAGGAGTAGTTACAGTCTTTCAATCCAGTAATTTTCAATGAGTCACAAGAAATCATGTGTGTGCAGTGAAGAGGGAGTTCCCAGTGTTTTCCATGCTGTAGCCCAGGCTGCTGTTTAGCATACAGTTAGATCTCCGGAGGGCAGCACCACACAGTACAGTCACGCTCTTGCTGGTCTGGATGAGGCGGCCATCATGAGCCTGCACCGGCACAATTGGAATGCTAACAGTATTGGGAGAATTTAGTAAAAACAAGCTTACGACCTGCAGTGTTTAAAATTGACTGCACTTACATAAGAGATTCACACAAAATATTATAGCCCCCACTGCCCACGACTCTCTCTCTCACACACACACACACGCACGCACGCACGCACGCACGCACGCACGCACGCACGCACGCACGCACGCACGCACGCACACACACACACACACACACACACACACACACACACACACACACACACACACACACACACACACACACACACACACACACACACACACACACACACACACACACACACACACACACACACACACACACATACAACGTCAGGAGAGCAGTAATAGAGGCAAAACGGCGTTACAGGGATAAAGTTGAACTTCAGTTTGAACAGGCTGACTCTAGAGGCATGTGGCAGGGCCTCAGAACAATGACAGACTACAAAGGCACCCCCCTCAAACTGAACAGTGACATCTCCTTAGCAAATGATCTCAATTCCTTCTATGCGAGGTTTGAGGCTGTGAATAACAACACCAGCCTACAAACCACGGCAATGGGGGGGGGGGGGGGGTCTGCTGATGGAGACTCAGTGTTCAGGGTAACAGAGCATGAGGTGAGACGGATCTTTAAAAAAGTGAATATCAGGAAGGCAGCAGGACCGGACGGCATCCCCGGCCGCGTCCTAAAAGTCTGTGCCGACCAACTGGCCCCGGTATTCACTGACATCTTCAACCTGTCCTTGGAACAGGCTGTCATCCCCACCTGTCTGAAGAAGTCCACCATCATCCCTGTACCCAAAAAATCGACGCCCGCTTGCCTCAACGACTACCGCCCTGTAGCCCTCACCTCCATAGCCATGAAGTGCTTTGAGAAGCTAGTGAAGGGCTACATCTGTTCCTCCCTCCCCATCAACCTGGACCCTCTGCAATTTGCATATCGCCCCAACAGGTCCACGGAGGACGCCATAGCCCATGTGCTGCACACAGCAGCATCACACCTGGACAAGAGGCAGGGGAACTATGTGAGAATGCTGTTCATCGACTACAGCTCAGCATTCAACACCATAGTCCCCTCCAAACTCATAGCCAAGCTCAGGGACCTGGGCTTGAACTATGACCTGTGCCAGTGGGTCTTGGACTTCCTGACGGGCAGACCCCAGGTGGTAAGAGCCGGCAACTGCACCTCCTCATCCATCACGCTCAACATAGGGGCCCCCCAGGGCTGTGTTCTGAGCCCCCTCCTCTACTCCCTGTACACACATGACTGCGTAGCACAGCGGAACAACAACACCATCATAAAATTTGCTGATGACACAGTAGTGGTGGGCCTGATCTCTGCCAACGACGAAAGGGCCTACCTGGAAGAGGTAGAGAACCTGTCACAGTGGTGTCAGGAGAACTGCCTCTCCCTGAACGTCAGCAAAACAAAAGAGATGATTGTGGGTGGACTTCAGGAGGTCGGGGGTCAAGGACTACAGCCCCCTCAGCATCGACGGGGCACCGGTTGAGAGAGTGAACAGTTTCAAGTACCTCGGAGCCCACATATCCGAGGACTTGACATGGACCACACACATTGACAGTGTTGTGAAGAAGGCACGACAACGCCTCTACTTCCTCAGGCGCCTAAGGAAGTTCCAAGTCAGTCAGAAGATCCTTAGGAACTTCTACTCATGTACAATAGAGAGCATCCTGACCGGCAACATCACCTCCTGGTTTGGGAATAGCACTGCACAAGACCGTAGCAGACTACAAAGAGTGACACGTTCAGCCGAACGCACAATTGGAGGGGGGCTTCCCACCCTCCAGAACATTTACAACAAGCGGTGCAAGGGGAAGGCTAAGATAATTATTAAGGACTCGAGCCACCCGAACAACTGCCTCTTTGAACTGCTGCGGTCAGGCAAGCGATACCGGAGTCTTAAGGCGAGCACAGAAAGACTCAGAAGAAGCTTCTATCCCCAGGCCATCAGGCTGCTAAACGAACAATAATCGCTAAACGAACAATAATCACTATGCAACAACCATCAAATGCACACAGCACACACACCCACACGCACACACTCACTCAAACAAACAACACACTGCAGCACCCACTCTCCACACTTTAGATCACACAAACACACTTACACTTTATATTTATTGATAAAGGATTTGCACTACAACTCGTACACCTACTGTGAATTGTACCTAAATTGCACCTCGTCCCATTTCTCCATTTCTGCCTTGCACTATATAGTATTGTATATTAGTACACTGCACAGTATTGTATATTGTATGGTAACTACGTCTATTCTGCATCGAACATTGTACATATGTCTAAACTGAACACTGTGACCTCATTTTTTTACTTCTAATTTTACTATGTTATTTTATTTCATACTTATCTTGTCTTGCACAGTCTCTGGAGCGCAACAGTAAGAAGCATTTTGTACAAAAGTATTCTGTACTTCTGTATGACAACTATTAAAGAAACTTGAACACACACACACACACACACACACACACAGCTAGGGATAAACATTTAAAAAACATTCTGCTTAACTATTTCCATATTTTCCACATTAAACATGTTACTGCTTAGTAATTTTAGTTTAGTAAACAAAAAAAAAAAAAAAAAAAAAAAAGACTTGGTGACATGATAGATAGATAGATAGATAGATAGATAGATAGATAGATAGATAGATAGATAGATAGATAGATAGATAGATAGATAGATAGATAGATAGATAGATAGATAGATAGATAGATAGATAGATAGATAGATAGATAGATAGATAGATAGATAGATAGATAGATAGATAGATAACAAGCAAATACAGTATAACAGTTGAAACTGAAACAGGAGGAAAACATACCTGTGCATGATTCTCTCTGTTGAGCTGAGGAGTTCTTGGAATGACCTCTATCAGTATTTGCATAGCAGGGTTTGGTCTCCGGCTGCAGCTGTAGTTGCCATGCAGAGTCCAGTGAAATAAGACTGTGTCAGCTCCTCTCACACACACGCTCTCTCTCTCTCACTAGTTCTGCAGGTCATTAGACATTTGACATTGATGACAGTCTGAACATGACTATTTTCACTCAAGTATAGGACAATGGTGCATAATTGCTGGAGAGCCTTCATAGTCCAGTTCAGTTCAGTTCAACTTTATTATCCAGCCAGATGGGAAACTTGACTTACAGTCAGGGGCACAAGATAAGATAAAAAAAAAAAGAAACACAAGTACATAACATTTATCTTGGACATACAGTATATATAGAACACAACAACACACAAAGCAATGTCTAAAGTGCAAATTGAGCAGGGTTATTGCACAGGGAATCACATTTAAAGTGCTAGATTAAATTGAGCAGGGTCATTACACAGAAAACGATATAAGTGCTAGATTATGTGTACAAATTGAGTAGGGTTATTGCACAGGGAACTGTCACACCCTATTCTTGCCTGTCTACTCTCTCTCTCTCTCTCTCTCTCTCTCTCTCTCTCTCTCTCTCTCTCTCTCTCTCTCTCTCTCTCTCTCTCTCTCTCTCTCTCTCTCTCTGATTATTACAGGCGTGGAGTCAGGTGTGTGAGATCCCAGGGAGCAGCTGATTGACATAATGTGTGCTGATTGCTTCACCTACATAGACCTCAAGATTCAAGAGTTTATTCATCACATACATACCAGGGCATACAGTGAAATGCGGTTGGCCATGCCCGCTATACGATTGTGCAATAAAACAATAGTAATTGTTGTAGCCAATTTAATGATTTTCTGCCGTTATATTATTGTATGAAGGCACCGTGTCATCATGAAAGTGTTGACCAATTAGCATGCAGTGGGCACAGGAGGCGGGGCTCATGTGCGCTTAGGTGCAGTCTATATGTATGTGTTCACAGGTGTGCAGCGGCAGGGAATTTGGGTAATTATCACAGGGAAGCCACACTATCTTTTTACCGTGCTCGTTTGTTTTGTTTTCAGTTATATTGAGTAACTTTTTGGGTTTACTTTGTAGCAACTATCCTGTGTTTAAAAGTCCAGTTTAAACACAGAGTTTACAGTACGCTTATATTTGTCCACACTGCAATTAAGAATAAAAACTCTCAACAGTACTCAAGGAGAAGACATCTTTTTATTATCAACAAGCATCACGCGTTGGAAAGAGCTTCAACCAGTATTCCCTCACTGGCATCTTTTCTTGTTAGGTTGCCCTTACACAAGTAAAAAGATAAGCTTCTAAACAAGATTGTTTTCGAAGACAGACAGATACGGAAGGAATCAAGGAACAGCGCCCCTTTCATTGACGTTTCTGCCGATTCAACCACGATATCAACATGCACGCAGCACAGCGCGGAACAACACATCAAAGAAGTTACGGTGAGACGGATTCATGAATGAATGGAATAAAGTTGTGGAAGGAGTGGCCTCGCGCAACTGGATAAAGGCAAATCCTACCAAGAATTCTAAATAAAACCTCCGCCTATGGCTTGACATTGTAGACATGAGTAGCGTGGGGAATCAGGAAATTAACGTTGAAATGGAGGCAGCTGTCAATCAAGATGAAACAGAAAATTAACTTGGCAAAAGGCTTTCTAGGCCCACATTTAAAGCTTTGGAAACAAAGATCATGTTGTTGCATAAAGAAAGGAACGTTGGACTGAAACAATTGTGTAAAATGGCTAAAGAATTGGATCAAATGATGTGCTCAAATGAAAATATTTCCGTCATGCAAATTAAGCACGACACATTGTGGAAGTTGTTTGGTGAAATTACACGGGTGCATGAATCACTAAAACCTCTATTGCCCGACGACGAAATGTCTAAACAAACAGAATGGTTTCAAGGTCACATGCACAATGTTAATCAAATCACTTGACAAAATGGAGAAATGGGTGCGTGCTAACAGGGAGCAGTGCATGCCCACACAAGTTGATGACAATGGTTACGAATTCAGTGGTGTGCCCAATGCAACTGAGGTTGTGGTTGACCCAAAGAACAATGCTGTGTCGAGTACAAATAAGGTTCTGAATAACAACGGTTCAAATAACAATGCTGTGTCATACACAAACGAGGGTCTTGATAATGATGGTTCAAATTTCAACTTTGTGTCAAATGGAAACGAGGAGGTGAATAGTATTGGGCCAGATGACAGTGTTTCCAATACGGTTAAATCAAGGGTGTCACGTGGTAGTTCTACCCGACACTCAATGTCATCAAACATTTCTGCATCCATCTTGGCACAGGCCGAGGTGGCGGCACTCGTGGTATTGGAAATGGTGTTAAAAGAAAGTCATGAAATGGAAGCTCAGGAGGTACAATTAAAGGCACAAATGGAAGCCCAGGAGGCACAAATAAGGAAAAAAAGACAATTGCTTCAAATACAAAGTCAAATTGCTGCTCAGACAGCTAAGGTGAATGTTCTCAGGAACAGAGGGTCTGACATTGAAAGCAGAGTTACAGATGGAATGAACTCTTATGCGTCAAAAGAAAAGGCTGCTCTCAACCCCTCTGCTGTACAATTCATTCCATCAATGTCAGATTGTCATGTCAGCTATCCACCAACAGGAGGGAGTGGACCTGCAATGGCAATTGATGCACAGCCAATGGATTCAACACAGCAATACAGGTTTCTACCAACAGGAGGCAGCAAACCTGCAAGACCAACTCAATCACACCAAAAGCCATACAAGCAGCTCAGTACTGTAGCCACCTGGCACAAGGAAATCATTTCTCAAGGAACCAAAACAAAACCAAGTGCTCTCACTGCAAGCATGCCACAACAATCTCAACACCTACGTCATGCTGTATATTCACCGCAGCAACCCATTCAAAGCAGTGAGGATCAAGGCAATATCTTCACGATCATGCAGAAGCAAAATGACATTACAGCATTACTTGTGCAACAGCAAGTTTCCTTATCACTACCCCCCAGGGATATACCAATCTTTGATGGAAACCCTTTTGAGTACAACACATTCATTAGAGCCTTTGAACATGGAGTGGAAGGAAAGGCTGCTAACAGTGTGGACTGCTTGTACTACCTGGAGCAGTACACTAGAGGGCAACCTAAAGAGCTGGTAAAGAGCTGTCAACATATGCCATCCGACAGGGGGTATCAAAAGGCTAGAACACTTCCGCATGAACGTTTTGGAAATGAGCAGAAAATAGCCACTGCATATATGGAGAGAGCGTTTGGATGGGTACCTGTAAAATCAGAAGATATCAAGGCCTTACAAGCATTTTCGTTATTTCTACGCATCTGCTGTAATGCCATGGAAGACATCAGCTACATGTCTGAAATGAACATGCCATCAAACCTACGGGCAATAATCAGGAAGCTACCTTACAAACTCAGAGACAGATGGAGAAACATTGCTTTTGAATACCAGGAGAGACACCATCATCAAGCAGGTTTCAGTGAAGTTGTCACCTTCATTGAAAGACAAGTGTCTATTGCATCTGACCCACTGTACGGGGACATTCTAGACACTGTTGTCTCAATGTCAAAGTTAAAGATTGGAAACAAAACTTCACAAGGATGCCTGCAGGAGAGAGGAAGCAGTTTTGCTACATTTGTGGCACCTGTTGAGTTTGACAATCAAGAGGAGAGAGACAAACCAATAAGAGAATCCTGCCTGCTATGTGAAGAGGACCACAGTTTGGAAACATGTTCTAAGATGGAGAAAAAGCGGCATGGTGAAAAAATAGACTTTCTAAAAAGAAAGGGCGCTTGTTTTGGATGTCTATGTCGGGCACATAAGTTCACAGTGCCATAATAGGCTGTTTTGTAAAATATGTAACCTAAGACATCCTACCATTCTACATATTTATGAAAGGGAATGGAAAGAACTAAGATCACGACAAGATGACACACAAGATGAAAACAGAATGAGTCAAGTCACCACTCCCAAAACTTGTGGTCACATAGGGGCCGGAGCACAGAATTGCGTCTTGTCTATTGTGCCTGTCAAGATCAAGGCAAAGAAAGGCAACACAGTCTTAGAAACGTATGCATTCTTAGATCCCGACAGTTCATCCACTTTCTGCTCTGAGCAACTCATGAGGAAGCTCAACGTGACAGGAAGGAGCACTAGATTCTTAATGAAAACATTAACCAAGAAAACTTCGTCAACAGTCACGTCATCTCGGGACTAGAGGTTGCGGCACTAAACAGTGACACCTACATTGAGTTGCCTGATGTGTACACTCAACACAAGATGCCTGTGACTCGCGATAACATCCCGCGACAAAAGGACTTGTATGCTTGGCCATATTTAAACACTGTGGAAATTCCTGCTATTGACGCTGACGTGGAGTTGTTAATTGGAACTAACACTCCAGACGCAATGGAGCCATGGGAGGTGATAAACAGCAGGGGTAAAGGACCTTACGCTGTTAAAACCCTGTTGGGATGGGTTGTTATCGGACCGTTGAAAGAAGGCGGTGACAGTGGGATCGGCTGCCCCACAGTCACAGCCAATCGCATTTCCATTGCTCAGATAGAGGAATTGTTGGTTGAACAATACAACCATGACTTTAATGAGAAATCAACAGCAGACCATCAGGCTGCTAAACGAACAATGAACACTACACAACAACAACCATCAAACGCACATAGCACACACATCCACACGCACACACTCACTTTAAACAAACACACTGTAGCACCCACTCCACACACTTTATAGCACACACTCACTTTAAACAAACACACTGTAGCACCCACTCCCCACACTTTATATTTATTGATGAAGGATTGCACTGCAACTCGTACACCTTACTGTAAATTGTACCTAAATTGTACCTCATCCCATTTCTGCTTTGCACTATATAGTATTGTACATTAGTACACTGCATAGTATTGTATATTATATGGTAACTCAGTTACGTCTATTCTGCATCGAACATTGTACATATGTCTATACTGAACACTGTGACCTCATTTTCTACTTCTAAATTACATGCTATACTATGTTATTTGATACTATCTTGTCTAGCACAGTCTCTGGAGCGTAACAGTAAGAAGCATTTTGTATGAAAGTATTCTGTACTTCTGTATGACAACTATTAAAGAAACTTGAAAACTTGAACTTGAAACTTGACAAGCCAGAAATGTCCATAGAAGACCTCAAGTTCATGCAGATTGTCAATACTTCAGCCGAACTAAAGAATGGACATTACTGCTTGCCATTGCCTTTTAGAGAGGACAACGTTGTCATGCCCAACAACCACCACCTTGCTGAGCAAAGAGTCCTCTGCCTAAAAAAGAAATTAAACAAAAACCCTATCTTCAAAGAAGAATACACTAACTTTCTCAATAACGTCATAAGCAACGGCTATGCAGAGAGAGTGCCAGAGCACCAGTTGGAAGGAAAAGAGGGAAAGGTGTGGTATATCCCTCACCACGGGGTACACCATCCTAAAAAGAAAGACTTGAGAGTGGTTTTCGACTGTACAGCAAGCTACAAGGGAGTGTCACTCAACACCAAGCTACTCCAGGGACCCGACTTGACAAATTCCCTGCTTGGAGTTCTCACAAGGTTTTGCCTAAACTCTATAGCAGTTATGGCTGATGTAAAGGCTATGTACCATCAAGTCCACGTGGCAAAACGGGACGTGGACTTCCTTCGCTTCCTCTGGTGGCCAGGAGGTGATCTAACACAGCCGCTCACTGAGTACAGAATGACTGTCCATCTGTTTGGTGCAGTATCATCACCCAGCTGTGCTAGCTTTGCCCTTAGGAAAACGGCTGAAGACAACAAAGCAGACTTCCCAGTCCACATAACAGACACCATCCAGCACAACTTCTACGTGGATGACTGCCTGAAATCTGTGTCCTCAGAGGCAGAAGCCATATCTCTGGTTACAGACCTTACAGCTGTATGCCAGTTGGGAGGTTTCCAATTGTTGAAGTGGATGAGCAACAGCAGATCTGTGTTGGAAACCATTGATGTAGAAAAAAGAGCCAAGAACGTAAAGGAACTGGACTTCGACAGGGACAGCCTTCCCGTCGAGAGAACCCTAGGACTGCAATGGTGTGCAGAAACTGACACCTTTAGGTTCAAAATGTCAGTTCAAGACAGACCATTCACAAGGCGAGGTCTTTTGTCTGTTGTCAGCTCAGTCTACGACCCTATTGGGTTTCTAGCACCCTTCACCTTACCTGCCAAGATGCTGCTGCAAACCCTATGTAAAATGGACTACAGTTGGGATGAGCGTATTCCTCAAAAGTATCAGTTGCAATGGGTGGGGTGGCTAGAGGACTTGAAAAGACTCAGCACCTTTAGTGTGCCAAGATGCTTTCAACCCAAAGATTTTGGACAACTCACAGGTGCCAGACTACACCACTTCTCTGACGCCAGCGAGAACGGCTACGGCACAGTTTCATACTTGAGGCTGCAAAACAATAATGAGAAGGTCCATCTGTCTTTTGTTCTAGGAAAAGCACGGGTTGCTCCTCTAAAGAGTGTGACAATTCCAAGGATGGAACTGACAGCTGGTGTACTGGCAGCAAGAGTTGACAAGCTCCTGATATCAGAGTTACTGTACAACTGGAGCTGGAAAACTCGACCTTCTGGACAGACAGCACAACGGTGTTAAAATACATCAGGAATGAAACAAAGCGCTTTCACACCTTTGTTGCTAATCGGATTGCTGCTATCAGAGAAGCTACAGATATATCACAATGGAGGTACGTTGACACAAAGCGGAACCCAGCAGACGAGGCCTCCCGCTGGGTGAAAGTTGAACACATTCTCACCTGCAGTAGATGGATCCACGGCCCGGAGTTCCTTTCCAAAAGTGAGGAAGAATGGCCTCTTACCATTATGGATTCAAGTTCCATCAACAGCGATGACCCAGAGGTCAGAGGAGAGGCCTCAGTTAATGCTGTCATCATCAACGACGCACCAGAAGCAACAAATCAGCTGATAACTTACTTCTCCTCATGGAACAGACTTAAGATCTCAGTTGCGTGGTTTCTCCAGCTGAGAAAGACGCTGCAGGTGCTGCATCAAAGGAGAAAATAACTACAAGCTGCTCTGTCCAGCACCGAGTTTGACATAACTCACAAGAACAAAGTGGAAGAGGACATGAAGAGTTTCAGAGCCACAATGGGTGGTCACACCTTGTGTCCTGAAGACATCGACACTGCGGAAAGAGCCATCATTCAATACTGTCAAATGGACAAGTTTAGTGACGAAATCACTGCTTTAAAAGAAGGAACATCTGGAGTAAAGAAAGGCAGCCACATTTGCAAACTTGATCCAGTACTGGATCACAGGCTTTTGAGAGTGGGAGGAAGACTTAGCAAAGGAGCAATGCCCGATGATATAAAACATCCAGTCATTCTTGCTAAAGGTCAACACATCACCACTCTCATCTTACGCCACGTGCATGAACAGCTGGGACATTGTGGAAGGAACCACCTGCTTTCAGGACTTCGCAGACGGTACTGGATCACCAAAGCAAATGCGGCTGCCAGAAAAGTACTCAACTCCTGCGTTGTCTGTCGACGAAACAGAGGAAAGCTGGGTGAGCAAAAGATGGCAGACTTACCAAAGGAAAGGTTGCAAGCTGACCTTCCACCGTTCACAAATGTCGGCATAGACTACTTTGGACCATTTGAGGTGAAGAGAGGCCGTAGCCTCATCAAACGATATGGAGTTATTTTTACATGCATGGCCAGCCGGGCAGTCCATTTGGAAATGGCCTACTCATTGGACACCAGTTCTTGCATTAACGCCATACGCAGATTCATTTCTAGAAGAGGCCAAGTGTCACACATTAAGTCCGACAACGGAACCAACTTTGTTGGGGCAGAACGTGAGCTGAGAGAAGCTCTAACTCACCTAAACCAGGAGAAAATATCAAACTCACTACTTCATCTTGGAGTAAAGTGGAGTTTCAACACTCCAGCTGCATCTCATCATGGAGGAGTGTGGGAAAGGGTCATTTGCATGGTCAGGAAGGTGCTGACTTCCGTTCTTCATCAACAACATCTAGACGACGAAGGATTGCAAACATTCCTGTGTGAAGTGGAGGCCATATTGAACGACCGTCCCATTACAAAAGCCTCTGAGGATCCAAATGACCTTGAACCTTTGACCCCGAATCACATTCTCCTGTTAAAGGGCAAACCTTCCCTACCACCAGGGCTCTTCAGCCAAATTGACTCTTATTCTAAACGTCGATGGAGGCAAGTTCAATTACTCTCCAACCTCTTTTGGCACAGGTGGATTCGAGAATATGTACCACTGTTGCAGGAGAGACAACGGTGGACAAAGGACAAGAGGAACTTTGCCACAGGGGACATCATCATGATTGCGGACTCTAATGCCCCTCGTGGATCCTGGCTGTTAGGCAAGGTACTGCAGACCTTTCCTGACAGACATGGACTTGTGCGATCTGTGAAAATTCAGACCAAGTATAACATTCTGGAGCGACCGATCACCAAGATCTGTCTTCTTTTGGAAGCTAATTAGACTAGTACCTGTTTTCCTTCGGACTACATGAACTTTGGACATTACGAATTAAATATCAACGCGGACTACGCACTTGGCTACAATCACTTGCATGCATTGAATTGTTACGTGTTTATATAGTATCAATTGGGGGCCGGGGTGTTGTAGCCAATTTAATGATTTTCTGCCGTTATATTATTGTATGAAGGCACCGTGTCATCATGAAAGTGTTGACCAATTAGCAGGCAGTGGGCACAGGAGGCGGGGCTCATGTGCGCTTAGGTGCAGTCTATATGTATGTGTTCACAGGTGTGCAGCGGCAGGGAATTTGGGTAATTATCACAGGGAAGCCACACTATCTTTTTACCATGCTCGTTTGTTTTGTTTTCAGTTATATTGAGTCACTTTTTGGGTTTACTTTGTAGCAACTATCCTGTGTTTAAAAGTCCAGTTTAAACACAGAGTTTACAGTACGCTTATATTTGTCCACACTGCAATTAAGAATAAAAACTCTCAACAGTACTCAAGGAGAAGACATATTTTTATTATCAACAAGCATCACGCGTTGGAAAGAGCTTCAACCAGTATTCCCTCACTGGCATCTTTTCTTGTTAGGTTGCCCTTACAGTAATAGTAGTAATAATAATAAGATAACATAAGGTTATGTATATAACCAAGTTCTGTGAGTTATGGTGCGCTCAGCACCAGTAGCACTGTACTTCACTTCGTGTACATACACCGAATAAAAAAATTCCACCATGTACCTTTACATCCCCATATTCGTCTGACCACACCCCCTTCCGCTTACCTTCATAAGCAGGTGTGTGGTCACCTACTCGCCTCCTTCCCAAACTTTCACCACAAGGCGAGATCAAGGGCAGCAGCGGCGTCCTGGTGCTGAGCGCACCATAACTCACAGAACTTGGTTATATACATAACCTTACGTTCTGTTTCGTTAAGGCTTCGCTCAGCACCAGTAGCACAACGGGGGCTGAGCGGGAGCCTTAGCCCGACAAATACACCCCGCTGAGGCCCCCCACAACCATCAGACCGGGGAGGACCGAGCCCCCCCGACCCTCCCTAATGGAGGATACCCTCCCTATTGGAGGCTTACGGGAGGGCGACGGATCCGACCAGGCGAAGAGGAACTCAAGCAACTCAACGCGCAGGGTGAGCAGACCGTGGCTTGACCCCATGACTACACACACGCACAACCTGCATGCCACCATGGAACGAACGGAAGGAACAACCTCGTTACTGCCCCCAAAATCACGGGGTCTAGAGCAACCCTAACCCCGTGGCAAGGCCGTAGCAGCGGAGCGCGAAGGAAGACCCAGTCCCACTGAAGGGACTGGATCCCCTGGAAAAAGGGGGCCTGGAGAGGTCAATGACGCCAGGCATCAAGACCCCACCAGGTGGTCACTTAGTGACACCGCCCCCCACATCACCAGCGTATTCGGATAGGGCCCCTCCAAGAGCGGGCCCTTTCCCCCCAATAGCACACTGCCTGGCACACTGACCCTGAAACACAGGCAGTCAGCATGGCCGTAAGCACTCAAAGGTTAACCAACGGAAGCAGGCAGCGCACCGGGGAAACCAGGCAGCAGGCTGTAACCTGAGCCTGGAGCACTGCGGACGAGACAGGCGCCAAAGGAGTCAGCTGAAAACAGCCCCCCCGGCGGAAGGGGCGTATACTGGCGTTGTTGATCACCATGACAAAGCCTCCATTAAAAAAAACCCACCCAGAGGGGTTGAGGCAGAGAAGGCTGACATGATTGGCAGACGTCATGAACGTGCAGGGGCACACTCAACCGGGTAACCCGGGAGTTGACTCTGCTCCAACACACCAGGGAATCAACCACCCCCTTGGTACCAATGCAGTGGTTGTTCCTATAACCCCTCAAGAAAAAGGGTTATCCCAGGTCTACGGTATCAACGAAACTTTACTTCGGACCGGGCCCGGCGGCTCGGGAAGCAAACAGGGTTACCAGAGGAGGTCCAGAAGACCACCCCAACAGCCCACTCTCCGCCATGCGTGAGAGAGGAGCGAAGAAAAGAGAACCAGCCCCTTAAGATAGTGCCAGGTACAAAAGAGTACCCAACAAGGGTCTCCATAACGCCTAACCTTGTGACACCCCGGGCCGACCCGGCATTTTTCCCCCGAAAAAAGCCTAAGTCCCTCAGGGTACCAGAACAGCAGATCTGCATCCCCGCCGGACAACGGGTTAACTGACCTGGACCAGCGTGACCAGAACCAGTCCCGTGCCCTAACCACGCCGACCTGCCTACTCCGTGAGAAGGGACAGATATGCGTGTCGATCAAAAAACATGAAAAGAGGGCGCCACCCAGACGGGCCGGTGTGAACCGTGCTCGGTGGCCCACCCCAAGGGCGTGAGACCCCTCTACCTATGTTCAGATCTTATTCCGTTAACATCCCCCAGACATGAACGAGAACCCGTCAAGAACCAGTAACAGGTTCTCGGAAGAGGACAAACCCTCCATCCCAGTTGCTTTATAAAAACGCTGTTTTAACCACAAGCAACCAAGGCGTACTAGCTACCCGCATGATTCCCATCAGAAACACCCCGAACTAGCACCATGCATGCGTCGGGACACAAACACATCAATGAATAGGCTAATGTAGACCCTTCATTGAATCCTCAAGGCGCCTGGGAGAAACGACAAGAAGGGTGTGGTGCTTCCTATACTCCACACTCTTTTATTAAAAAAGAAAAGAAGCACCCCGAAAAAAGAAAAGAAGCAACCCGATTTGACACAGCTGAGGATAAAACTGTTTACATTTTTATATCCAGTCACCCCCACCACAGAGGATTAGACGGAGCTCCTCAGGGAGACTTCCCACGTGAGTCATAGAGTGAAAAAGCCATGGCAATCTTGAGTCATGTGACCAACCGACTCAAGTTACACATATATCGAGCATAGTGGAACCCACGCTCTATCCCGACACTTTGACAACAACAGACCGTCACATACGGGTCTAACTCACGGAAGCCATCGTCAAATAGCAACGTGCGTAGTGACGTGTGCTATGACGGGGGGAAACCCAATACTCAACGCCTGTGTAATAGGAGCAGAGTTAGGGAACCCTTTACCCCCCCCCCTCCCTGCCAAGTCACCTAACGACTTGGCCCTAACTGGACCAACAAGAGATGAATAAACCCCCAGACCAATCAGAAGAGGGAAGGAGGGGTTTATCCGGTACCCCCTCACAAGCCCTTTCCTTGCACACAGCAACAACTTTAGCACACGATACCTTTAATAGCAATGCTAATGAATAGCGCAAGCTAATACAATGCATGCTAACCACAGTCAACTGTGAACAGGGTTTACAACAAAACCAAGTCGCGTGTGTGTGTGAATCCTACACCCGCATCCATGTTGAACATAGAAAAACACTGATAGAGAGAGCGAGAACGGCTGAGCCGTGGCACGTGTTCATATGAGCATTACTGCAACCAACACAACAGTGTTGTAGCTCAACATTACTCGTGCAAGCAACAGAACATACAAGAAACCTCTACCTTATGTGGAGACTCAGGCCGAGGTAGAAAAAACCCTTTTTCAACCGAGTGTAGGCTGCAGACCTTGCTTAAAGCTCTTAACATGAACGTAACCCTCCTATCAACCCATACTAGTGAAGATTCACACTTTGCAACCCCATCATATGTTTGGTGAAGAAACACACAGTTTGTTAACAAAAAATACAGTCCACCTTTAGAGGGAACTTTTTATTTTTCAAACAAATCATACGGCAAGGCCGGGAAGGGAAAAACAGAGGGGACCGCAGGGGAAAAAGTCACTGTGTCTAGCGGCACCTGCCGCCATGAGCCGCTCGGGATTTGCCACCCCGTTGAGCCCCGGAGGGACGGTAAGCAATCGGCGGCTGGTCTCGACGGTCCCTACCGTCACCTCCGGGCGTAGATGGGTCGGCTGTAGCGGTGGCGCTCTCTCTCCTCCTGGCCTTCTTCCTCGAAGGACCAGCAGTGGCGGTGGTGGCAGCAGCAGCCACGGCGGAAGACGCTCGACGACGTGGCAGCCGTCTGACCCCACCGGCAACATCGGGAGGGGGAAAATGAGGTTGAAGCACGGAGCGCTCCTCCTGCATCTCTCTACAGGTCGAGGTCATCAACTGTAGGGCCTTCCCGAACAGTCCAGCATCGGAGATGGGTGCCGTCAGAAGTGGAAGCCTCTTCTTCTCCGGCACACGCGCCTGCTCCAGCCAAAGGTGGCGCTGGTTCAGAGTCGCCAGGGCGCGCACTTTCCCAGCGGCTATGGCCTGCAGCTGAGTCAGATGCAGGACAGCTCCTGCCGCCTGGGAGAGCTGGTCATGTTGTACATCACTCTGCTCCATGCCGCCCGTCAATATCCCGGACATGAATCTTGCCAGCTGCGCGATGTTAGACGCGGCAGCTAGAGATTGGGTTCCGGCGATAAATGACTGGTCGCTCCAGTAAGCCAACCGCCTAGCCGATTTCCCTTGAGGAACCGGCTTCCGTAACGGCTCCCACACCACCTCCGGACAGAGTAGCGCGGCCATCGGCCTATCAAGCCGTGGCACGCCCTCTCTCATACCGTCGACCAAACCCGCCACCCGCGTAACTTGTACGTAGGCGGGGGTGAGGCCTATGATGTGGGACACCACCTGGCCCTGACGAACATAGGCCCCCATTGAGGGGAAGAATGGGTAGACAACGTCCACCCCTCTCACCGGGCGACGCTGCCATAAATGACCTATGAGATCATCAGGGACAGGAACAGGCAGTGGCTGCGGCAGCGGCACGCCGTTTGCGACTGCCGCCACCGCCATGAGCTCGGGAAACAAAGCCCGCAGCTCCCCCTGCAGACTTTCCTCCACCGAGCCCGCATCCCTCACATACAGCAGGCTGCTACTGGTCAAGGAGCCACACTCCGATGTGGCTGATAGCAGGGCATCCCGCAGACGAGTCAGAGGTTCTTCTCCAACGTCTTCAAACGAGGCGCCCCAAGGAGACATCTCACCCCCCTCCAGTGTTACCTGGATGGGCGGGATACCTGTCTCCACCGGGCCTTCAAATAAGAACCCGTCCGCCTCTACCATGTAATCCTCTGTTTCCATCGGGCATGTAGAGACCGACGCATCCTCACTGGGCTCCAGCAACTCACCAAACCCTGGCCGTTCGCGTCTGCAAGCCACCATCTTGCGACGGGAGCGAGCCGACGCAAAAAGTTTGCGTCTCAAATCCCCTGGAACCAAAGGAACCGGCCGCCCAACAGCGGACGATTCCTCGGAAACAGAGGAACCAGAGCCAGAACCAGGCCATCGCATAGGCGACGGCACCGGTGCACCAGCTCCTTGGAGAGGCGAACTACCCATCGGATGCCTACCGGGCGTGGCTGTCAACCACGAGAGAGGCAACAGCCCCGCTTCAGGACGTACGACGGAGGCGGAAATGGAGAATCGCTGGTGAAGAGTGGCGCTGCGAACACGACCCTCCGGAGTAGACATTATGACTTAGGTTTTTCTATCGAATATATATGAGAGAAGAAAAAAATAAGCACAATGTAAACACGTTTCAACTTTCTTCAGCTAACAACCTCGTCAAGTGGGGATCTACCGAGGCACTTCCTTGTGGTGAAAGTGAAGAAGGAGGCGAGTAGGTGACCACCAGTGATGCCACAGATTACTTGTAAAAGTAATCTGATTACTGATTACTGATTACTCATTCAAAAAGTAATCTAAGTTACTTTACTGATTACTTGATTATCAGAGTAACTTAGTTACTTTGAAAGTAACTAGGTTACGAAGTCGTCGTCGTTCCCCCAACAGTTTTTTTTAAACGCTTTATTGAAAGTGCATAAATTGTTTTTAACTTGTTTCTCTGCACATAACGTAAATTGTTAAACTAGTGCTTCAGCTTCTGTACCATCAAGTATGGTAAAGCAACAGTCTATGATGCTCACAGCATTAGAGCAGCCAGCCAGTGGTTTTACAAAACCAGTGTATCACATCTAACAAATGCAGGCTGAACTATTCAATTATATCAACTGTAACTATTAAATTGTTTTTATAAATGTCTCTCTATAAACATACAATCAGTCTCTCTTTAACATGTAAATTAACTGTAAATCTGGCAAATAAGAGCTTTTGCTCTGCCACCATCAAATATACATTAATCAAAAGGGAAAGAAACAATCTCTCTCTTTTGCTGTTTGGCTGGTGGTCCTCCTGTACCTAGTCGAAGCGTCGGCTAGTGTTGTGATTCCAGATGCTTTCAATGCAATTGGATGTGCTGTTTTTAGCGGTAGACAGTATTTTGTTTCCTCCGCATATTGAATGTTTTTTTCACCCGGCTTAGCTGACACAAACGTGAAGTAGTGACTGAGGCTACGTTTAGACGAGCGTTTTGGGATGGAAGTCTGAACAGAAACCGCAAAAGTCGTCTTGCGGTTTCACTTTTAATTTTGCGTTTAGACAAGCGTTTTGGGGTGGAATTCTCCTTGCAGACGAGGCTGTAACGACGGAGCCCTGCTGTCACACGATTGGCGCATATGTCACATGACGTGCTGTGAAGACCCGCCCTACTCTGCCTCTGATTCGCAGACTGTGGATGGGGAATGTGATTGGACCAAAGCAGAGTCACTCACAGACAGAGGGTCCAGTCACGCCGCGGGACACATTCTTGTGTTAACCCTTTCACTGCCACACGACGTCACTCCCAAATAAGAAAAACAGCTCAAAATGTATTTTTGACTGTCGAAAACGAAATAAAATACTGCATTCCGCCTGCATTAGGAATTTATGATGAGATAGTAACGAAATAGTAACGCACAGCCACTTGGACAAGTAACTGCAATCAGATTACTGGCTTTTAAAGATTAACGCGTTAGATTACTATTTTCGGGGAAAAGTAATCAGATTACAATAACGCGTTACTTAGTAACGCGTTACTGGCATCACTGGTGACCACACACCTGCTTATGAAGGTAAGGGGAAGGGGGTGTGGTCAGACGAATATGGGGATGTAAAGGTACATGGTGGAATTTTTTTATTCAGTGTATGTACACGAAGTGAAGTACAGTGCTACTGGTGCAGAGCGAAGCCTTAACGAAACAGAACTAGAATAGACATGATAAATAGACATGTTAATAAATCACTTAAAGGCACTGGATCATATGTACACTCCTATACAATGTGAAGTTTTACTTCTATGTCCCTATGCTATACTTAAGCATTACATCACGCGCATGAGTGTGTTATAGGAATTAGATCATGCCTAGGGGTGGTTGTTAGGCCCGACGCGCACACGACTACAAGTGGTGTAATGTCTTTTATACAATGGCCGAATTCACCCAACCTTAATGCTATAGAATAAACACACAGTAATTGAAGCATAATGGAGATGTATTCACAAAACCATCCGCAGAAAAAGTAGGTAAAAAAAATAATAAAAAAAGTTGCCTCCGTGTCTAGACGCAGAGGGAGGTGCGTGCGGTGCTTCAAAGCATGCCATCTAACAACATATTTCATATAAATCCTGCGATGTATTATTGTTTTGACAATGGGTTTACTTTACAGACATACATGACACATGTTATACGAAATACCCCCCACCTACCAATCTCCTACCTACCAACCTCCTCCAATGTACAGTTCTATTTCGTAATGGATCTCGCTCAGCATCACACTTGCACTGTACTTCACTTCGTGCACGTGCACTGAATAAAAAATTCCACCATGTACCTTTACATCCCAACATTCGTCTGACCACACCCCCATCCGCTTACCTTCATAAGCAGGTGTGTGGTCACCTACTCGCCTCCTTCTTCACTTTCACCACAAGGAAGTGCCTTCGGTAGATCCCCACTTGACGAGGTTGTTAGTAGAAGAAAGTTGGAAAACAAGAGATATACGTTGACATCATATCTTTATTTTCTCTCTCACTATTTTCGAGAAAATACGGCGATATTGTCTTCGTTACTGGAGTGTCTGGAAGATGATGATCATTCTAAAACTCCACCGGTTTTTTCGTATTAGGAGCTCACGCCGCTGACATGCTTCCCAACTACAATCCTCCTTGCTGCGGCTGGATGGGGTAATAAAGACCCTCCAGCAACACAGCTGGACTGTAGGACGCACCGACTGTTGTGAGAAGCGGTGGTTTCCAGGTTGGGTATGTACTGTTGGCTTGCGAGCTCTGGTTGTTGTTGATGCTATGGGGGTTAGCTAACAATTTACGAAACGCCGACCCCAGGCTAGGGTCCTCTGCTCGGCTTAAAACGGCGATCGGAGGATCTTGGCCTGACACCCATGATGGCTAATCTAGTGGCCCGCGCTAGGTTCTGGTGATCCCAGGATTCTAGAGCGGATGCTTCTCTGTCACCGTGTAGGCCCCATCTTTCATATACAAATGAGAGTATACCCTAACGAGGAAATGTGGGCATGGATGTTCGTTATCGGAAGATCCATGTTCAAGTCGGCTGCAGCCCAGATGGGACTTGTGCTGGCTCCGCCGGATGTCTGGTAAAATCACCGTTGTAAACTGTGTTGACATCTCTTTTTCTCTTCTCTCTTAAAGGATGAAGAGGGTTTCAGACGGCGGCCTGTCTGAAGTGTGGCTTGTTATGTCATTGTATACAGTTCAGGTGATAGCTGCTTAAGGCGAGACACTGCAGGTGAATAGTCAAATATACTTTTTTTGTTGATTTTGAGATTTTGTTATATTTTGCTTCCTAAACATGTCTTCTATGAAACTAGTGACAATAAAACGTCAATAACATACATTTAGTTGTTTATTTTACATCATTTTTCCTTATTGCATCCATAATTGTGCACATATTTAATGGGGAAGTGCCTCATTTGCATATATAAACATACATTTCAGAAAACTTGCAATATATTTTTTCTTAGTTTATATGTACATAACAAATTGGGAAAGTTTCATAGTGATATCTATTCAAATATTTTTTGCCTATTAGGGGGTACTACACTGTACTACACTGTTTGTAGCCTGTGTGTAGTTCTGTTCAGTTCAATAACATCATTATTATTATTATTCAGTTATCAGGCATGTGTTTAGGTTGTCTATTACTAATGGTTTGATTAGGTATTGTGTTTGTAAATATCTGTTTAAAAAAAAATATGAGTTTTAAGAGTTTTTCCTCATACTCTGAGCCAGAAATCTCCACTTCAGTAGCACTCACATACACCAACCCTTCCAGTTCTATTCATATCTATGTTCTGAAGGTATTTACAGAAGGGTTTGTTGATATCGCATTCATACCCTGATTTATATCACATTTTATTCCTAAAAACATGGCGAAATATGGAATTTTACCATAAAAATGGACTGAATGGAGTATTTTCTGATTTATGGAGTGATAAAAAGAGATATCCAAAATCCCCTCTGTAATAACCTTTGGCTCTAATATGTCAACAAAATGAAACTATAATTTTGAAAATTGCTTTATCCAATGTTCAGATTTCTGTCCTGGAATTATATGCAAATTAGTGCATATTTAAGTAGATCATGCCTCATTTGCATATTTAAACATACAATTTCAGAAAACGTGTAATACAAAAAAGTCTTGTCTTAATATAAGTAATCAACTGGGGAAGTTTCATTGTGATATCTATTAGTTAATTTTTTTACCCTATTCACCTGCAGTGTCTCCCCTTAAAGGGGAACTCCAACATTTTGGGAAATTAGCTTATTTAACATCTTCCCTGGAGTTAGACAAGAAGATACATACCTTTTTTGTCTCTGTGCGTGCATTTTAGCTTTGGGAATAGACGCTCCGTTAGCATAGCTTAGCTTCATCACTGGAAGTGAGGCAGGACAGTAGCCTTACAGTGCCTTACAGTGTATTGCAAGGTCTGACATTGACCAAACTTGATATGCATGACCTTGGTGGGCTCTAGGTCAACTCCTGAAAAGGGGGTCAATGTCAGACTTTGCAATCAAAAGTTAGGGGGCTAATAACCCTTGCCATAATTTCTGTGCGCCCCCTAACTTTTGATTGCAAGGTCTGACATTGACCCCCTTTTCAGGAGTTGACCTAGAGCCCACCAAGGTCATGCATATCAAATTTGGTCAATGTCAGACCTTGCAATACACTGTAAGGCACTGTAAGGCTACTGTCCTGCCTCACTTCCAGTGATGAAGCTAAGATATGCTAACGGAGCGTCTATTCCCAAAGCTAAAATGCATGCACAGAGACAAAAAAGGTATGTATCTTCTTGTCTAACTCCAGGGAAGATGTTAAATAAGCTAATTTCCCAAAATGTTGGAGTTCCCCTTTAAGCTTGCGTGCTAGTTGTGGACTACTGTTTTTAGCCAGTCAGCTGTTAGCTGCGCAGCTGTTAGCTGCGGCGTTAGCTCGCTGTGTTTACCAGGCTGGTATACGTTAGCTTGTTGCTATCAGCCGATCGGCTGTTAGCTTAATGCTACACTGTTGAACGTTCTGTGACTATAACAGGCCTTAAACACTCTGACTACGACGTCATCTTTGACAGAGGATGTTAGTCGAACCTACCGGGAGCCCGGCCGGCGAGGACTGCGTCAACATGGGGAACCGTAGTGGCCGGGTGGCGCAGCGACGCTGCACTTGTCGTCAACACAGGAACGCTGTGTTTACCGTCGGTGCCCCGTTAGCCAGACTGCAGTTCGCTTGGCCTGCGCTCACGGTAGGAAGGTCCCGACCAGACCTTAAACACGTCTTCTTCCTTCCCTTCTAAATGTTTTGTAATAACGATGTTTTCCAAAACGGGTGTTGCTGCAATAGATTGAGGATACGACGTGTGTTGTGTGTGAATTGTCTTGTCACTGGTATAGCTTCTCCATACAAATCGGGTTGTTGTTACATGTGTAAAAATGATCTGGTTAGTTGTGTTGAGAAACATCATGTGTGTTCATGTACCGTGTACTCACAACTAAGGGGGTTAATTAACCTATAAAGCTATGCTTAGTGACATATGAGCAGTGGCGGCTCGCCACCGGGGGCGCTAGGGCGCCGACCCACCTGTTAAATGAGAGAAGAAGAAAAAAAAACTTTTTTGTTTTTTGTTTTATAGCCCTATAAATAATATAAACATGTTTAAAATGAATAATATTTACTCCTTTTAAGTATGTTTGTGTTTCCAATGCACAATATAACTTAATTTTACAAAGATTAATAATAGTTTTCCTGAACAGGAAGTGACGATTCTGTCTGATATAGACCTTTTCATTACCGTAGCCGCAGGCATTTCTCCTCGCCGTATTTCTCCTCGCCGTATTTCTCTCTGGGCTAGGCGCAATTGCGCCTGGAGTGCGCGTGCCCGCCGTGCACTGGTTCATCGCTGTATCCGTCGCAGCCACGCACTTTGCGTTGAATATGATGTATTATGATGGAACTCGGGCGCTGGTTTGAAACGACCTAGCAAGCAGCTGAGCGTCTAAAAGCTCTCTGATTGGCCGACGCGGTACTTTCCGTAACCGCAGTTTGCAACATGAGTTTATGCTGTTGTTGTGTTGTGTGATGCAGATATTTGTCTTGGAGCGTGATGGCAAGTTCTTTCAACGGTTAGGCTTAGGCACTCTTTCAAAGTTGGTTAAGGTTAGAGTTTGTCTTAGAGCATGGCGATAGAACACCAAGTAGTTTGCAGGCTGTTCGAGGCGGACATGGACAAAGGCACTCACAGTACTTGTTGGCTATTAACAAGCTATATTATGGATGCAGTGTGGAGGGACATGCATGGACAATGGATGGACATCAACACAGGCTGGATGGACAATGCCATGGAGTGGATATACTTTATCAACAAGCCCTTCTTTCTGCCAACAACAAGGTAGATCAGCGATCTTCTCTCTCTCTCTCTCTCTCTCTCTCTCTCTCTCTCTCTCTCTCTCTCTCTCTCTCTCTCTCTCTCTCTCAGCCACTCAGATAACGCTTCTCTCTCTCTCTCTCTCTCTCTCTCTCTCTCTCTCTCTCTCTCTCTCTCTCTCTCTCTCTCTCTCTCTCTCTCTCTCTTTCTTTTGGATTGAAAATACGTGGATTATGGCTTGTTCAATATCGTCTATGTTTGAATGAATGAATGAATGAAAACTTTATTAACAGATTGCAGAATGGGTACAATACAGTACGGCTCAATACACACAATTGTTAAGGGGATGCAGACCAGAGAAAGACGTTTGTCTTGTTTACATCAGGGTCCCAGATTTTCGATTCATATCGATAGTTTAATAGCTAGCCTTGGCTCGTTTAACAATATGCAAAATATGTGTACAGCCCTGTACTCATACTGAAGTTATTCTTGGTATATAATACTACATATACTAGGTCTGATTGTGTAACGAATCGATTCCACGTCGCGCTGTGTGTGAGAGAGAGAAGGAGAGAGAGGGAGAGATCTGCGTGTGTTTGGAGACGGAGCGAGTTTTGTTTCTAACTTTTCTATTTATATATTGTGTTTCAAGTTGTGAATTAGACTATACTTTATTTGACTGGTTGTGTGTTGTTGTAGTAACAGCTGAGCGACTCGTTCATAAGAGCCGATTCATTGCCGTGAGCGTGAGTCGAATCGCTCACGTCGGTTGCGTGGTACTGTACATGTTTGCAAAATGTTTTGGTATAGCGCCCCTAGTGGAGAGAGAACCAGCAGCCGCTACTGCATATGAGTGAAGAGTGAATTCTTTTCTCAGCCTGTAATGACAATGAACAGTGTGTTCACATATTAACAGGTTTACCTGTTCAACTGGGCCGTATAAAGGGACTGTCTTCCGGCTTCAACATGGACGGTCGCATTTTACGCAGCTCCCGTAACCAACGCAACAGATCAACAACAAAAAAGTATTTTGCGCATTTTCTACTTTCCCTCCTGTGGATTATGGATTTGTACCTGAATTCACAACTCAAGCAGCAACTCCAGACAGAAGTGGAGGGTAGCGAAAACGCAAATCAGCAGTCCCATTGCGACTTCTACTTGTTAACGGGCATGGAGAGGAAACATCCAGCCTTCGGAGCCACGACCATCCACACAGTACTTACTGCAAATCCGGAACGAAAGAAATTACCCCCGACAGGCAAGTGTAATAAGAGATCAATGTTTTTATTATATCTGCTCATGTCGGGTGACATACATCAGAACCCTGGTCCCGTAATGACACGGAACCAGAGACTACAGTTAAATCTGCTGACCCAAGAAGCAGCAGCCAGCTTCGCCAGCACAACAGATCAAATGCTACCCACACAGACGGCCGCAACTGACGATTCAGCCAGCAGTTGCACCAGCCGACCAGCAAGCGGCGACACACCCTCACCGAAGCCCCAGCAAACTTGGCGAGAGGCTAGAGGGAGAGGCGGCGCGGGACATCAAGATCACCAAGAACCCGACGGTTAGCTTGGCTGGCCCCGCCATGCCAGCTAGTCTACCCGGGCCGGGGCCAGGACAAAAGGCACCCCCCCTCCCCCACAATGGAGTACGAACAGACACATCTGTAAACAACCAGCCCCCCCCCCCCCCCCCACATCGCGGGCTTTCACACAGAGGAATACAAACTCCAGCAAAGGACAAAGGATCACCCCCTCCCCCCCTCCCCACGCACGGCACAAACAACAACAACGCCCCCCCTCCCCCCACCACAGGACAGGACACAAATGAACAGAGTTACCTCCAGTGTGACAACATCGATCAGATTACCAGCAAAAATGGACTTCACATATTCCACATTAATACAAATAGCCTGAGACCTAAACTGGCTGAAATCAAACAGTTGTTTTTAAACGGTAAGGCTAACATATTGTGTTTCACAGAAACAAAATTAGACTCATCTGTACAAGATCCAGAGATTGAAATTGAAAACTACTCAATAGTCAGGAGGGATAGAAACCAGTATGGAGGTGGCGTCTGCGTGTATATACACAAGGATACCAAATACATCAACCGTACTGACCTTAACCATGATGAAATTGAAACTGTTTGGATTGAAATTTTATTAGACAGGGCGAAACCAGTACTAGTAGGCACAATATATAGACCGCCAGAACAGAGTGGCTTTTATGACACACTTGATGGGTGTTTAGCTGGGGTGGAGGGGGTAGAAAAAATTCTTATTGGGGACTGGAACATGGATATGCTGCGTAAAGCAGCACCCGTCTTCAAGGCCTTCAGTAGATTTTCTGATCTGCACGGTTTCAGCCAGCTAATCACCCAACCCACAAGGGTATGTGATTCGACACAAACCACCATTGACCTCATTTTGACCTCTGACAAGTCCATGATCTCCAATAAAGGGGTGATAGCATGCGGGTTAAGTGATCATTATATGATTTTCTGTACCCGCAAAAAGCTAAAACAGAAGGCCGGCTGTCACAAAACAGTCACATCTATAGACCTCAAAACTTACTCTAGAGAGGCCTTTAACCTAGAACTGGGGAGCTTGGACTGGTCAGATGAACTCAGTGGTACACAGGTTGAAGAAACATGGCTTGGATTCAAAACCAAATTCACAGCAATACTCAACAACATGGCACCCATAAGAACCACCAGGGTTAAAAATCGCGCTGAGCCATGGATGCACACTGAAATACTGGCCGCTATGAAAACCAGAGACAAAAAATGCTCTGAACTTCATAAAAGTCAGACAAAGCTTTCCAAAAGCTCAAACAGTGAACTCCAAGCCCACGTGCTTGAACTAAAAATTCAAAGAAACAGACTAAGAAATGATGTAAACACCATGATCAGAACCGCAAAAAGAAATTTCATCAACGACAAAACTGAGGAAAACAAAAACAAACCACGCAAACTTTGGAAATTACTTAATAATCAACTAGGCTGCAGTAAAAAACTTAAAACCAGATTCTCAAACATAAACATAAAGACGGACAACACGCTCATCACAGACAAGCTGGATGTAGCCAATTACTTAAACATCTTCTTCACAAACATAGCCACAACACTGGTAAACAAACTACCCTCCCACTCAGGGCATTATGGGGTAGAACACATAGTAGAATACTACAAAAACCTAGGGGTCCACAAAGATGACTTCAAACTTGAAATGGTAACAACTGATGAGGTACTCAAAAAATTGAGCGCCCTCCAACCTAACAAGGCCACTGGCCATGACAACATCCCCTCCAAATTCCTCAGAGACGCAGCAGCCGCCATCACCCCAGTCATCACACACATAATAAACCTCTCTATAAAACAGGGACACGTCCCCAAGGACTTCAAAATTGCGAGAGTGACCCCTCTGCACAAAAAGGGCAGCAAATTAGACCCAGGCAACTACCGCCCTGTTTCTATTCTTACCTCCATCTCGAAAGTCATGGAGAAAATAGTCTACGAACAGGTCGAAAAGTACCTGGCGGAAAAAAATCTAATCTACGAATTCCAATCTGGCTTCAGAACGTCCCACTCCACTGACACATGCCTCCTCTATTTGAACGACCACATCAAACAAGAGGTGGACGCGGGCAAATACTGCGGCATGGTCATGCTGGACCTACAAAAGGCCTTCGACACTGTCAATCACTCCATTCTGATGGACAAGCTAAAAGCAATTGGTTTTGATAGCTTATCAGTGAGCTGGATGCAATCCTACCTGGAGGGGAGAGAACAGATGGTAGAGGTAAACGGTACTCTATCCCCCCCCCCTCACAGTGAGCTGTGGTGTTCCACAAGGAAGCATACTAGGACCGCTACTCTTCCTAATTTATGCAAATGACATGTCGTCAGCCTGTGACTGCAACTTGTTCCTGTTTGCGGACAACTCAGCCCTGCTGGTCTCTGACAAGAACAAGTTGCAGGTTGAAAAAACCCTCAGCACGGAACTAGGCAAAATCTGAGAAGCCGACGGCTTCTCAGTTACAGTGGGTGACAATATTGTCACAAGGAAAGACGAAATTACCTACCTGGGTTCCATCCTAGAGGCAAATCTTTCCTGTGACAAAATGGCATCCAATGTAATAAAAAAAAGTCAACCAACGAACTAGATTCTTGTACCGGATCTCCTCTCTGGTAAACAAGAATACCCTGAGGACTCTGGCAGGAGCACTCATTCAAGGGTACTACGACTATGCGTGCACCTCATGGTACCAAAGCACCTCAAAGGCGCTTAAAACAAAATTACAAACATCACAAAACAAACTGGTCAGACTACTACTTGACCTGAACCCCAGAACCCACCTCACCCCTGCCCACTTTGACAACCTAGGATGGCTTAGAGTAGACGACAGAGTACAGCAACTTGCAATGGGCCTGGTCTACAAGATACACTATACGACCGGGGTACCCATGTACATATCAAAATACTTCCCAAAGGTCAGTGAATACCACAACCACTACACCAGAGGAAGCTCAACATATCATGTAAAACCCAGATTCGGCTCAAACAAGGGACTAAACACGTTTAGCAATTATGCCACAACAATGTGGAACGCCCTACCCAAAGCTGTAAAGGAATGTGAATCACTACCCACATTCAAAGCCGCTCTTAAAGAGCACCTACGGGAGGCTGCAATTCGAAACTGGCCACCGTAAATGCCCAAAACCCCCACCACCTCCTAATAGACAGTCTCCTCCCCACTGCATGTATATATTCCCTCCCCGCCGTATGTATATATCTCTCCCACCCACCCACCCCCTCCTAATGTACAGTCCCCTCCCCATCATATATACTCTGTCAGGATCTAGGGGTAACAGTACTGTATATTTGAATACCGTTTATGTCACAAATGTATCAGTACTAAATACCTATATGTCCCTATGCCATAAATGTCATGTATGTTGTGTATGTCATAAATGTCTATATGAATTGAAAATAGGGGACCCTGATGGAAACAAGACAAACGTCTTTCTCAGGTCTGCATCCCCTTAACAATTGTATGTATTGAGCCGTACTGTATTGTACCCATTCTGCAATCTGTTAAATAAAGTTTTCATTCATTCATTCATTCATTCAAGGTAGGAGGGGTGTTCCCCCCGGTTCCCTGGGGCTTCCCCACCCTCCTCTCAGACATGTTGTTTACAATATATTGTGTCACTGTGTTGTGGGGATACGATGTAGCCCTTAGCTTAGTTGCTGGGGTTGTGCTAAACCGCTTGAGAAACTATATTTTCCCAAAGAAAAGATTGTTTGGTCACTTTTCGTGTGTGCTTAGCAAGGCCTGTGGCCGATACTAATCGAGAATTATGTATTCTCTCATTATGAAAAACGGCGTTCCTCTGTAGCTGTAGAGTGTACTTGCCATTTTTTGTGGTGATAAAGGGTTGTGTGTGTCTTGTGATCTATAACTGGGTTAGGTTGGCCACAGAAGTCTGGTACCGGGGCTCTTAAGGGGGCCCTCTCTATTCTGTGTTTTTTTCCTTAGTAAAAATCAGATAGCAGGTTAGCACATGAGCTGTGTGAAGCTGTTAGACACTTCATGTAGCTGACTTTGACTGTGTCATGCTCTTTTTTGTCATTACATCGTATCATGGGTGTGGGGTCGTAAAGGGGTGAACTGGTAATCCTTTCCTCCCCTTTTGATGGGCAGGGGTTAAAACCTCCTGTCCTTCAAGGTTCCTGTCACGTTGCTGTTCGGCACGTTACAGGGTAAGAGGGGGGGGGGGGGGGGGGGGAGTTTCCTGGTCCCTCGCCCTGGAAGATTGGGCGTGTGCACCGCAGAAATTCCCCCACCATAGAGTACGTCAATGTGCGCGTCTCTGTTGGTAAGACTTCCGTGAGTTGTTCAGGTCCATATGATGGATCTGTTTCAGGGAGTGGTCAGGGCTCCTCCTCACGAAGCTCCATTTCTGGCCTTCTGTGAGTTAGGACTCTCCTTCCCTGTGAGGGAGCCTCCTCAGAGTTCAGAGCCTCCTCCTCAGATTGTCAAGGTGAGTAGAACTTCAAAAAGGAGTCCTGCTCTATTGTGTGTGTATTCGATTCAATTCGATTATTGAGTGTGTATTGGTCCAGTGCCTCCTCCTCGGAGAGCCCTAACCCAAATTTTACATGGCTCAATGTTGCAATATATTCTTTTCAATCTATACAGCTCGCGTGGGAAGTCTCTCTCGGGATTTCCGTCTCCTCCCTATGGGAGGGTGGTGGGATGTAAAAATGTAAAAAAAAATTACCCTCAGCGGCGTCACAAGGGATTCATGTCAGTCTGTGTTCTTTCTTTTTTGAATAAAAAGAGGAAGGTACATGAAGCACGACGGCTCCGTGTCGTTCTCCCAGGCGACTTGGAGGAACAATGTTTGGTGTCTTGCTAGACTATCCATTGATGTGTTTGGGTCTCGACGCATACATAGTGCTGGCTCAGGTGTGTTTCTGTGACAGAATCACACAGGGGCTAAGTGCGCCTTGGTTGCTTGTTAAAACAGCGTTTTTATAGGGCAACTGGGATGGAGTTTTGTCTCTTCCGAGCGCCAGTTTACTAGGTTGTCTCGATGAATTCTCGTTCATATCTGGGGGATGTTAACGGAATAGATCAGAACATAGGTAGAGGGGTCTCACGCCCTTGGGGTGGGCCACTGAGCACGGTCGAAATGGGACCGTCTGGGTGGCGCCCTCTTTTCATGTTTTAGATCGACACGCATACCTACCCCCTCTCCTGGAGTGGGCATGTCGGCGTGGTTAGGACACGGGACTGGTCTGGTCACGCTGGTCCAGGTCAGTTAACCCGTTGTCCGCCGGGGATGCAGATCTGCTGTTCTGGTAACCTGAGGGACTTGTGCTTTTTTCGGGGGGAAAAATGCCGGGTCGGTCCGGGTCTCACAGGGTTAGGCGTTATGGAGACCCTATGTTGGGTACATGTTGTACTCTGCACTATCGTAATGGCTTACGGCCATACCAACCTGTCCACGCCCGATCTCGTCCGATCTCGGTAGCTAGAGCAGGTTCGGTCCTGGTTAGTACTTGGTTGGGAGACCACCTGGGAATACCAAGTGCGTGTGCTTAGGACTGGTTCTCCATTATTTTCGCACCTCTCTCACGCGTGGCGAAGAGAGGGCTGTTGGGGTGGTCTTGGACCTCCTCTGGTAATCCTGTGCTTCCCGTGCCGCCGGGCCCGGTCCGAAGTAAAGTTTCGTTGATACCGGAGGCCTGGGATAACCCTTTTTTGAAAACTGAAACACTTGTACTGCGGTGTAGCCAGTGTATACCCGCAGGTGTGTTTTGGAGTTTTTTCTTGAGGGGTTATAGGAACAACCACCGCATCTGGTAACGACAGGGTGGTTGGTTCCCTGGTGTGTTGGAGCAGAGTCAACTCCCGGGTTACCCGGTTGAGTGTGCCCCTGCACGTTCATGACGTCTGCCAATCATGTCAGCCTTCTCTGCCTCAACCCCTCTGGGTGTTTTTTTTTTTATGGAAGCTTTGTCATGGTGATCAACAATGCCAGCATACGGCCCTTCCGCCGGGGCGGCTGTTTTCAGCTGACTCCTTTGGCGCCTGTCTCGTCCGCAGTGCTCCAGGCTCAGGTTACAGCCTGTTGCCTGGTTTCCCCGGTGCGCTGCCTGCTTCCGTTGGTGCTTTTGGGTCTGGGTTTTCCTTCGCGCTCCGCTGCTACGGCCTTGCCACGGGGTTGGGTTTGCTCTTGACCCCGTGATTCTGGGGGCAGTAACGAGGTTGTTCCTTCCGTTCGTTCCCGGGTGGCATGCGGGTTGTGCTTGTGTGTAGTCGTGGGGTCAATCCACGGTCTGGTCACCCTGTGCGTTGAGTTGCTTGAGTGCCTCTTCGCACGGTCGGATCCGTCTCCCTCCCGTAAGCCTCCAATAGGGAGGGTATCCTCCATTAGGGAGGGTCGTGGGGGCTCGGTCCTCCCCGATCTGATGGTTGTGGGGGGCCTCAGCGGGGTACATTTGTCGGGCTATGGCTCTCGCTCAGCCTCCCTTGTGCAAGTGTGATGCTAAGCGAGATCCATTACGAAATAGAACGTTAGGTTATGGCTATAACCAAGTTCTATGAGTAATGGTGACGCTCAGCATCAGACGCCGCTGCGGCCCTTGATCTCGCCTTGTGGTGAAAGCTTGGGAAGGAGGCGAGTAGGTGACCACACACCTGCTTATGAAGGTAAGCGGATGGGGGTGTGGTCAGACGAATGTTGGGATGTAAAGGTACATGGTGGAATTTTTTATTCAGTGCACGTGCACGAAGTGAAGTACAGTGCAAGTGTGATGCTGAGCGTCACCATTACTCATAGAACTTGGTTATAGCCATAACCTAACGTTTCTTCGTCAAATGTATATACTCTCTTTTTTAGACTCTTCTTGTATCACAAACAGTACTGTATTTGTAAATCTGGTAAGTTTCTCAAGTTCAAGTTTCTTTATTAGTTGACATGCAAAGATACAGAATACCTTCACATGGAATGCTTTTTTCTGTTATGCTCCTATGAGGATCATAGGACGCTTGTATCATACACATACAGCTCATTACAGTAATATTCCACAATTATTACATTTTAGATAGTAATAATGGTACAGAGCCTTGAGACAAACATATGCATATTCACCACCGCAAACAGACTGGCAGCCGTCATAGGCAGCGCCATTTACGGAAGGAGGGGGGAGTGGGTTGGGGTTGTTACAGGGCTGTAGGGGGGGGGGGAGTGATCCCTCACACGAGGCAGCCGACAGTGCAGCGCCAATGCAGAGGAAGGGGGGGGGGGGGACTGGAGGAGGGGGGGAGGTGGGGGGGAGTGCACAAGCCAAGTCCTGGGTGGGGGAGGTAGGGATTGTGGGTGTGGGAAGCCGCTCGCCACTCTTATCTCCCAGAGGGCCTTCGACTCCACAGCTCTCTGGTTCGACCTTGGTCCAGGAATTTGTTTTGGCTGACTGGCACAATTTATCCCAGCCACGTCACTTTAAATTTGATTTGAATAGAGTGGAATATAACTCTATTGATTTGAGTGGAGTGAGTTTTAACAACTCCGTCCAAATGACTGAATGCATTATTAGTCCAAGTGTCCAAGTGTCTTATCAGTTCATTTTGGTAGATCCTGTGCGCGGTAAACAGATCCAAAATCTTCTTATTGCAGTCCAAAAGCTTCGATAATCCAAAAATGACCACGTCTTCAAGTTGGTAGCCCGATTATGATGTCCCAATAGGCAGAGAGGGTTAGCCTTATTCTGCTTCTTGAAGAAAATATGCAATCCACTGATTAGATCCATTTAGAGTTGATTTGAGTATAGTCCGGCCACCGGCACGAAGCAGAGCATAGCAGCGTCGGGCTCCATGGAGCAGTAGAGGCGGCGGTAGGAACGGCCTTGAAGGCCTAGGGAGAGAGGAAAGAAATGCGACTTGTCTCTGCAAGAGGTGGGAAGGAAGTCATGTCATAAATGTATAGATGTAGCAGTACTGTCTATCTGTATGTCATGTATGTCATAGATGTTATGATGATGCATTGAAAATGGGGGACCCTGATGTAAACAAGACGAAAGTCTTTCTCTGGTCTGCATCCCCTTAATAATTGTGTGTATTGAGCTATACTGTATTGTACCCATTCTGCAATCTATTAATAAAATTGTCAATCAATCACTCAAATCTGAAAAAATATATATAAGAAAAACATCTGCCATTTTTATTTAATTTTTATCTCCGCTATTTTTCTTTTGTTTCACAATGAGTCATGACAAATTAATGACATAATCCATGTGTATGTAACTAACTAACATTCCAGTTGACTGTATCTTTTTTGGAGGATTCGTTCAAAAGCTATTCATAGGCCTACTTCCATTTTTCTATCTATGGCGGATTGATTCAGACAGAAAAAAACAAGTAATTCGAACTTGTGGGAGGGATCTGGGGTCACGTGGAGTGTGTTATACTAAATAACAACCGGCAACTTCACTGTTTCAGAATCAAGAAATGTGCATGCCATTGTATAATTGCTGTTACTAACTATACTATGCAACAATCACAACAAGTTATTTTCTTAAAGTGTCCTTTTACCCTTCCTTTAAAGTGTCCTTTTTCTTGTGTGTTTATGTTTGTGTGTGAGCGAGTGCAGAATGTTGTGTTGTGTGTGTGTATGTGTGTGTTCATGTGTGCTTGTGTGTGGAGAGATCAGTGTTCATTGTTCTGATGGCCTGAGGGAAGAAGCTGAGCCTTTTTAGTCTCTCTGTTCTTGCTGCGTATATACGGAGGCGCTTGCCTGACCGCAGCAGCTTGAACAGGCTGTTGTTGGGGTGGTGAGGGTCCTTCATTATTTTGCAGGCTCTGGATTTGCACCTCCTATTGTATAAGTCCTGCAGGGGTGGTAGTGCAATACCCGTAGTCCATTCTGCTGAGCGCACCACTCTCTGGAGTGCCTTCCTGTCCTGTGCCGTGCTGTTTCCAACCAGGAAGTGATGTTCCCAGTCAGAATGCTCTATACAGCCCCGGAATAGAAGGATCGGAGTATCTTCCCTGATACTCTGAACTTCCTTAATTGTCTCAGGTGGTAGAGGCACTTTTTCGCCTTTTTTACCACAGTGTCTATGTGAGTTGTCCATGTCAGGTCCTCTATGATGTGGACTCCCAGGTACTTAAACTGCTCACCCTGTCTACGATATCCACAGTGGTTTGTGTGTCCCCTGCTGTATTCTTCTAAAATCCAGGATCAGCTCCTTGGTTTTACCAATGTTCAGGAGTAGGCTGTTATCCCGGCACCAACGTGCCAGTACATCAACCTCTAGATTGAGACCTGGCTCAGATGTCATCATGCTGCCAGATCGTAGCAGTATTCTTCGGTCGTAGTCTTTTGCACCTTATAGTATTCCGTACCCGTGTCTCGTGTCTAACCCTGTCTGTCTTTCTTTTCCTGCAGTCCATCATCTGGCGTCACGTCCTGTTCTCTACTCCTGGATCCCGTGTATGACATCCGCCTGCCTGACCATTCTCCTTGCCCACGCCCCGGACCGTCTGAGTATCTGATTCCGTGTATGACCCCTCGCCTGTGTGACTACCCTGCTCCTTGCTTACTCCTCGGACCGCCTGAGTATCTGATCCCTCGTTTACGACCCCACGCCAATCTACTACCCTGTTACACATATGCCCCTGGACTGTACGAATATCTCCTCTGTTTATGACCTACCTCTGCCTGGACTACCGATCATTCTTATAATAAAATACCCGTATTTTGGGTTATACCAAGACCTGTCTGCATTGTCTCTGTGTCTGCATATTGGGTTCAACAGGTTCAGCCGTGACAGGAACGGTATAAATGCTAGATTATATGTACAAATTGAGCAGGGTTATTGTTTGCACAGGGAATGATAAATGCTAGATTATATATGTACAAATTGAGCAGGGTTATTGCACAGGGAATGATATATGTGCTAGATTACATGTGCAAATTGAGCAGGGTTATTGCACAGGGAGTGCAATAGAGTTTTTAGTCCTATTGCACTTAAACCAGGGTGCTCTAAAAGAGTCTCAAACTCAGTCAAAAAGAGTGGAGAAGGTGGTCTAAACTGTTGTAGACTTGGCCTTGTGGAGAAATTGCTGGTTTGAGGGACACCTATCACCTTACCAGCCACCTTTACAAATGGTGCACAGGTGTTTTTATTTTTATTTTCAGGTTACCATACCAAGCAATCATAGAGAGATCATATGCAGTTATTTTTTTGGAAAATAGACTTACACTGTTAAAACAGGATGTCACCATCAATATTGTCTAAGGACAATTATTCAACATTGTTTGTAAAAGTGGAGAGAGGACACCAGGACATTAGGATGGTTAGAGTGTCATCACTTCTACACACAGTCAACGGACAGCAAACAGTGAAGGCTAAAAACCTTTTCATGACATTTAAACAGCCTTTGTCTGTACATACAGACACTCCGTAATCCCACCAGACAATTGAAAGTGAAAGAGGTCGGAAAAAAGAGAAGGGGCTGATTTACCTAGCAGTTAAGGTTGTGGCTCCTCTGTGCATGCTCCTGTTACTCAGACCGTGCCCTTCGTCTGGGGCCAGGGCTTGGCCCAGGGCCCGTATTTGCATGCTGTAGGCCTCTTGAAAGCGAAGGGCCCCGGATTCTCACTGCCTGCCATGCAAAACCAGTGGGGGGCCAGTTAAAAGAGGCGCAAGCGCACAGTCAACACAGGTGTGCGCCAGTCAAAACCCCCCCCAGTGCTCAAAATGCTCTCCTCTCATCATGGAAATGACAGCAGTGATTTGCTCGGGCTACCTGAGGGGCAGGTGAATTGCACACTCAGTGAGTACGGGATGTTGAGGGTGAGGTAGGGTGATATGTAGGTTTGCTGGCCCTTTAGCCAAACAAAAAAAGTTGTACGCCGCTTCAGTAGGTTGAGAGTCGCTGCACACAGTGGGCAGATCGGACAAAGTAAACGAGGAGCTGGAGGTGACCAGGGGAGGAAGTAAATAAGGAGAATCATGCCGAGGTCTTTTCTTATCAAGAAGAAACAGGTGGCGTGCAGAGGATGGCGATGGATAGAGCCGGAGCAGACCGAATGGAACAAAGATGACACAATAGGTCAGATTTACAGGATGAGGATGTTTTTTGTTTGTTTTTTGTATTCATTCACTCATTCACTGTTTTGACAATGTCTAGCCATAACAAATACCAAACAAAGTCAAGGTGCATAAGTGCTTAGGACTGACCTCTCTTAGTTGATTTGTTGAGTAATAATAATAAACATTATATATTATGTCGATTTTAAAGGAATTTCTTAATGCTAGTAAACATAAGACGATCTTTCAGCACAGTAATACTGTATGTAGAGAAACTCAGTTTTACAGATTTTGTTGATCAAATTGTAAAGATATTTACGACAGCCCTACATGCTATTTGCTTTAAACATTTGCGTTGACATTGATGACCGATTGTCTATGATAGTTCCATATGAACAAATCAATTCAGATGTTACATTGTACTGCTTAATTTAGTTTTTTGAGAGGCAATTCAAATAATTTAATGTGCTCATTTTCAGAGATGGAGAGGGCTGTGGGACAGATTCCCATTTGCTCTGATGACCCTACGCCTGCGATTGACCCCCAGCAGACCGCGACCCACTCAGGCCCTGGGGCAGTAGTTGGAGCGGGAGCGGGAGTCGGAGCGGGAGTCGGAGCGGGAGCAGGAGCGGGAGTCGGAGCGGGAGTGCCAGTGCCGTTGGCAGGATCAGGGGGTTCAGGGCCAGGAACAGGCCAGGACTGGCCCAGTCTTCTGTCCCAAGGCGCCTTCTACCACACCGATGCACTGGCACTGGCCACCCGGGCTAAGGTAAAGTCCTGTTTGCAGGCCCGTTTCTTGCCATATGCGGACTATGCGGTTGCATAGGGCCCCCGAAGCCACCAAATATATATTTTTTATTCACTCAATACACTCTATACTGTATATATAACTACATACATATCTATATACTATAGATCTTAACCGACTGTTGCACCTGCTGACTGCCTCCCAATCGCACGTGTAACCCTCAGACTATTCTCTCCTCCCCCTAAGCCCCCTCACCTACCTCCCTCCCTCTCCCCCTTTCTTCTCTCTCTCTCCCTCTGGTTATATTATCATACTGGCCAATCGCGTCTCGCTCTTCGCCATTATGAGATAAGAGATATCTCATAATGGCGAAGAGCGAGACGCTCAGCCAGTATTCATATAACTAGGTTATAGGATAACCTTTCGTTCTCACTCTCCCTCTCTCTCCCCCTGGTTCTCACTCTTCCTTTCTCTTTTTCCCTTTCTCTTTTTCCCTTTCTCTTTTTCTCTTTCTCTTTTTCCCTCTCTTCCTTTCCTTCTCTCTCCCTTATTTATTGTTGTCCTTGTATACTATTGCTACTGTCATTTTGTATTTTATTTACTTGTATGCATGTACATAACCTTGTTTTTGTTACAGCCTCCCACCCCCCCTTCCCACAAAAGGCCTTTGCTTTTTGGACAGGCTGCTTTTGTATATAAGAATTTGTTCTTAATTGCTTGCCTGGATAAATAAAGGTTAAATAAATCAATTTACAAAAATATATATATATCCTGTAGGGATGTAACAAATCATGAGCTTACAAAATGTAACCGATGGCTACTGCTTATGACCGCAAGTGGGCGTTTCTTTAAAAAAGAAATGTTTATACATATTAGCTTACTGACAAAAATGTAGTTGCATTTTCAAACTTTATTAACTTTTACTTTATCTTAAAGTTCTATTTAATTTTCAATATTGTAAGTTAGAAATGTAAGGAAAATGCAGAATCTGTCTCATTTATGTGCATTTGGGAGATGTTATAATGCAGATTCGGTAAATCTGGTAAAATGTTTTCAGGAGTTTCTTGATGTAGGGGAGCTCCAGTGTTTCCTATTTATTATCATTTTCTGTCATTGCTGGGGTCAACTTGAGATGTTTGATTTGAATTTGTGAGAAAAAAGATATATGTTTTTTTCACGGATCTAGCCTCTTTTCCTCTTAAAGTGCACCAGATTGATGCATTTAAATGTTAAATGCATGCCCACCTTAAAGGGTTTGTTTAGTTTCACAAAATAGGGGCCCCCAAACAACATTTTGCATAGGGCCCTCAAAATGCTAGAACCGGCCCTGCCTGTTTGTGAATCATATTATCTCCTCTTTAGAAGGCTTTTAGACCAAACACAGTCAAGACCAATTACTTGCTCATGTTGAATTACTAATTATTATTAGTAATGTAATGTCATTCATGATTGATTAATAAATTATTTTACAAACTGAAAAGGCAAATGAAAACAGAATTTGATTGATTGATTGAAAAGTTTATTAACAGATTGCAGAATGGGTACAGTACAGTACAGCTCAATACATACAATTGTTAAGGGGATGCAGACCAGAGAAAGGCTTTCGTCTTGTTTACATCAGGGTAAATGTAACTCTTCCAGGTAAAAAAAAGAAGCTCAACCTTTCTCCTGGAATAGTGGCTACGGTACTTTTTCTTTTCTGGACTCTCCTGAACAGTAAAATGTAATTATTTGCATGTCAGCATTGTTGTGACGGCCGCTACCTCTCCCTCCACTAGCCCCGCCCCCGCATGTCCCCCAGCTCAGGGGACTTCCTGTGTACGGTGTGCAACAAGCTGTTCCCTCTGCAGCGCATGTTGACGCGCCACCTCAAGTGTCACAGCCTTGTGAAGAGACACCCCTGTAGGTACTGTGGCAAGGGCTTCAACGATACGTTCGACCTCAAGAGGCACATGCGCACACATACAGGTGAGGGACAACACACATACTGCGTGAAGACGTTTTTATATTTCACAGTTCAGTTTCACAATGACAGCCACAGACAATGCTGGCAACCTGGAATTACAGCATATGATTGCCTTTAAAGGGTTTTAAGCACCACAGTTAAACCTGCGTAGTATCTCTCCTCTCCCAGACACCCAGACACAGAAGCAATATAAGTCTGGCTTTTGAGTTCTAGGTCAGTAGTCATGGGGAGAGGGATGGACACAGACAGACAGACAGACAGACAGACAGACAGACAGACAGACAGACAGACAGACCGAGCGACCGACCGACAGACAGACAGACAGACAGACAGACAGACAGACAGACAGACAGACAGACAGACAGACAGACAGACAGACAGACAGACAGACAGACCGAGCGCAGACAGACAGACAGACAGACAGACAGACAGACAGACAGACAGACAGACAGACAGACAGACGGACAGACTGTCAGAATTACAGAAGTACTGTCATTCCAGGATTAGCCACGTATTAAGAGGGTGAAAATGTAGGCAGTTTAGTGCACACACGCACACGCACCCTTGGGGAAATTCAGGTGTTGTAGCAGCATGGGGGGGGGGGGGGGGGGGGGGGGGGGGGGGGTAATAATAAAATAGTAATATAACATAGTAATAATAGTGGAATGGCAGAATTCAATCAATAATAATAATAATAATAATATCACACTCACTCACTCACTCACTCACTCACTCACTCACTCACTCACTCACTCACTCACTCACTCACTCACTCACTCACTCACTCACTCACTCACTCACTCACTCACTCACTCAACACAAACCCACTCCTTCCCCCCTTGTGGCAGGTATCCGACCTTACAGGTGTAAGCTATGTGAGAAGGCCTTCACGCAGCGCTGTTCTTTAGAGTCTCACATGAGGAAGATCCACAGCGTCCATCAGCAGTACGCCTACCGCCAGCGACGCTCCAAGATCTTCGTCTGCGAGGACTGTGGCTACACTAACAATCGACCCGACGAGTACTTCCTCCACGTGCGGCAGTGCCACCCAGGCAGCCCCACCTTGCGCCGCTACTACCGACGCCAGGCCCAGGAGAATGCCAGCTTTGTGCCAGCTGAATGTAAGCTCAGTCCATATCTAGTGTACCCGACGCCTGGATATTTTATGTGAAACTGATTCTAACGCTGTGCCAGAGCCGCCCCAATTTTCTTTTATTTAAAATAAAAGTGTATTTAATACACATGTGTGTAATGTAAGTCAATTAAATGGATAATCAAGAATTCTTTATTTGTCTTAATTTATTTATTTGTTTATTTAGACGGGACAGAGCATATTACTGGACACTACAAATAAATGCAGTGTAAATACACCGGATTTAGCAAGGATGCTAATTTTCATCCGCAGTCCCCACACAAATCATAAAAACGAAACATGCAGGCAGTGAAACATAACATGCTACGAGACAAGGCATAAAAACAAGTACAAGGTATAAAGGGTGCACTACAATACTATTTGACTATACATGGTCACAGGTTTGGTTGTCGAGTAACAATTTTTTTTAGATTGAATTTAAAAGATGGAAATTATGTACAATCTCGTATGGTCAGTGGTAGATCATTCCAGATTAAACAGCCCTGGACTGAGAGGGTGTTTTTAGCAAAGGCGGTTTGCCGGACGGGCACTTCGCAATCCCCTCTAGTGGTTGCTCTAGTGCTGATTCCTCTATCAGGCTTCCTTTCTATGAATTCCCTCAGAGGGGGTGGGCACAGACCATGTAGGGTCTTGTAAATAACAATAGCCTGTTTAAAAAAAAAATTATTCGCAATTTTTTTTAGTTTATTTTACCTCTGAAGAATGTGACAGTGGTGATATGAGTGAGGTTCCTTATTGAATACTTTAAGTGCACTCTTGTATAGCTGTTCTATGGGTTTGAGGATCGTCACGCCTGTGCAAGACCAGTTTGTGAAGCAGTACTCAATGTGTGATAGAATCATGCATTGCAGATAGGATCTAACCGCACTGACTCTCAGGAAGGGTCTAATATGTTTGAAGTTTTGAAGGTTGAATTTGATTGTGTTTGTAACTTTCTTCACATGTTTTTTGAGGTTAAGGTTGAGTCTAGCATGACCCCGAGGTACTTGAACTCTGACACAAGTTCAAGTTCCTCCCCGCCCAGAAACACAAACATTTTGAGGACTCTAACACAACAGATTTTTTTTGAAAAAGCCATGCAGACTGTCTTTTTTGCGTTCAGGAGCAGACAAAAGTCTATGAGCCAGTCCTGAACACTGGTCAAGACAGAGGTTAAGACCGTTGATACCTCTGCATAGCTTTTGCCATGGGTAAATATAACAGCATCATCTGCATACATCTGGACATGTACATTGTTACACACATCAGGTAGATAATTTATAAACAGTGAGAACAGAATTGGTCCTATTATTGATCCCTGGGGGACACCAACCGAGCACGTGTAGTAAGGAGACTTGATACCGTTAACACTTACACACTGTTCCCTGTTGGATAAATATGAGCGAAACCACTGGATAGCCTCTGGGGGAAAATTGAAATGTGATAATTTGGATAGGAGGACCTGGTGACTGACGGAGTCAAAGGCTTTTTTGAAGTCCAGAAACACCGCCATTGCGCAGGGGGCTTTGTCCAAAGCACACTTCACCCTTTCAGTGAAAAGGCAGTTTGCCGACTCAGTGGAGTGGAAGGCCCAGAACCCAAACTGCATAGGATGTATAGTGGGGTGTGACCTTTGTCTAGATGTTTAATAATGGACTTAACAATCCACTTTTCAGCCACTTTTGAGATCATTGGTAAGATGCTTATTGGTCTATAATTTGATATGTCCGTTTTGGTGCCAGATTTGAAGATTGGTGTTATTACTGCAACCTTCCACTGAGATGGGACAGTTCATTGTCTAATGGACAAATTAACCAGGTGTGTAATAGGTGTCACCAGGGAGTCAACATTTGTTTTTAGAAAGTTTGTATCAAGCCCATGAGCATCCTTGGCCTTGGATGCTTTCAGTGATATAATAGTATTTGCCACCTCGGTTTCAGTGATTTCCTCCAAATTAAAGATGGGGAGGTCATTTTGGACAGGGCATTGTACAAACTTGGAGAATTTAAACAGCTGTGTGATTTCATTAACAGAGTCTAGAAAGAACGTACTTAGGTTACTAGCAAGAGTGCAGGGATCTTTCACCAGGACATTGTCTATATTTAGTTCTAAATTGTTGTTATTCTGCTTATGGTATTTTCCTGTTATTTTGTTTATGTACTCCCAGACTTTTTTTGCCGTTTCCTTTAGCACTCTCTATGATGTAGACGTAATATTTGGCTTCAGCCTTCCTTAAGAAGTGGGTGACTAGGTTTCGTGCATGGGAGAACTTTTGCCTGTCTTCTGTTAGGCCAGACTTTAATGCTTGTTTAAGCAATATATCTATTTTTTTCATTAGACCTCTGCATTCGTTATCTATCCAGGGAAGAGTGATTTTTTGCCCTTTCCCCTGGCTCCTATTTCTGGTGAAAGATTCCATCGGTGTTATGCTATTGTCCATTGTCTCTGGAGGTGTGGTGTTAGCAGCTGTATTATCCATTTTTTGGTGAGATGTGGTAAAACGGAGACCAGGGATGTTTTTGACACTATTATTAGGTGATCTTAATAACTGGACTAGGCCTGGTGGTGGAGCTGCTGCTGCTGAATTTGTTGATAGCCTACTGTAAGGGTTGGGTTAAAAATCACAGGATTGAACATTCGGTATAAGAGAGAGAGGCAGAAAGAAAGAGAGAGAGAGAATGTTGCACATCCGTGTCAGTAGGCCGTTATGTAGATGGTCATGTTTGTGGAATGTTTTCTGTTTGTCTATAGCACATGTGTCAAACTCATGGCTCAGGGGCCAAACACGGCCTGCCTTTCATTTTCATCCGGCCCGCAGACTGAATTCTTTTATCAATTAATATTAGCTTGCTGCCTCGCGTATGTGCAATTAAACTGTACACTGGCAATACAACTTAATTTAGCTTTTAAAAGCTTGTCAGTCATTTGTTTTCACTTGACTCAAGCCGTAGTATTATTTAATAGCATCCAAATTGACTTTTTCTAGTGAATTATTGCTAATTCAGCAAACCTACTAAAATCTGTGGAATTGATTGGTTTTGCACAAGATGAGTGAAAGCTACGGTAAGAGATGCTGAGATGTGGTTTATGACCTAGAGTAAGGGCATGATGCAGAAAGCCTATCTCCTCTGTCTGTGTACCGAAGATCATAATTTCAAATCAAATCAAATCAAATGTATGTGTAGAGCCCGAGATCACATGGAATTGCCCCCATGGGCTGTACAAGTCAAGAAGAAACATCACAATAGATCAAGAACAAAAACCACACGGACATATGGAGCCCATTCATTGACTATCTGAAAGACAAATAACTGCATTCTGCAGAGACTCACCCCTGTATATCATGTTTGACCTGCACCTTGTAACACCTGGCTAAACAACACACTTTAATGCTTTGAGTTAAGTCACACTGTTTTGATTGATTGATTGATTGATTGATTGAAAACTTTATTAACAGATTGCAGAATGGGTACAGTACAGTACAGCTCAATACATACAATTGTTAAGGGGATGCAGACCAGAGAAAGACTTTCGTCTTGTTTACATCAGGGTCCCCCGTTTTCAATTAATCGTAACATATATGACATACATGATATACAGATAGACAGTACTGCTACATCTATACATTTATGACATACCAGATTTGAAAATACAGTACTGTTTGTGATACAAAAAGAGTCCAGAAAAAAGAGTATATACATTTGACGTAGAAACTGTACATTGGATTGGGTAGGTGGGGGGGGACTGTACATTGGAGGTGGTTGGGTGGGTGGGGGGGGTTGGGTAGGAGTGGGGGGGGGGGGGTTGGGTAGGAGGGGTGGGTGGGGGACACTGTACAACTGTACAAACAAAACTGTACATTGGAATATTGACAAGACCATACTTGGTAATTTACTGTACATTGGAGGGGGTTGTGTTAGGACATTTACAGTGACCAGTTTCGAATTGCAGTCTCCCGTAGGTGTTTTTTGAGAGTGTTTTTGAAAGTGGGTAGTGATTCACATTCCTTTACAGCTTTGGGTAGGGCGTTCCACATTGATGTGGCATAATTGCGAAACGTGTTTAGTCCCTTGTTTGAGCCGAATCTGGGTTTAACATGATTTGTGGAGCTCCCTCTGGTGTTGTGATCATGGTATTCACTGACCTTTGGGAAGTATTTTGACATGTACATGGGTACCTTGGTCGTGTAGTGTATCTTGTAGACCAGGCCCATTGCAAGTTGCTGTACTCTGTCGTCTACTCTAAGCCATCCTAGGTTGTCAAAGTGGGCAGGGGTGAGGTGGGTTTTAGGAGTAAGGTCAAGCAGTAGTCTGACCAGTTTGTTTTGAGATGTTTGTAATTTTGTTTTTAGCGCCTTTGAGGTGCTTTGGTACCATGAGGTGCAAGCATAGTCGTAGTACCCTTGAATGAGTGCTCCTGCCAGAGTCTTCAGGGTATTCTTGTTTACCAGTGAGGAGATCCGGTACAAGAATCGAGTTCGTTGGTTGACTTTTTTTATTACATTGGATGCCATTTTGTCACAGGAAAGATTTGCCTCTAGGATGGAACCCAGGTAGATAATATCTTCTTTCCTTGTTACAATATTGTCACCCACTGTAACTGAGAAGCCGTCGGTCTTGCTGAGTTTGTTATTTGAACCGAAGAGAATGGACTCTGTTTTGCCCATGTGTAATGATAGTTTGTTATCAGCGAGCCATATGCAGATTTTGCCTAGTTCTGAGCTGAGGGTTTTTTCAACCTGTAACTTGTTCTTGTCAGAGACCAGCAGGGCTGAGTCGTCCGCAAACAGGAACAAGTTGCAGTCACAAGCTGACGACATGTCATTTGCATAAATTAGGAACAGTAGCGGACCTAGTATGCTTCCTTGTGGAACACCACAGCTTACTGTGAGGGGGGGGGGATAGGGTACCGTTTACCTCCACCATCTGCTCTCTCCCCTCCAGGTAGGATTGCATCCAGCTCACTGATAAGACTATCAAAACACTGTTATTTTATTTTCCTGTCTGGCAGTCTTTTTAGTTTTTCTTTTTTGTTTTGTTATGTCTGTTTATTTTTGTTCTGTCTCCTCCTTTTTGTTTGTCTGTTCTTGTCTAGTAAACTGAGAAATAAAGTATTTAAAAAAAAAAAAGAACAAAAACCACCATTAAATCCAAATATGCAACACTCCCAGACTTTCCCCAATGAAGATAAGGAACGACTCACTAAAAACCTAGCAATAGGGGGAAAAAGCACCACAGGCGACGTGGATGAGAGAAACCTCAGATGGGCTGTTCAAAGAGGATCCCCCAACTGGATGTCGGTGATAATATAGTGTTGCTATGGATGATAGAACAGGTGAATAATTTATATGTATGTATATGTAATGAAACACATATATACATACATGGTAGCAATAGTATCTAAGGTACATAAGAATTTTTCTTTAAATTACAATGAATAGAGCTAAGAACAACAACAAAAAAAGCATAGGAAAATTAGCGCTGGTATGAAAATAAGATAAAGGCTAAAAGTCAAGGCTCGGAGCCCAAAGTATCAGAGTCATATTCCCCAGGGGGTAGGAGAACCGCTCTGATCCAGTTGAAGTAGAGCGGGCATGGTTAGATGCCGCTCAACTGAGGGCGACGTAGGGTGGATCCATCACACCTGTGGTAGTCGGAATCGGTTTGAGGAAGAATAGCCGCTGCAGTCGATGCTGTTAAGGAAGAAGGCGCAGGGAAGATCACACCACCTTGACCATCACCTCGAGACATCCACTCACAGAGAGACAGGGAGACAGGGACAGGGGTTCCAGTGTTCGCAGTGGGCAGACAGAGAAGCAATAAATACATGTAATAAGAATATATATATCATATATATATTGTTATCTTGGGCCATCCCTGTCTGTGTGTGATGTCGTCTCCCTGTCTGGTTGCTATGTGTGATTATGTCTTCTGTGTTTAGGTTGGGTTATGCATAGTGTGTGTTGATTTTGTATTCTGGGTTTGCCTGGGTTCTACCAGGTGTTGCTCGTCACAATTAGTCAGTGTATTTAAGTGTGGATTTGTCATCACCTCCTCGTGGCGTCATTGTCTCCTCTACCCTCACTCTTGCTTGTACAGTACCTTGCCCGTCGTGCCTTCTTGTTCCTTGTGTCTTGTGAGTAGCTTATGTATTCCGTTTTCGTTCATCTTTGTTTTCCCGTGTCCTTCAGTGTTTTGTATTGTTTCGTCGTCCCAGTAAAGTCTGTATATATTTCCACGTATCCTGCTGTCTCTGCCTCCTCTCTTCCCTGTCTGCAAATTGCGTTCTCACCCTCACAGCACCCAAATCGTAACATAAAAGCCATTACACCATGTGCAGTCGTGGGTTGTGAGAATTAGACCATGCCTAGGAGGGTCTAACGACCACCTGGTCTAATTCTCACAACCCACTCTTGCGTGTGATGTAATGCTTTAATACATCCAACAAACTAACACATCCAACTGTCTCTCAACTAATACATCCAACAAACTAACACATCCAACTTTTCTTTGTTTTTGAACCTACTTTCTATAGAACTTCATTCTTAGATGCTTCTATAGAAAGTAGGTTAAAAAAAGTTTTCTTTGCCCTATAGGAGGGAATTTCTTTTTTAACCTACTTTCTATAGAAGCAGCTGGGAGGTGCACTGTTTTAAGTGAGCGTGGATTATTGAATTGATTGATTGATTGCAATTTTTATTACTGTCCGCCTTGTTTCCAACTGGTTAAGCTTGGCGACTCTTTCGGAGTCGCCATCTTTCGAAGTTAGTTATGCTTAGAGTTTGGAATCAGGGCTGTTGGTGGTCTAACGCCCTGCTCTAAAGACAAACTCTAAGCATAACCAACTTCGAAAGAGGGCGACTTCGAAAGAGTCGCCAAGCTTAACCAGTTGGAAACAAGGCAGACACTGACAGTAATAAAATTTGCAATCAATCAATCAATCAATTCAATAATCCACGCTCACTTAAAACAGCGCACCTCCCAGCTGCTTATAGAAAGTAGGTTAAAAAAAAAGAAAGAAAATGTGCAATTAATCAATCAATCAATCAATTTGCACGGTTTTTATTTTGTTCCACAATGACCCACTAATTACATAATCCAACATTGTGTAAGAAACGAACACATTCGCCGTGACAGAATCGTTTTTCATTTAGTCGTTATGACACTGTCAACATATACATTCGTAACGTTTATTGCCCGCCATCTTGCTTTCACTTCTAAAAACTCGCACGGCAGAGTGAGCGGAATTCGGTTGTGGGCGGGTCCTGGGACCAAGAGCGTGGGGTTATGACAAATACCCATGTGTAACTTGACTGTTTCAGCCAATCAGAATCGAGAAATTTGCATGCCATTGTATAAAAATGGAGAATAGCAAAGGGCCGAGGACAGAGCCTTGTGGGACACCGCATTGCACTGTGAAGGTCTCAGATGTTAAATCATTATAGGTGTGTTCTATCGGTTAAATAAGATTTAAACCAAGTGTAGCAACCTGAACATATGCCGATTATTCAGATGTGCTGACTTGCCTTTTATCTCCCCTTTGTGCACCAAGACATTCTAATTAGTTTCCACTGATATTCTCACGAATAATGACGCAAGCTCCTCCTCCTTCTATCGCTGGAATATGGGTAAAACTGGATCATATTCGATCCACCCAGTTCTCTTTATGTGGGGCTAGGTGGTGGGGCCAGCAGGGTGCGGCAGGTGGCAGGCGGAGCGTGGAGAGAAGCAAGCAACAAGGAAGAGGGAATCTCCTGGAGGTGAGGGGAGCAGGAAGGCCCTCTTCGGTGTGGGATGTAGCCATGAACAGTCGCAGCTACAACGGGAGGTGCTTTGGAATAGCCCCGTGAGAGAAGTGAGCCAGAGAGCCCCGCCGGAGCGAGTGACGGGTGACGAGACATACTTGCTAGTGACGGGTTATTCTAGAAGCATCCGTGATAGTGCGTGAGTAAGAGAAACTGACCCAAGGACTAACGTCCATAGATAGCGTGGTATAGTAGCAGTGTGGCCGGTATAGTTAGCATGCTGCTAACGGCTATATGGACTCCAGTATACCCCGGGCGCGAGGCGCTGAAGAGACCGGTGGTGTAGTCAGCCACATTGCGTGGCAGTATAACCGTATAGCAGAAGGGTGGGCAAGAGTATTGCTGCGCGCCAACCCAGCACCGGCTGTCAGCAGCCGTCTTCACCGGCGTTCTGCATCTGCTCTGCACCGGCTGTGTTCAGCCAGCACGGGAGTCGTCCCATCCAGCAGAGGTCGCCATCACACAGCACGCGCTCTCAGGCCACCACTGCCCCTGCTCCAGCCCCGCTTGCGGGCGCCCATGACGAGAGCGTTCGACGCCATCTTACTACCTGGACGGTGGTGACGCGGCGAGGCCGCCATTATGGTTGAGTACAAGAGGGCTTCGATGCTCTGGATCTATTACACAGTGTGCTGCGGCCTACGGGTGAAGCTAATGGTTGCTAACCATAGTCCACAGGGGTACCCCATACACATTACATGCCGGCATTAGCATAGGACTTTTGTTCGGGTACAGTGGGCCCACATTTTTTAGTTCTTTTGAGTGTGATAAAGTGTATGGTTTGATTGACTGTCATGCCTCTTAACTTCCCGTCTTGTTCCAACTGTTTCTCCCTGGGGTCGAAGGTATTATTGTATAAGTGCTATATATGTTATTATTCTAATTATTAGTAATTAGGAATAATGATAGTGTATGCCATTTGACTCATTGCAGTAATACTTGTCACGGCCCAGTATAATTAATACTAAACAACTAAGACAGGAATTGTTGTGTGTGCGTGTCCATTCCTGTGCCCAGTATTAACTCTTTTGGTGTGGGTAACGTATATATGATTGACCCCTTCCTACCCAACTCTCCCCTTTTCATTGTAAGGTTTCTAGTGGTCATCAAGGGAGGGTACTGCTTGCGGGAGGGACGAATCCATTTAGGCATATCAGTCACTAGGTGTGGGAGGGCCCACTGAGGTAATCAGGGAGGTGAGAGCGAGTTGGGGAGTACTGCTGACCGCCCCGGAGAGGCGAGGAGGACCAGAGTACCAAACCAGGTTGGTAAATCCCGGGCCCCATTCACTCCCACTACCGGGTCCCGGTTTGACGCTCCAGGCCCAAAGACGAGGGTGCAGTCAGACGGAGCTCTACTGTGTCCAGCTACCTTGTGACTGCCAGCAACCGTTCCCACGAAGCAGGGATAATCCACCCTGCTACACAAGCAAGTGCGTGACCCTGAATAATTTTTAATATTTAAATTTAAATTTAAATAGCATGTAACTCGAGTCTAGGACCATTTTAACCTATAATTGCTAATCTTACAAACTCTTGTGGCTGAATAATTAATTGAAACCTAATAGGTATTATTAGTTTGCAAATTGATCATAATTTTAATTAATTTCACGTTGTGGAAATAATATATATTTGCGCTAGAACACTGAAAGCGCAGGAGAGAGATGTTTTGTGTGCATGTGTTCTACTTCATTCTCCAATAGTCCAGGACCAGTGTAGCCTACAATTGCTAATCACAAACACTTGTGGGTGAATAATTAATTCAATCCTAATATATATGTGATTTAAATAAATCTATAATAAGCCAATTATTCATAAATGATTCCTCCTTACCCACCTTTTTAACAGCCCTCCTGTCATGATCCCAGACAGACTCCTGTTTGGGACAGTTGGAACAATGTGAACAGTGGCCTTCTGCTGCCCTCTGGCGGGCACCGTCAGATAGTGCACTCTATTATATATTTATGGCTAAATATGATTAATGTTATGTCCTTGTTCATGTTGTCTTGGCTCTCCCTTCCCTTGTTTGATGTCGGCGCGCTCTGAAGTCGGACTCTCTGTGTCTGGCCAGGCGCGCGATCCCGCTAGGAACCCGTGCGTGAAATTCGTGCGCGTTCTATGTGCCCGAGCCGTTAGCCTCTGCAGCTAACCAGGACCCTATTGCCAGCGTAGCTCCAGCAGTTATTACCCTAGCTTCCCCTACTGCTGGTTCAGGTCCTATAGCCAGCGTAGCACTTGCGGCTAGCAAGTCACAGAAGGCTAGCAAGTCTAAGAAGACTGGCACAACCCAGACAGCTAGCGTAGCTCCTACTGCTAGTTTGGTCCCTGCCACTAGTGTAGCCCCGGTAGCTACTCCCTTAGCCCCGGCTAGCATAGCCCCTGCAGCTAGCAGAAACTCAACTAACATGGGCCCCGCAGCTAGCACAACCCAGACAGCTAGAATCGCCCCTACAGCTAGTTTGGCCCCTGCCACTAGTGTAGCCCCGGTAGCTACTCCCTTAGTCCCGGCTAGCATAGCCACTGCAGCTAGCAGAAACTCAACTAACATGGGCCCCGCAGCTAGCACAACTCAGACAGCTAGCGTCGCCCCTACAGCTAGTTTGGCCCCTGCCACTAGTGTAGTTCCGGTAGCTACTCCCTTAGCCCCGGCTAGCGTATCTCTTGCAGTTAGCACAGTTCCGGCACCTAGCACTGCACAGGCAGCTAACCTAGCCTTCACCGTCAGCCTGGTTCCTGCTAGTGTAGCCCAGGCTGTCACTGTTCCTTCTCCGGCTCTTACGCCACGCCTCGCCACTAAGTCCGGCCCGGTCTCCATGTCCAGCCCAGCCTCTACGCCTGGTCCGGCTGCAACACCCGGTTCCGGCTCCTCGACTGGTCCTGGCTTCTCGACTGGTCCTGGCTCCTCGTCTGGTCCAGCCCTACGCTGTGGGTTGCGCCGTGGTCTACGACGTGGTCTGCGCCGTGGTATAAGTCGGGGTCCGCATCGAGGTCTACGCCGGAAGAAACCCCCGTCCGGGGTCCTGCACCCGGTTCCGAGGTCTGCACCTGGAGTGGTCCCCATCCGGGATCCTACTCCGGGGTCGTCGCCTTCGCACCTCCGTTCTGGTTCCCCTGGTCCGGTCCCGAGTCCTGCGCCTGGAGGGTCCCCCGTCCGGGGTCCGGCTCCGGATCTGTTACCCTCACCCCTTTGCTCCAGGTCCCCTGACCGGCCCTCTGTCCCCGTCCCCACCCCCCCTCACCGGGCCTCTGTCCCCGTCCCCACCCCCCCTCATCGGGCCTCTGTCCCTGTGTCCAGCCCCCCTCACCGGGCCTCTGTCCCCATCTTCGGGCCCCCTGGCCCTGTGCCCCGTTCACCTTTCTCCGGGCCACCCTTTGGTCCAGTTCCCCGGTCTCCCTGCTGCTATGCCCCTCCTGGGTTATTTTCTCGGGCTCCCGGACCCAGTTCTCCGGGTCCTCACCCTCAGTTCATTCCGGGCTCTCGGCCTCCCGCCTCGCCCGTTCCCGGACGATATTATCGGGCGTCTCGAAGCCGCCCATTCGGGGGGGGGGGGGGGGATATTGTCATGATCCCAGACAGTCCTGGGATCTGGGACAGTCCTGGGACAGTTGGAACAATGTGAACAGTGGCCTTCTGCTGCCATCTGGCAGGCACCGTCAGATAGTGCACTCTATTATATATTTATGGCTAAATATGATTAATGTTATGTCCTCGTTCATGTTGTCTTTGGCTCTCCCTTCCCTTGTTTGATGTCATCCTCCTGTCTGGTTGTTGTATTATGGTTATGCCTTTTGTGTCTAGTTTGGTGTATTCCTAGTGTGTTTCAGATTTAGCCTTTTTTTGTATTATTGCCTGGCCTCGCCAGATGTTAGTCATTTCAATCAGGGTTAGTATTTATACCTGCTTGTTTCTGACTTCCTTGTGGCGTGATTGTCTCCGTTCTACCCCGGTATCCTGTCGTGTCTCTGTTTATCATTTGTGAAGCTCCCTGTCTGCCGTTTACCCTGTATTTCCCTGTGAGTTTGTTCCTGTCTATTCTAGTCCTGTTTTCCAGCTCTGCTGGGGTTTGTTTACCCTTCACTATATCCTACTCCTTCGTCTCTGCCTCCTTTCTCTCGTTATCATTGTTCCGCATATTGGGTTCTCCTCACCTTCCCTCGCCACCCTTCGTAACACCTCCTTGTATTCATTGAAATGCCGAATGAACAGTACATAACATATTGCACAACATAGTGCATAACATATGAACATATTGCATAACATATGATTATATATTTAATAATAATAATCATTATACATATAGAGATATTTATGTTCAGTCACATCTGTGCAGTCCCACAGGGTTCTGTTTTGACCACTGCCGTACCAAATTAATTTGCACATCATATGAAATGATTCCAATGTGTTGCATGTGGAGATATAGCTGCATACACCACAGAGATCTCACAGGACAGAGTCACACATTGTGCTGCAGTAAATCTCCACCTACTGCAAAATGCACTCTACATTATTCCAAGATCTTCATGAGAACAAAATGAGTGCAGTCTACATTTCTGATATCTTTAATCAACATGAAATGCCATGTCCATATAGTAATATAAAATTAATCAAAATAACATGTGAAAAAGGCACTCAACCCCCCCAAAAACATTAAAACATTACAAACATTTGCAAACTAATTATAATCACTGTTTGCTTTGTAATTGCAAGATATAAGTTATTATTATACAAATTGTACACATTTATAAAATGATCTTATTATAAATAAAACAAACTTGAAATGCAGTCTAGACAAATCAGAACTGTTCAAATTGAGGTCCCCAAAAATCATCTCAAACAAGTCTATTGTTTTTCTTCCCCTTGATTTCTGGAGGAAAGGTTTGTGAGAATGTGAGTGACATCAACATCTTGGTTCTATACAGTAATGCTCTTTGAGACCAAGAGTACACATGATGTAGCAGTAGTGTACTGTGTTCAGTCTCCCTCAGTTCACTTCCCACTTTCTCACTTGCCTTGTTCACTGATTTGTTTAACAGTAATGTGAATTGCAGACAATAATCAGTATGTTTGCTATAAATTGTGTTTCTATTTTAGTGGACAAATTTAGGCCACATTTCTTGAGGCAATTCCTGCAGGCCAATTATTACTTCTGGTCCTATGGATGATACTACTGTGTTCTTGATATTTCAAGAAGCACCCAAGTTGGAATTCCGAGTAGGCGATTTCTCTGATTATGTCAAGTAAATTTCCCACATACAAATACCTGTGTGGTAATTCAACTTCATATATTTTGAGTGCTCAGAAACCAGACACACAAATGCCTCTTGCGTTTGTCTTGCTGGTCAGTAATGCCAGGTACATATATGCTAGCTATACATATCACAGACGGTCAAATTAACGTTCATTGAGATGAAATTGGGTCTTCCTTGGTAACATTATACCATAATTTCCTTTTACTCCTTTACAAAGTTTCAACAGTCTGCTGTATGGACACTGACATGTTGAATCTTAACATTCATATAATTATTTTATGATTTTATATTAAATTTAACATTACTTTGAATGAAATAAGATTTGAGCATCCAGAGAGCAGACAAGACTCTCCATTGACAAATTGTTTAAGAGCTATAGAATGCATCTGAGTAAGAAACATTTGATTATATAGCTAAGTGAACACCCCTCTAAAACCGACAATGTCACATGCTGTAACTCACTCACATAGTAACTCGCGGTTTGGCGCTGTGCCCCCTTGTGGTGGTCCACACAAGCATCCGCCTCACGTCACGTGCCGTCAAGACAACAGCAACACACAGCCAGCGGCGAGGCCAACACAACAAGTACCAATAGATGGAAATAAATCGGATCAAAATGTGTCAATAATTTTGTATGCCAAGCCACCAAGCTGAATGAACCAGCAACACACAGAAGCCTTGTGGAAAACGGCAATAGATATACATTAGCGCATGGCACAAATAACTTTTAACTATATCTATATAGATGTTATTATATATTTATGTTTACATTTAGTCAGATACCTGTAGTTGTCCAATAAAAAATAAAATAAAATACATAAAATTAAATTAAATGTTAAAGCATCTTTGTAACAGTCTTGAGTAATTGTATACAAGTGTTCTCAGTTGTACTAAATGTGCCAATATACTGTTTGTGAGGGCAATACTGTTGTTGTAACACTGTGGGGCACTCAAGCGCAAGGTGGAGGCACACGTTTGTGTCGTCACGGTAAACTGATAAAAAGGGTGTGTCCACCTGTTCAGTTCTCTACCTCTCTTATAGTAGCAGGTGCACGCTTCAGGTGTCTATGTCTAACTGAAAATAAACCAAGCCAAGAGGCTAAAGAGTTCATCGTCTCTCATCGACTCCTTTCCTGCGAATGCAACGTAGGAGAAGCTGCTATCCTTATCCTAACAAGTCTAATTGAATACATATTGAATTAAGTTAAAATATGTTGTCTCTTAGACGGCCTCCCTATGATAGTGTCCATGATATTGAGTAAAGCATGCTTCACCTCATGCACAATATAATTAGGTTGTTATAGTGCAAAATCTCTCTTGTACATTCTCTCCAAATCCAGCATATCACACCTACACATGTCTTTCACCCAACTGGTCTGACTACATGGTTACACAACAAAGTGATCCAGCATTCTGACATCAAAATCTTTAATTTGAAAATGAATGTTTTCACCACACTGCAGTTAAGTAAGCTATTAGAAACAATAACCCAATAACAAAAAGACGAAAGTCTTTCTCTGGTCTGCATCCCCTTAACAATTGTATGTATTGAGCTGTACTGTACTGTACCCATTCTGCAATCTGTTAATAAACTTTTCAATCAATCAATCAATTGTTGTCACTCTTTATCTACGACTATTCAGTTATAACCGTGACTTCCTGTAATACTGCCAAACACCTTTAACCAATAGCCCATATAAGGGTGCCCTAAGTACTTATGTATACTTAAAAATACTCCCAAAAGCTGAATAGATGTGATTGATCTCTTGTATACAGGCACAACAAAAACATGCCTATATAATGCAACACAACAAGTACAAACCAATCCTAGGTGCAAACACAGGATACAAAAGAGAAACCATATTCATTGTAACAGCTAAAATGCACCTCACTGAGGGTTCTCATTGGCCCCTCCCTGTGTCACTCCAATCTGCATCTTAATCGTTGTCAAATATCACTTTTAAGTAGGCCGTCATTCACTCAGTTTACTTCATTGCAAACTCTCCGATGACAGGTAAACTTGGTAATCCGTGAAACGTCCTTCACAAATGTTCCCGTCTTTATAGTCCTATAGGTTTGAACATTCCACAACTCTTAAGTGCATCAGATCTGCCTTTCCCACTCTACCTGCTGGAAAACATATTACTGTATTTAGAGGTTGAATGATGAACAGTCACCAATACGCATCGCCCACTGGTCCCATTATAATTTGGGAGAAAATTCCCACTTCCTTGAGGCTTGTTTTTCTCCCCCTTCACCTGTGTGGCCCTGTTGTGTTGTTATCTAGCACACAGGGAGCGACAAAAGAGTCCTTCACCCCGTTCTCATGAGGGAGGTAGCCAAGTGAGTTCTAGAGGACATCAGGAGAGCTCAGTATTACAGTATCTCTCCCAAGCTGGGAGCTCTCCCCCCTCTGCGCACACCAGCAGGTATGACTCATTCCTCACCTGGGGCAGTCGCACCTGGGCAGGGAAATTGAGAGAGAGAGATGAGATGAGAAGGAGAGGAAGTGATAGGCAATGAAGGTGCTCACACTAAAACGTAGCCTCTATAGGCAGCTCATTCTTCAACAGTGGTGGAAGAAGTACACAGTTCCTTTACTTAAGTCTTCCATTCAAAATTATACTAAGTAAAAGTAGAGAAGTATTTGATATTGAATGTACTAAGTATCAAAAGTAAAAGCACTCATTCTACATGATGTTTGTGTATTCCAGTGCTTGGTAGCGTTCAAGCCTTGATCCATTGAACTCTAAAGGTTATGTTAAGCGGTAACATAACATAACTGTCCAGATATGCTGCTCTGATTAAAGGTTATATTAAAGTGGTATGTGGTCCAGTTATGCTGCTCTGTTACTTTCCACCACTGTTCTTTAATGTATGGCTGTGTTGTGTATAAATATATACTGATCTTGATAAAAAAGAATACATTTAAAAGATATAACAGAAATGGCGGCTGATTGGCGCAGTGGGCAAGGCGCTCGCCTCTAACGCAGGATACGCTGGGTTCGAGCCCAGCTATCGGCGTTGCTACCGGCTGGCCGGTTGTTCATACTAACACAATTGGCAAGTGTTAGAGGGTGGGAAAGCCGGTGGGTGTGGATTGGACGTTGTGGACAGCGACTCCTACAGGTCGGTTTGGTGACGCCGGTGCGACGGAAGCAGGAAGTGACGGGGGCAGCGTGAGCCTCCCATGCGTTACTCCTCGCCACTGAGAGTTCGAGCTGCTGCGGTGAAAAGATGCGACATGCTGCCTCCTCGTGTACCGGAGGGGACACGTGATGCAAGGCTTCTGTCCTCACTACAGCCGACCAGTGGGAGGCATAGTCTAGCAACGATCAAGACAGGGGAGGGAAGAATTGGATATACGAAATTGGGATGGGAGAAAAATAGAAAATGGGGAGAAAAGGTGGATAAAAAAAATAAAGATATAACAGAATTTTACAGTGTGCTCCATGTTTGTTTATGGTAAGTAGAGGAAGTGAACATTAAGGATTGAGACAGTCAAGAAGAAGACAACACAATGAAGATACTCCATACCCGGTGAAACAGGAGCAGGTGGCGGTGTCGAGGGATCACTAGCGGGTAATGACAGGCAGGGGGAGCTCTTTCCTGTAAGAGAGTTCAGTCGGGCTGGTGAACATCCTGAGGCTGGTACCTCATCACCTCTCAGAAGCCTAATCCATTTAGCCATAGAGGTCCTTTTCAGTATAAAAGTATTTTGCACTTATATTTAAGTATGCATTCTACATGATGTTTGCATATTCCAGTGCTTGGGAGTGTTCAACCCTTGATCCATTGACCTATAAAGGTTATGTTAAAGTGGTATGTGGTCCAGTTATGCTACAGTTAGCATAAGTCAAGACGTCAAGAAGAAGACAATAACAGAGCACAATGAAGATACTTCTCTGGATCCAACAAATACATATAATAGTGAATACTGTATATGAGTAAATATTCCTCCATACCTGGTGAAACAGGAGCAGGTGGCGTTGTTGAGGGATCACTAGCGGGTACTGACAGGCAGGGGGAGCTCTTTCCTGTAAGACATTTCAGTCGGGCGGTCAACATTCATAGTGAAGTGGACACCACCCCATCCTGATGCTGGTAGTGGTACCATAGATATATATCACTAGATGACTCACCCGTGCTGCTGGCCAACGGAGACCGACATTGCCACATGGCGGCCATCTTGCGTGGGTGGAGCACGCCCACTCATAATATGCATGTACTATTGAAATAACCATAGCTTGCAAAATTTTCAATCGTTTGGTTTGTTAAAAACGTCAGAGATGGGGCGGTCAGGTGGCGTAGCAGAGATTGTGTTCGTCACCAAACGCCGGAGACGCTGGATTCGCCTGTTCGAATCCAGCTCACAGCTCCGGCGTTGTAACGAGCTTGGCTGGCCGTTCACACTAATACAATTGGCAGTATTAGAGGGTGGGAAAGCTGGAGGGGTGGGTCCGGGTCGTTGTAAACAGCGACTCCTACAGTTCGGTCGGGGCGCCTGCTCAGCGCGGATAGGATCTAAGGGGGGTAGTGTGATCCTTCCACACGTTACACCCTCTCAGTGAGAGTCCGCGCTGCCAGGTGAAAAGAAGCGGTTGATTGGCTAGACGTGTGTCGGAGGAAGCACGTGGTAGCCTCCACTCTCCCAGACCGACTGTGGGGGGTAAGTGCGCAGCGACCAGGAAGGGGATTGGGAATTGGCATAACGACTAACATTGGGATGGGAGAAAATCGGAGGAAAAAGGAGGGGGAAAAAGATAATAAAAATAAAAAAAAAAACGTCAGAGATGTAGTTATCATACTGCATACTTATAATGGACTTTGATATAAAAAATGCTTCCAAGCAAGAATCATAGCCACCCTAATAACATTTGTAATAAACCAAACCGTCAAGATTTCAGCGAGTTAAGAGTATTTTTGTTTGTGCAGATCATCACATTAAAGCAGTCGTCCACTCAAGCAAGATGACCACCGGTTAACTACGCGCGAGACTCTGCCTTGAGCCATCTAGTGTATATATCTATGGCTGGTACCACATCACCTCTCAGAAGCCTAATCCATTTAGCCATAGAGGACTGTTCAGTATAAAAGTATTCTGCACTAATATTTTCACAAATATGTCACATGAGGGCCAAAATACCTTTTTTGTCTGTTAAAAATAAAACATAAAGCACAATTATGGAAATGATTATTTTATTATTATTATTTGTATTATTATTATTATTATTATTATTATTATTATTTTCTATTACATAACTACTCATGAGGTCTCATCTGGGACATAATACATCACACTGAGGCTTTACTTTTATATGCGGCTGTAATTTAGGTTCGATTAGTGTCAATGTTGATGGTAAACAACGTCATTTCTGGTAGTTTTGTACCTCACACATTCAATTGGCGCAGCTACAAGAATACTGAAAAAAGGATATGATCAACTAAAAATGGTATATTTCAACTGTAAATATTAACTCAACTCTGTCTGATCACCCCCCCCCCCCCCCCCCCCCCCCACCAAAAAGGAAAGAAGAAAAGTGGCACCAGTATGAACAAGGCAGGCAGGACTTCACCTCTATTTACAGTAGGTTGGCAATGGGCGTCATAAGACATATTATATTTGCCCCTCTGTTTTCATAACATACACATCCATCCTCCGTAAGGCTTAGCAAGCCTGACACTAATGCTACTAACACATGACAAGAAAATTTATTTCCACAAATGAATTCAGTCAGTCATCATGTTACATGCGCTCTTAAGTGCCTTTTCTCATCTCAAGCAGACAGGGAGAGTATGAAAGTGGAGTAAAGATAGGCTTACATTCCCTGGAGAGTCCACACAGTGGGCAGGCAGAGAAAGAGACGATGGGCAGATACTCAGCTCTGTGATTGGAGGAGAAAGAGGTACATCAGAGCCAGCGACATTGCGGTGGCACTGCTGCTGTTGCAGGCATTCAGCCTGGTGGTGCACAGCTGACCGGCCAAGTTTGTAAATACACAAGGAAAAGGACAGAACCAAAACAACACACATTTTCAGTGATGAAAGGAGCGTTTTTGCGTGAGTGAATAGGAATGAGAGGAGAGTGAGAGACAGAGAGCGAGAGAGAAAGGGTGATGATGAAGATTAGGCGATTGAAGTAAGCCATAGACTTTTGTGTTGAGGAGCAACATCTTTGCGTTTCCACATGCTGTTGCACTAATAATAGGAGTTGTGTTCCTCAAATAATATACTGCGGTGATCCATCCGGCAACGTGCCTCCCGAGCAACAGGGAACACCTCTTAACACTGTATATTTTAACAGCTCATGACACCGTATTGATTTATGGAAATGGACGTTCAGTGCTCCTGCATACCACAGCTATTCTTAGCGTGGATATTTATCACCAGGTTCTGGCCGAGGCCTCCAACATAAACAGATGCTGCTGTGGACTGTGCCGCTGCTCTGTTTACTCAGAGGGGCTAATATTGTCTGGAACTCCTTCCATCTCACATTTATGTTGTTTTTATGAAGCAGAGCTGTAAAGTAGTCCTGGGCTTGTAGGCGATGGGACGGATGCCTACGTGATTAGGTAATATTGTGCAAATACCTGGCATTCTGAAAACAGCCCAAGCATGTTAAAGGTATCTGACCAAGTGGGCCAATTTGGTAATAGCAACATGTTTCAAAGAAGCCACATGCTGTACCTATGGCCCTGACTTCAGATGAACATGGTTTCCTGTGTAGTCAACACTTTTCCCCATCAATTCAGACGTTTGGCAATTGCCTCTGTGGTAGACTACAAAACACTTCTCTAATTGTTTTTTGTCATGTCATAGCAGTATTTATGGATGATACAATGATCTAACGATGTACTGTTTTATGCTATAGTCCATGCTCTAGAAGCCCAACTGTTATTGCACAGAGAACTTTGACATCGAGAGTGTTTTATAGCGTTATTGTTGTACTGTGTTACGATACTTAGTCATCTCTCTGACTTGCAAGGACTGTACATGCAACATGAAAGGCAAGTCTATTCAACTTGATGTCTGAAGCTGTTGGATTATGGTCACTGCCAATGCATGTTAGTGCAATTGACCTGCCCCAACCCCGGTTTGAGATAAATTCTTGATAGGTTTGATCAATCAACTAATCAATCAATCACATTCACTGCTCCTCAGCCCAAATCGTCTCAGGTGCTCCTACATTGGACGGGCGCAGGTATGTGTCGAGCGATTTTGCAGGTCAAAGTTGAACAAATTTGAACTCTTGACTAAGCAAGTGAGGCAGCATTTCTTTGGAATGGAAGGTGAACGGTGTTCCACACTTTTGTGTGGTTTTGAATGGTGGTGAATGAGAGAAAAAACATTTGTTCATATTTGACCACAGCCTTAGGCTGGTGGAGTGGATGATTATGAGAGGGTTGGTGATAATGGGATGGAGGAAGCACAATTGTTGCATCTCTTGCCTGTCTCCTTGGGGACTTTCAAGTCCTGAAGTTCTGTCCTTAGTCTCTCCATCTCCTTTTCCAGATCACAGTATCTCCTCTCTGATTCCTCTAACCGTCTGGTGATTAGAGAAGATAATGTAATTTATACAACAGTTAGTTACAACCAAGTAATTTGATTGGACAAGAGGCATTCCATGATATTCAGTGTAAGAGAGTGGGACTTTTATCTATATGTATCCGCCACACAGGTGTTCTATTAATAGCCATTAATTAGTCATCAGAATCACACATGACACCCAAGCGACAGTCAGTGTCACCAAACTCTTATTTCACTGGTTGCACAACAAATGGAAGTATCCAGATGAATGTACGTGATTAAACAGCTAGCCAGTGGTAATTGTGTAAACCTAGCGCTAACTATACAAAGTAGCTAGCCGGTGGTAAAGTGTGTAGACCTATTGTTAACTATACAAAGTAGCTAGCCAGTGGTAACGTGTGTAAACCTAACGTTAACTATACATAGTAGCTACTAGCTAGCCAGTGGTAACATGTGTAGACCTAACGTTAACTATACAAAGTAGCTAGCCAGTTAACTGTGGGAACATGTGTAAACCTAACGTTAACTATACAAAGTAGCTAGCCAGTGGTAACGTGTGTAGACTTAACGTTAACTATACAAAGTAGCTAGCCAGTGGTAACGTGTGTAGACCTAACGTTAACTATACAAAGTAGCTAGCCAGTGGTAACGTGTGGAGACCTACCATTAACATAAGGTTATGTATATAACCAAGTTCTATGAATTCTGGTGACGCTCAGCATCAGTCTGCACTGACTTCACTTCGTGCACGTGCACTGAATAAAAAACTCCACAATGTACCTTTACATACCAACATTCGTCTGGCCACACCCCTATCCGCTTACCTTCATAAGCAGGTGTGTGGTCACCTACTCGCCTCCTTCCCAAACTTTCACCACAAGGCGAGATCAAGGGCCGCAGCGCCGTCCTGACGCTGAGCGTCACCAGCATTCATAGAACTTGGTTATATACATAACCTTACGTTCTATTTCATTCTGGCCTCCGCTCAGCGTCAGTCTGCACAAGAGGAGCTGAGCGGAAGCCAGAAGCTCGACAAATGTACCCCGCTGAGGCCCCCCACAACCATCAGACCGGGGAGGACTGAGCCCCCCGACCCTCCCTAATGGAGGGATACCCTCCCTATTGGAGGACGGGAGGGAGACGGATCTGACCGTGCGAAGAGGAACTCAAGCAACTCAACGCACAGGGTGAGCAGATCGTGGCTTGACCCCACGAATACGCACACGCACAACCCGCATGCCACCAGGGAACGAACGGAAGGAACAACCCTCGTTACTGCCCCCAAAATCCCGGGGTCAAGAGCAAACTCAACCCCGTGGCAAGGCTGTAGCAGCGGAGCACGAAGGAAGACCCAGACCCACTGAAGGGACTGGATCCCCTGGAAAAAGGGGGGGCCTGAAGAGGTCAATGACGCCAGGCATCAAGACCCCACCAGGCGGTCACTTAGTGACACCGCCCCCCACATCGCCAGCGTATTCGGACAGGGCCCCTCCAAGAGCGGGCCCTTTCCCCCCAATAGTACACCGCCTGGCACACTGACCCTGCAACACAGGCAGCCAGCATGGCCGTAAAGCATTCAAAAGGTTAACCAACGGAAGCAGGCAGCGCACCGGGGAAACCAGGCAGCAGGCTGTAGACCCGAGCCTGGAGCACTGCGGACGAGACAGGTGCCAAAGGGGTCAACTGAAAACAGCCCCGCTGGCGGAAGGGGCGTATGCTGGCGGTGTTGCGCACCATGACAAAGCCTCCATAAAAAAAAACCCACCCAGAGGGGTCGAGGCAGAGAAGGCTGACACGATTGGCAGACATCATGAACGTGCAGGGGCACACTCAACCGGGTAACCCGGGAGTTGACTCTGTTCCAACACACCAGGGAATCAACCACCCTCTTGGTACCACATACGGTGGTTGTTCCTATAACCCCTCAAGAAAAAAGTGGTTATCCCAGGCCTACGGTTTCAACGAAACATTACTTCGGACCGGGCCCGGCGGCTCGGGAAGCACACAGGGTTACCAGAGGAGGTCCAGAAGACCACCCCAACAGCCCCCTCTTCGCCATGCGTGAGAGAGGAGCGAAAGAAAGGAGAACCAGCCCCTTATAATAGTGCCAGGTACAACGTGTACCCAACAAAGGGTCTCCATAACCAGGGCCGCCTGGGAGAAATGCGAGGCCCTGTGCGAGATTTAAACGCGAACCCCCCCCCCCCCCCCCCCCTAAAAGGTAAAAAAAAATATATATATATATATAATTTTTTTTTTTTTTTCCCATACAGTCAACATATTCTTAAATAATAGCGCTGCCCGAGGCTGGGCATGATACAGTCAACATATAGCAAGAGAGAGAGCGAGAGAGAGCTCCCGTTCTACAGTCAATATACAGTGTTATCGCTGCACAGACCCGGCAATGCCCCTGACCCTCCACCAGAGCAAGGCCAGAGAGAGAGAGATAGAGAGAGAGCATGTCTGTTTGTGTGTGTGTTAGAGAGAGAGCATGTATATGTGTGTTAGAAAGAGAGAGAAATATATAGAGAGAGAGCTTGTCATTTTGCGTGTTAGAGAGAGATATAGAGCATGTCTGTGTGTTAGAAAGAGAGAGAGAGAGAGAGAGCATGTGTGTTTGTGTGTTAGAGAGAGAGCATGTCTGTGTGTGTGTGTGTGTTAGAGAGAGAGCATGTGTGTTTGTGTGTTAGAGAGAGAGAGCATGTCTGTGTGTGTGTGTTAGAGAGAGAGCATGTATGAGAGAGATAAGCAAAGATGAGCCCCTAAAGGATATTCAACTTTTAATGGAAGAACAAAACAGAAGGAAAAGATAACTTCACAAAGGCAACATGAATATACATAGATCCAAAAGGACAAAGATCAACACTTAAATCCAAAGAGAAGAGGGTCTATACCAGAGAAAACAAAGTAGCAAGGAGCCAATGGCCGACATCAGCTAAATAGGCTAACTGCAAATAGAGTAGCCAGGTACTGACACCAGGCCACACACAGCTTTGGCCAACGCTACCCAAGCTACACAAACGACCAAGACAATTCACACACAGCACATGTCGTATCTCCAAATGTTGTGAAGTAACATATGTTTTGCCTAGAAAAAAACATCGTTATTAACAAAACATTCGGGAGGGGAAGGAAGGAAGAGTGGGGTAATGTCCAATGGACATCTTACCTGCACCAAGGAACGCAGGGCGAAAGGCCGCAACACAGGTCTCCACGTTGACGAAAGGCCTCTCGCTGGCGGGACAAAAAGAAGCTATGGCCGGGGCCTTGTCATGGTGCAGGCCCGACTACATCTTCTGTCAAAGATGATGTCGTAGTCAGAGTGCCAGGGCCTGCTATTCTCACGGCTAATGTCAATGGTCGTAGCACAAGCTAACAGCTAACTCTAGGCTAACTGATAGCATCAAGCTAACGTTCCCAGCCGAGCGAAAACGAGCAGCTAACGTCGTAGCTAAACAGCTAACTGGCTAACAGTTAGCTCAACCCGGCTATCGCTAACCACTGGCTAACGCAGAAGCAAGCTATGCGGCTACCACTGAAAAACTGTACAACGTGAGAAAAGCAATACAGGCCAATACTTCAGACAGCCGCTGTGTTTTCCTCTTCTCATCCGAAGAGGGAAGGGAAAAAGAAGGCAATACACGTCCCACTACAGAGTGGTGTTTACCATAGCGGTGCCGGCAACAAGTCCCTCGCGGACTATAGCCGACTTGAGCATGGAGATATTCTCATAATGAAACATCAAGCTCACCTCCCTCGCACCAGGTGCTGACACCAGGCCACACACCGTTAGCTACTACAACAGCTAGCCGGCCCGTTTGGCTCCCGAGAGAGAGAGAGAGATATATCCACGGCGGGAATAGAATAGAGTGCATTAGAAACTCACCAAACGTCCAAGAGGATGGAGACAACCGCGTGGAGTTGACGAAGTTCATCTGCCGAATGACCGTCCTCTTCATCTTGGCATAACAATGCTGCACACGCTCTCTCTAGGTTAGCTAACGCTAGTTAGCCTTTAGCTAAGCTAGCTACTAGCCGACATCATCATGGCTATCCCGACTGAACCACACGTTAGCACTCAATATTATAACGTAGCTAAAGCTAACTAGCTGTCCCTGCCTTTAGCCGGGATGGCTAGCCTGACTGAACTGTCTAACATGCAACAACTTTCATCTTCAGTCCATCTGCCGAATGACCGTCCTCTTCGTTTTGGCTGGCATAACTAAGCATAACCTCCAAAGCTGCACGCGCGAAATAGTCAAACGCAGCTGACGCACGCCGGCGTACACATGATGTAACCCCTCCCTTCTTGAAACCAATAGTATGTCTGCTGCAGCCTGCAGAGCCCCAGAGCTCCAATAGAGAATAGTGCAGAGCCGCAGAGCCAGGAACATTCTACAAACGTGTCTAATGTGAAATATATAAGCATATAAGCAAAACTAGATTTTAGGTCTGTGATGAAAAAGGGCCTCGCGGGAAGGGGGGCCTCACAATTTTTTTTTTTTTAATTTTAAATTTTTTTTTGCGAGGCCCCCCTTCCCGCGAGGCCCTGTGCGACCGCACTGCTCGCACACCCCCTGTGGCGGCCCTGTCCATAACGCCTAACCCTGTGACACCCGGGCCGACCCGGCATTTTTCCCCCCGAAAAAAGCACAAGTCCCTCAGGGTACCAGAACAGCAGATCTGCATCCCCAGCGGACAACGGGTTAACTGACCTGGACCAGCGCGACCAGAACCAGTCCCGTGCCCTAACCACACCGACATGCCCACTCCAGGAGAGGGGGCAGGTATGCGTGTTGATCTAAAACATGAAAAGAGGGCTCCACCCAGACGGTCCTATTTATACCGCGCTCAGTGGCCCACCCCAAGGGCATGAGACCCCTCTACCTATGTTCTGATCTATTCCGTTAACATCCCCCAGATATGAACGAGAATCCGTCGAGACCCAGTAACAGGCTCTCGGAAGAAGAAAAAATCCCCCATCCCAGTTGCCCTATAAAAACGCTGTTTTAATAACTAGAGATGTTCCGATACCATTTTTTCCTTTCCGATCCGATTCCGATACCTAAGCTTTGGGTATCGGCCGATACCGATACTTATCCGATACCAGTGCATACATAAAAAAAAAAAAAAACAATATTATATAATTTTTTTATAAATATAATTATTTTTTTTTTTTAACAAATACTGTTTTATATATACTGTTTTTTAGTCATAACTAGAAAGTAATGGTATTTATTCAACAACAGGTGATTGTATAGATTTGTATTAGTATCATTAATCAATGAGTATGGGGCTTCAGCACTGCAGATATACCCTACTCCAATGATCCACACGGACATTATACGTTGCTGCACTCGCTACCCACTGGCTCTGCAGATATACCCTACTCAGTCTGTCTACAAGGCTCCGTTCAGTAGCAGTCGTATCTGTTGTGATTTTTGCACAATAAATATTCAACATTCTCTTTTGAGACTCCGCCTCAGACTCTTATCATTTGGCACTAAAAGCTAAACATTGTCGCCGATATGGCTGTCCGCAACATGTCATTAATTGTGTACGCGACGTGCAATTGTGCAATGACGACGTTACCGTTAGCTAGCATGAGCTACCGGTATATGGGAAGACCATAGAAGACTGTAACGTTACTGGTGACATTGTGATTTAACTTGGAATACTCCTTTGCCAACTTGCTGTACTTTGCTTGCAGGTCTGCAGCCATTATTGCTGGATTATATGAATAGCCCCAACTTTAGCCAAGGTAATGTTAAAGCTAGCTTTCGGTTAGCTGACGCTAATAACACCAGCCACCAAGCGAACCCATGAGCTCTCCGTCAACACCGCTCTGTCGGGACGATGACATTTAAGAAAGTATCTGCTGTTAAAATGACAAATGGCATTGACACTTTAATCGATTAAGCACACGTTTGTTTTATAATGCTTACTCAACAGACCACAGTGTTGTTGATAAATTACGTCATATGGTATCGGAGCGCAGCATTAGAGGGTACTCGCCGATACCGATACCAGCATTTTAGCCAGTATCGGCGGCTTTTCCGATACCAGTATCGGTATCGGAACAACTCTGAGCAACCAAGGCGTACTAGCCTCCTGCATAATTCTTAACAGAAACACCCCGAGCCAGTACTATCTATGCGTCGGGACCCAAAACATATCAATGGACAGTCTAACCAGACCCCACATTGATCCTTCAAGGCGCCTGGGAGAACGACAAGAAGGTTGTCGTGCTTCATATTCTCCACTCTTTTTTATTAAAAAAGAAAGAAACACCGACTGACATGAATCCCACGTGACGCAGCCGAGGGTAATTTTTTTTTACATTTTTACATCCCGCCACCCTCACCACAGAGGAGAGACGGAACTCCTCAGAGAGACTGCCCACGTGAGCCATAGAGTGAAATGTCACGGTAACATTGAGTCATGTGACCAACCGACTCAAGTTACACGTATATCGAGCGTAGTAGAACAGTAAGTTCCTACGCTCTGCCCCGACAACTTGACAACAACAGACCCTACATACGGGTCTAAACTCACAGAAGCCGTCGTCCAATAGATACGTGCCTAGTGACGTTTGCTATGACGGGGGGAAACCCAAGACTCAATCGCCTGTGATAGGTGCGGAGTCTGGGAAACCCTTCCCCCCCCCCCCCGTGTCAAGCTGCCTAACAGCTTGACCCTGACCGAATGAAAAGAGAGTCCCAGAAACCCCCTGACCAATCAGAAGAGGGAAGGAGGGGTTTATCCGGTACCCCCTCGCAAGCCCAACCCTCGCATATGACAACAACAACAGCCATATGATACCTTCAGTAGCAATGTCAATGAATAGCGCAAGCTAATTCAATGCACGCTAGCCACAGACACATCTGTGAACAGGGTTTATAGCAAGGTCAAGTTGTGTATGTGTGAACCCGACACCCTATGTTGTATATTAGTACACTGCACAGTATTGTATATTGTATGGTAACTACGTCTACGAACATTGTACATATGTCTAAACTGAACACTGTGACCTCTTTTTTACTTCTAATTTTTACTATGTTTTTATTTCATACTTATCTTGTCATGCACAGTCTCTGGAGCGCAACAGTAAGAAGCATTTTGTACAAAAGTATTCTGTACTTCTGTATGACAACTATTAAAGAAACTTGAAACTTGAAACTTGAAGACACAGAAAATCTGATAGAGAGAGAGAGCGGCTGAGCCGTGATACGTTTTCATACGAGCATTACTGCAAACCAACACAATAGTGTTGCAGCTCAATATCACTGTTTAAGCAACAGAGCACACAACTAACCTCTACCTTTATGTGAAGATTCAGGTCGAGGCAGAAAAAACCCTTTTTCAACCGAGTGTAGGCTGCAGGCCTTGCTTAAGCTCTAACATGAAAGTAAAGTCTAGCCCTCCTATCAAACCCATACTAGCGAGAGATTCACACGTTGCATCCCCATCATATGTTTGGTGAATAAACACACAGTTTGTTAACAAAAAATAGGAGGGACTCTTTATTTTTCAACAAAATCATAGTGGGGCCGGGAAGGGAACAGGGGGGGACCACAGAAGGAAAAAGTCAATGAACTTAGCGACGCCTGCCACGAGCCGCTCTGGGTTTTCCACCCCGTGGAGCTCCGGAGGGACGGTAAACGATCGGCGGCTGGTCTCGACGATCCCTACCGTCACCTCCGGGCGTAGATGGGCCGGCTGCAGTGGCAGAGGCGCCCTCTCTCCTCCTGCCCTTCTTCGCCGAAAGTCCAGCAGTGGCGGTGGTAGCAGCGGCGGCCACGGCGGAGGAACCTCGACGACGCGGCGGCCGTCTGACTCCACCGGCAACATCGGGAGGGGGGAAATGAGGCTGGAGCACGGAGCGCTCCTCCTGCATCTCCCTGCAGGTTGAGGTCATCAGCTGCAGTGCCGACCCGAATAGTCCAGCCTCGGAGAGGGGTGCCGTCAGAAGTGGAGTCCTCTTCTTCTCCGGCACACGCGCCTGCTCCAGCCAAAGGTGGCGCTGGATCAGAGTGGCCAGGGCGCGCACTTTCCCAGTGGCTATAGCCTGCGGCTGAATCAGATGCAGGATGGCTCCTGCCGACTGGGCGAGCTGATCATGTTGTAAATCAGTCAGCTCCGTGCCGCCCGTCAATATCCCGGACATGAATCTCGCCAGCTGTGCGATGTTGGAAGTGGCAGCTAGAGATTGTGTCCCGGAGATAAATGACTGGTCACTCCAAAACGCCAACCGCCTCGCCGATTTCCCTTGGGGAACCAGCTTCCGTAACGGCTCCCACACCACCTCAGGACAAAGGAGCGCCGCCATCGGCCTATCAAGCCGTGGCACGCCCTCCTTCATGCCGTCTACCAAACCCACCACCCGCGTGACTTGCACGGAGGCGGGAGTAAGGCCCATGATGTGGGAGACCACCTGTCCCTGACGGACGTAGGCCGCCATTGAAGGGAAAAATGGGTAGACAACGTCCACTCTTCTCACCGGGCGACGTTGCCATAGATGACCTATGAGATCAGGGACAGGAACAGGCAGTGGCTGCGGCAGCGGCACGCCGTTTGCGACTGCCGCCGCCGCCATGAGCTCGGGGAACAAAGCTCGCAGTTCCCCCTGCATACTTTCCCCCTCCGAGCCCGCGTCCCTCACATGCAGCAGACTACTGGTTAAGGAGCCACATTCTGATGTGGCTGATAGCAGGGCATCCGCCGCAGAGTCGGAGGTTCTAACCCAACATCTGCGGACGAGGAACCCCAAGGAGACATCTCACCCCCCTCCAGTTTTACCTGGACGGGCGGGAGACATGTCTCCACCGGGCCTTCAAACAAGAACCCGTCCGCCTCTATCATGTAGTCCTCTGTTTCCATCGGCCATGTAGAGACAGACGCATCCTCATCCGGCTCCAGCAACTCACCAAAACCAGGCTGTTCGCGTCTGCAAGCCACCATCTTGCAACGGGAGCGAGCTGACACTAAAAGTTTGCATCTCAAATCCCCCGCAACCAAATGCGCCGGCCGCCCAACAGCGGACGACTCCCCGGAACCAGGCCATCGCACAGGAGACGGCACTGGTGCACCAGCTCCTTGGAGAGGCAAACTACCCATCGGACGCCTACCGGGCATGGCTGCCGACCACGAGAGAGGCCTCAACCCCGCTCCTAGACGCACGACAGAGGCGGCAATGGAGAACCGCTGGTGAAGAGTGGCGTTTGCGAGCGCGACCCTCCGAGGTAGACATTATGACTTAGCTTTTTTCTTTTGAAATATATGAGAGAAGAAAAAAGCAAGAAAAAATGTAAACACGTATCAACTTTCTTCAACTAACAACCTTGTCAAGTGTGGGTATCTACCGAAGGCACTTCCTTGTGGTGAAAGTGAAGAAGGAGGCGAGTAGGTGACCACACACCTGCTTATGAAGGTAAGCGGATAGGGGTGTGGCCAGACGAATGTTGGTATGTAAAGGTACATTGTGGAATTTTTTATTCAGTGCACGTGCACGAAGTGAAGTCAGTGCAGACTGACGCTGAGCGGAGGCCAGAATGAAATAGAACTATACAAAATAGCTAGCTAGTGGTAATGTGTGTAGACCTAACGTTAACTATACAAAGTAGCTAGCCAGTGGTAACGTGTGTAGACCTAACATTAAGTATACAAAGTAGCAAACTGTGCAGGAAGATGTTTGTGTTCAGGTTGCCTGGCAATGGCAGAAGTTCAATAGCAAAGTTGTGGAACTATTAGTTGGCGCCGGTGGAGCTAAATAAATGATTAAATAAACAAACAAATCATAATCTGTTATCTCTTATTTATTATTTCTGATAGAACTGTTTTATAAAAGCAAAATCACCAGCACAGCGGAGGACTGCGGACTGTAGGACCGAAGCACAGTATAACAGGACTCAGTGATATTGGACCAAGTAAAACGATATAGAAAAGAATGAGGAAAACCAAAAGGAAAATCAACCCTACGATAAAGATCAAGTTCTTCCTGTGACCTTGGACTGTTTAGTGCTGTCTCCAAATCTAGAAACAACACACACAAGTGTACAGTAGTTAGAGTTATTGATGTCATTATGGGGGTAGAGCTGGAGTATTGAAATTACTTCCTACACACCTCCTGTTGAGTCAAGCTGCCTATATCAGCTTATATTCATTCTACTTCTGACTACAGCCAATCACTGCTTTACCTTTCTCTCACTCTCTGCAAAACAATGTCTGACACTGTGTCCAAGTTGTCTTCTTGCATTCCACTGCCACCCTATTCTCCTCCTTAGATTTTGGATTCATTAGTGCTCTTTAACAAATAATGATAATACTACCATTGTGGTGGGAAGTATCATTTCAACTTAGGTCTCTACAGTCTGGGGTTGATATCACCCCCTGTACTGGGGTGGCAAGTCTAGTGACAGTGTTGTAGTACTCGAGTCAGAGTCCTGGACTAACTTTCAGGACTTGTGACTTTACTTGGACTTGTGCACTGATGATTCGGACTTAGACTTGAGCATTGACTGACTCGGAAGGTGCAGAAGAGGACTCTGACTTGTTCATTGATAAAAGTGTAATAGGCCCCAATCATTTGGCATAAGATATTGGTGGCTTTGTGTCACAAAGTAAATAAACGCCCTTTGAAATGGTGACCGCTGTGTCATTTATGTTTAATGTAGACCTTTTTTTTGTATTTTTGTATGTCATCTCTTTGACTGCCAGAGTGGAGTGGACTCAATTAACCTTGATGACTTGGACTCAGACTCGGACTAGGGTAATGCGGACTCGACTCGGACTCAACTCGAGCTCTTCTTTGGTGACTCGGACTTGGACTCGGACTCGAACACTGTGGACTTGAGACTCGGACTTGAGATTTAGTGACTCGACACTACAACACTGACCTCTGGGTGTGTCAATCTTGGTCCACAACCTTGGGTTGATGCCCAACGGCCTCATACAGACATTTGATATTTAAAGCATAAAGCATCACCCCTTTAGATTTCTCCTCATTAACAATACCTCATAAAATGATGTGTTGACCCAGCAGTCTCTTGTCTTTCTGTGGTGTTCTTTGTGCTCTTGCCAATAACATGACTTTTAAGGGCTCCAAGTAGCGAAGCTATACCTATTGTATTTGTAAGGATTATTATATTTCTCCGCTAAAAGCGTGTGCATCTCATAAACCGCCAACCGATCAACCATGTTTGGCACGTGGGTTCCTATGGCCCCCACTACTCAGGCAAGGCCATGCACTCATGTCAGCCAGATGGTGGCGCTATAATAACAAATCACACTTGAAAGGCCATAACTCCCACACCTTAGGTCTCACTGACACAAAACGTAATACACATATGCTGATGAACGTGCTCTACAAATGTCTGCCACACTGAATTGCTACCATCAGGTCAACCGTTTTTATTTATTTTTTTATCCTGACCCATTAGTTGTAAGCACAAAATCTGCTGTGAACATGATCCCTAGAGGAACAACCCTAATGATGTTGGCCATTGCCGTTACCATTTCTCTAGCGCTACCATCAGGCCAAACTGACGACAAGATATATTGACCTTTCCTCTAGTGGCAGAATATTTCCATCATGCCCAATGACATAGTGCTTAATGCCTAAATGCATAATGTCATAATGCACAATGCCATATTGCTTATGCTGCAGTGCTTCACCTCTCACCCTCTTTATTTTATACATGATATACATCGTGTTCTAACTTGCCACAAGGACAAGTTTATATCTTCAACATTTTGTTTTTAAGCAGCGTGGGAGCAGTGGTGCAGTCGTAATATGGGAACTGGTAACACGCCACGCCACGTGCACGCGCACGCTCGCGGGTACGTGCATGCGCACAGAACTGATTTATACACACACACACACGCACGCACACACACACACGCACACACACACACACACAAGCGCATATACGCAAGTGCAATCTTTCTATCATACAAGCTCTTCTTGCTCTCTATTTGTGTGAATGTGCGCGTGGAAAGCTGGCGCGCAGCACAGGCGCTTGATTCAATATCATAAGCAGGTAGACCCCCATCACGAATTCCGAGCCACATTAGTATTCACCTCCACTGCCTGTGTCACACAGAATGAAGGGGGAGATGCATTCAGATAGCCAACACCCAGACACTTAGTCTACCTGCGCTTTTTGTTATGTAAAACGGTGGCCGGGTACTTAGTCACAACGAATGGATACAGCGCATTTTTGTGTGCGCGTACACGCGAGTACACATCCGTGCGCGATCGCGCGTACTTCTGCCTCAGTGATCTGGTAACACGCCGTGTAACCGCGTGTGACCACGACTGCACCACTGCGTGGGAGCATTCCATTCCCCTTTGCTTCAGTGATGCAAAGGAAGGGCTGAGAGGGAGACAGAGTAAGTGAGTCACAGGTAAATATAGGCTCCAGTGGGATAAAAGCAACGTGCATAAAAAAAAAAATAATAATAAAACGTTTTATTAATTAATCAAGTTCTGGAGCGTTACTCACCTTCGCTGCTCTAGCCTCAAATGGTCTGGTGAGACACGGCTGCATGTGCACGTTATGTACATGTTATGTACATCCCCTCCCTACTTCCCTTTTCCTTGCGTGGAATGCACCCGATTGGATAAACACACTGCTAATTGATTGGTCCATATGGTTCTATGCTCCAGTTTTCTAAATGAAAATGAAAATTGTGGCTTGTTCGCTTGTCAACTTTCTCTTTTTCTACCTAAAGTTAAAATCGTTTTCTGACAAATCATGTTTGATATGCAACACCTAGTTTGACAGTTTGATCTGAACTTAGTTTGATCCCTATGTAATCCTATGTAAGCACCCAGTAGTGAGACATCTAGTGGCTAAGGAAATGCCCATTAATGCTTTAAATCTCAGGCCAGGGGCAGGTGTCTTAACCACTACACCACCCTCTGGGCACCAAGTGGACCCCCTGTATAATGTTGTAATGAAGCACCTGTATGGGTTTCTATATAACTAATGTTGCAACCTTTACAGCATTACCTGTGCAAGTCTTCATCAAGTCCTGAAATTCTATCTGTTTCATCTTCCTCCTCTGTTGTGGTGTGAGTAGATGTTGTAGTACCCTGCTCCAGTGCTAGAGGGAGCTCCAGAGGGGCAGATAGGTCATCTGGTATGGTGTCCATGAGCTGCCACACTTGACTCTGAAACCAATGCCACAATCGGATATGAGGAACAGCCTTGATCCACGTAACGTTGCAGAAATTGGCATAATTATACCTAGTTGATTTATGCTAGGCTGCACATCAATGTTTAAGATAGCCTCGCCTCAGGAAGTGGTTAGCATCTTGCATTGTCAGATCTATTTCCACACTACTTTTTTCAGGGCTGTGCTGACGCAGGAGAAAGGTCTGACAGAACCCAGTATCATGATGCGCACTTAGGGGTTTCTCAAAATGAACCTTGCAAACCCATATGGAAAAGGATTATACACACAAACATAGAGTTCTGCCTTAAAGGGGAACTATCTTATAAATGGCCTTTTTGAGTGTTTAGCATTGTTTCCTAGCTATGTGAACTTATATTAATATGATCTATGTCTCAAAATTCTCATATTGGCGCATTCTTCCAATTCTCCTCTCACAATATTCACCCTCACTGAACTGAGTCGTTTGAAAATGTGCCTATATGTGATGTCATATAGTCACTGCTGCATGTTAATGTGGCTCCTCAGGCACCAGCACCTGCACCCCAGTCCACATCAGCTCAAAACGGCTCGAGATCTTGAGGTAGAAAAATGCTGTTTTTGAGGACTTGATTAGAAATACAAAACAATGAATAAAAAAAAAATATATATTACAGAGGTGTTCCATAGACTCACAGGAATTGTGTAAAAGTGCCCAAATAGTGAAAGAAATAGTAAAATAGTTCCCCTTTAAGAAAATTTGACAAGAAATCTATGTGTCTATAGTAGGCTATTTGTTAGATTACTGGTTGTCCAGGTATATACAACAGATTCTCTAAATTCCTTGTAGGAATAGTATATGTGAGTTTCCTGCCATGTTTTACTTTAACCTTTTTGGTAGACCATATACAAATCTGATTTGTATACATCTTTTCCACAAGGGAAATAGCATTGAGGGAGAAATCTTTCCATCATGGCAGTGTAGCTTACTAGCTCGAATGCTTGTTGTTGTTGATCCTAGAAACAGAAGGGGAAGAGGATTCTGAATTAAATTGTCAGCCAATAGGAGACTCATGAAATAGGGTCCTATGGTGGTCCAGTGGAAGGAGAAGGACTTCGCCTCTCTATACGCAAGGCCAACATCCTGTGAGTCAGACTAGGGATGAGGTAATGGAGCAGCTGGTGTAACCTCTACTATGAAGAATCTCCTACCAGTGTCTCTGGGGAATGGAGACCTTCATAGTCCCTAAGCCTCCTGGGGTCAATCTGCATCATGATGTCTCGACTGCGGTCAATGGCACCAGTCTGCCTGTGAGTGATAGACCAATAAAGAATGACCCTCAATAGATCCATATAACTTTAACGGAACACGTCAACATCATGGGAAAAGCACTTTACCATCTTCTCCAGCATCGGACAAGAAGATAGATACCAATTTCCTCTGTGCTTTCAGTAGAAAGCTATCCGGCTGCAAGCTAGCCTAGCTTAGCACAAATGAATGAAAGCAGGTTTCAGAAATCGTATTGATCATTAAACATGCAGGCATTGACCATATTCACACAGCGGCCATTTTGCTCTTATGTCAGGCTCAGGCTAGGTTCCTGAAACAGGGTGGAAAGGAACCGAACCGGAGCATGACATAAGAGCCAAATGGCTGCCATGTGAATAATTGTCAGTGGCTTGCATGCAATGTTGAGATAAATGGTTTCATACCCCATTGACTTGCACTAGCATTGTTAACAAACGCTGAAATGAGGGAGGTGCAAATTTCTATGATGGTGTTTGGTGAGTGATCACTAGCATCAGACTTTAATGTCAGCTTCACTGGTTTGAGGTGAAAAGGGACCTGAATCTGAGATCACCTTGTCGCTGTGTAGGAGTAACCAACAAAAGCCAAGTGTGCCCCGACTGGAACCCTGTCCATGATAGACTGCGTCTCCTGAAATACACAACACAACACAACACTGAGAATGTAAGCAGCACCCAAATCTAATAATCTACATTCAAATAATGTACAGCAGTTAAAGGTGCTATAGATAACATTCAGCGACTAGATGTCGCACTAGAACACCAGCATGTTATTTATTCAATCAGGTGCATTCCACATGGGCACATGGGAAGCAGGGAGGGGATATATGCACACAATATCCATGCATGTAAACAACAACATTCAACATTCATTTTGAATATTTTAATATTTTGATCAATCAAATGTATTTTGGGGGGAAAACAATACTTTTATTCCGTACCTTTCTAAAAGCTATGTGAATGTATTCTTAAAATAAAAATACTCTACATAAAAATGTTATCTATAGCACCTTTAACCATTGTTATAACGGAGTCAGACATGCCATACACAGTAACTATGTACATATGTATTTCTGTCGCTGTCCCTTGAGACACAAGCCTGTCTGTAGTGTCTGTGTGTAATGCATATGATTGGGCTACTATCAAACAATACCATTTCACTGAGACCGTCGTCCAATACGTCAAAGTTAGAAGTGTCAGTGGCGTGAGACGCTTCAGGCTGGAAGGGGCCGGGGAATTCATGGAGGGACCCCCAGTCTAGTCGGCAGAAGAAGGGATGGCTCCTGAAGTCATTGGAGCCCTTCCTGCCCAGACGCTCTTCTCTCTCACAGATGAGCCCCGTGATGAAAGAGCGAGCCTCATCTGAAACCTCACGGCCAGATGGAGGGAACTCAAAATACTCCTAGGGACAAAACATTTATTCTTTTTTTTGTGGCCGATTTTTTTCTTTAGATTCTTATAAAATACAATATAATGTGCAGTGCTGTATGTAATTCATTGTATTACTGCATCATATACACTTTTATATCTAACTAACTATCTATCTCTGTGTCGGCATGTTCCCAGACCTGGAAGTGGATGATCTTGGCGTAGGTTTCAGAGATAGACTCTGCATAGAAGGGTGTGGTGCCCAGCAGCATTTCGTAAGCGCAGATACCCAGAGCCCACCAATCACACTCAGGACCATAGCCTCCCCCTCCATCTATTGCCTTCAGAATCTCTGGAGACAAGTAGTCCGGGGTGCCCACCGCTAGGGAAGAGTGCACCTGCAAGGACAAACATGCATGGTGTGGGCTGTCCGGGGACTGGGGGGGGGGGTATGAATGACCTATGGGAACCAACAACTATCGACCACCTCCTGATATCTGATAGAGGCCCCTAGAAGTCTTAACCCTTTCACTACCACACTACCAAAGGGTTAACCCTTTCACTGCGACAATACAGAAGGTTAACCCTTTCACTGCCACACGACAAAGGGTTAACCCTTTCACTACCACACTACGTAAGGGATAATGTATAGCTACGAGGTCATTGTCGCAAAATAATTGACCGACACAGAGTTTAGAACACTGAGGCGCCGCGCCGAGGTGTTCTAAGCGCAGTGAAGGTCAATTATTTTGCGACAATGACAGAGTATAGCTATACATTATCCCGCTTATTACATGGCTAACTTACTAACAATATACCTAATTCATTTTACACCATCGACAAGACGAGATCAAATGCAGACGCAGTTGTTCTGTGGCTCCTCTGTCATCGCCGGCAGCCGGCAGGTGTGTGGTCTGATTACCTGATGAGTGCAGCTGTGCATATGCTGAGCTTAGCTTTAGTGACTGTCTGCGACCAAAATGCTTGATTGTGATTGGTCAATAGCGCTGTGTTACCCGTATCAGCGGTCATTATTGCGCGTTGCCCATAGCAGCGGTCCGTTATCGAGAAATAACTGAACGCTGTCAGGGGCAACCGAGCGCTATTGACCAATCACAATCAAGCATTTTGGCGAATGTTAAAACGCCATGTAATAAAGAAGGTTAATAACCCTTTCACTGCCACACGACAAAGGGTTAACCCTTTCACTACCACACTATGGAAGGTTAACCCTTTCACTACCACACTAGAGACGGTTAGTGAAAGGTTAACCATCTGTAGTGTGGTAGTGAAAGGACTAAGATCAGAATCGACAACACAATCACTTTATTTGCAGAGCACTTAACATGCATCAAATATAACTGCTGGACCTTTTTATATACAGTAGTTCTATGGCTTGGACACACATGAGCAGGTACCATAGTGACACAGTACTAATGAGCGAGCATGGTAGACCTTCAAGAATATGTAGTATACAGGACGTGACACATAGTGTAAATTTGACCGAATGAGTAAAAAAAAAGAACAGCAGTGAATCACTCCTTTAACAAATACACCATTTGTGAGCTCAGACATGCGTTTTCAACATTAGAATCATATTATTCCATATATGTAACACTTTCTCAATGTGTCTGGCACTTGAATGCATGTTTGTGATGTGGCCCTCAGGGGCCCCTCACCATGCCGTCGTCCGAGAGCTTCAGGCAGGAGCCAAAGTCACCCAGTCTGATGTGTCCCTCTGCTGTCAGCAGGATGTTGTCAGGCTTGATGTCTCTGTGGAGGACACAGACGATATTTGCTTTAGCAGATTTTACTAGTTAAGAAGAACATAACATCAGTCATTTGGGAGGGTACTTTTATCCAATTGAATCCTTCCGATGAAGAGTTTGTTTTTGAAATGTCGAACGGTCAAGATAATTGCAGTTACAGTCGATCCAGTGTTTTATCAATGATCATGTGCCAATCATGTTCCCTAGTTACCTGCACACAGATCAGTGTACATGTTTGTTACATAATGCATATCTATCTAAGACGTATCTGTCTGCAGGCTTCAATCTGTTTTCTTGGAAAGTAACAGCTGTGATTGGAGGATCAAGAAAAGAGGGCGGGGCTTGATATAGGTCAATAGAGTGACAAAGTCTGCACTTGGCATTTTCACTATTTTTGGGGTAGTCATCGATAATGGGATTTGTGACATTTACATTATATAAGGTCTGTGCTGAACAGAGGATCAAGCTCAATACTATATTTTCTTTTCTACAAGCTAATATCAACTTTGTGAAAACATCCACCTTTTGACCATACCCCTAATACAAGCTGTTGAAGAGTAGTTCATGTTTTTAGTTTTATGAGAATGGCGCCACCATGAGGCAAGATGACTCAGAACTTCACAGGCCGCCTTGCTATTGTAAGGCAAACATATTTGTCAAGTCTGGTGGAAATCGGACAGTGTAACAAATAATTTCCAGTTTTTCAGAAATTTGATTTGATCTGGCAGTCATATGTTTTTTCAAAATCACCCATTTGAAGAAGTTAATCCCAAGATTCCAATATGGCCTGAGGGGGAAGACTCTGAGCTGCAGCACTGGTTTCAACCAACGGACTGGAGTATGTTTGACACACAATCCACCCTGGACATCAACAGTGTCATCATCAAGCGGGCCAAGCACAGCCACAAGCTAAGATTCGAAGACTTAAATAACTCTGACCCTCGACACATGCGGCATGGCATCCAGGCCATTATGGACTACAACAACTCTCCCTCAACCACTGACCCCTGATAAGCTCAATAATTTGTACACCTGCTTTGACAGGGACAACCAGGAGGCGCCCACCAAGGCTGCTCTCCCTGCTGACCACCAACCCCTCACTCCCTCCCCCACTGACACGTGTGCCACACTGAGCAGGACTAATGCACGTAAGGCAGCTGGTCCTGATGGCATCCCCGGTCGTGTGCTCAGGAACTGCTCTGAGCAGCTGACCAAGGTCTTAGCTGACATCTTCAATCTGTCACTAGCCTGGGCAGTTGTCCCAGCATGCTTCAAAACCACCTCCACTGTGCCGGTGCCGAACGTTGCACTCACCCCCATCATCATGAAGTGCTTCAAGAGGCTGGTCCTGGCTCCCCTCAAATCTGGCTTTTTACCCTCACTGACACTCATTTGCCTACAGGAGCCTAGAGGACACTATCTCCTCAGTGCTACACTCCGCCCTCTCCCACCTGGATGACTCTTGTGTATACGCAGGCTCTCCCCATTTGCTTGCACCCCAAAGTTTGAGAATCACTGGTTTAGCCGGTGTGTGTGTGTGTGTGTGTGTGTGTGTGTGTGTGTGTGTGTGTGTGTGTGTGTGTGCATGTGTGTGTGTGTGTGTTTGAGAGAGAGAGAGAGAGAGAGAGAGAGAGAGAGAGAGAGAGAGAGAGAGAGAGAGAGAGAGAGAGAGAGAGAGAGAGAGAGAGAGAGAGAGAGAGAGAGAGAGAGAGAGAGAGAGAGAGAGAGAGAGAGAGAGAGAATTTCCTGGGGGCAGTTACACATTTAAGTAAGTCAGAGAGAGATAATCTGTTGTGTCAGAGGCATGTTTCAGTTCATGTCCAATGTCTGCTTTACATTCCCCTGTAAATATGCATGGCGGGGGGGGGGGGGGGGGGGGGGGGTTAAAAGATAAGGGACCTATGCTTACGTAAATCATCCAGCACCTCATCCTCAGTGATGTAGCATAAAACTGAGAGAATGCACAGGAGAAAAGGTGGAACTGTGTAAAGACACAGCGTCAGACAGGTTAACAGAATTTGGGTGTTCAGGTTGGTTGGTAGAATCAAATAAGAAGAAGGATGAAATGGAGTGGTGGTTGAAGACCTTTGCCATGAGCACCTTGTCTGAAACAATTGTCCCATCAGAGTTAAGGCACATAGGAAACTGGGAGACATGGGTTCCTATCCTCCATAACCATAACACTGTTTTCCAGATTTGGATCTAAGATACTAGAGAACTCAAGCAAATTATACATATAAACCAGTTCACACATTTATTTTTAGGTACAGGGATGAGGAATGAAGAAGGGGCATTGTTTCCCTCAGGACTGAGATGCTCATTGTTGATTATGTTGTCGTTGTTGTTGTTTATTTCTCTGTGATTGTTGGGACATGCTGGATGATGTGTAAAGTTGATGAACAGTAAGGTAGTTATTTAAAGTTATATTTGATAGAATGTAGGGTAAATATTTAAGTTGTATGATGAACCTGAAGATAATTATTTATGTGTATATATTAGGGCTGTCAAAATGTATGCTTTAACTTTGGAGATTAATTCAAATGAATTAAAGCATTAAATAAATTAAGCATAAATTAATCTAGATTAATCTATGGAGTGAAAAATCTTCAACGTTCTGAACTTTCAGCAATATATTTGCTTGTTCTTTTTTTGCATCCACTCATGCACCTTTTTGAAAATCATCTGACATTTAACAAATTTTTGTAATAGTATTTGAATCTAAATATACTTTCTTTGTGTTGATTTTACATTAATTCCATGATTTTACTCAAGTAAATATCTGTTACAAGCTTCGGTCTTAAATAGAAAAATGCAATTTCTTTTAATCTAGATGAATCTAGATTAATTACAGAAAATTGTGAGATTAATCAGTTAATTTTTTTTATCTATTGACAGCACTAGTATGATAAACATGAAGTTAATTATTTATCTATTTATTTTGTTTGTTTATTGGGAGTTTGCATTATGTGTCATTTTATTCGTTATTCTTTTTGTGTGTTTTCTTTTTTCTTTTTTATTATTTGTTACATTTTAAATCAAATCAATTCAATTCAATTCAATATTTTCTAAAGGGATTCAGTACTACACCCCACAATGGCAGCAATGCTAATTTAAGGCATATAAAGTGGTGACAAGACTAACTCTATTCACCTATAACTACATATTTTCAGTAGGACTTGTTCCGGTGGGAATAAGCTCCTGAGTAGTACCTGTACTGTAAGAGAGGAAGCCTTGAGGCCACGCCCCTGTGCAGTGGTTCTACCTGTGTACTGTAAGAGAGGAAGCCTTGAGGCCACGCCCCTGTGCAGTGGTTCTACCTGTGCACTGTAAGAGAGGAAGCCTTGAGGCCACGCCCCTGTGCAGTGGTTCTACCTGTGTACTGTAAGAGAAGAAGCCTTGAGGCCACGCCCCTGTGCAGTGGTTCTACCTGTGCACTGTAAGAGAAGATGCCCTGAGGCCACGCCCCTGTGCAGTGGTTCTACCTGTGTACTGTAAGAGAGGAAGCCTTGAGGCCACGCCCCTGTGCAGTGGTTCTACCTGTGTACTGTAAGAGAAGAAGCCTTGAGGCCACGCCCCTGTGCAGTGGTTCTACCTGTGCACTGTAAGAGAAGATGCCCTGAGGCCACGCCCCTGTGCAGTGGTTCTACCTGTGTACTGTAAGAGAGGAAGCCTTGAGGCCACGCCCCTGTGCAGTGGTTCTACCTGTGCACTGTAAGAGAAGAAGCCTTGAGGCCACGCCCCTGTGCAGTGGTTCTACCTGTGTACTGTAAGAGAGGAAGCCTTGAGGCCACGCCCCTGTGCAGTGGTTCTACCTGTGTACTGTAAGAGAAGAAGCCTTGAGGCCACGCCCCTGTGCAGTGGTTCTACCTGTGCACGTAACCCAGCCTATGGATGGAGTCAATAGCCATGATCATCTCAGCCAGGTAGAACTGAGCCATGTCCTCGGGGATCTGGTCTCCAAACTTACTGAGCAGGGTCAGCAGGTCACCGCCCACATAGTAGTCCATCACCAAGTACTGAGGGAGGGAGGGGGGAGGGGGGGGGGGGTTGGTGGAGATGCATGGATGGAAGAGGGGATTTTAAATTGGGAGAGAACTACAACATATATCATAGACATGTCATATAGTTTCAGGGTATAATTCTTACAGTGACAGAACAGCCAAAGTAGACATGGTTGATGCTGTGATCCAACAGGTGTTTTAGTTTAGTTTATTGTTTAGTTTATCAGGGACCATGTACAGCATGCATTCATCTCGAGTAAGGAGAGGAGATGCACTGCCCCAGGTTTAGCTATCAGCTAATTTCCATCTGCAGTCCCTGGGCAGGTAGACATACAAGATACAGACAAAATACATGATACAATTAAGCAATACAAAATACAATAAAGAGATAATAAAATCGCATAACAACATCATAGCCACATTCCCATTCTCCCTCTATACCCACAAGAAGCACACACACACACACACACACACACACACACACACGCATGCACGCACGCATGCATGCACACACACACACACTAAGAAGAAATCATGACAATGAGAAATAGATACCCACAAATATCAATCAAAATGAATGCAGGCAGGACTGATTACTCAGGATCCATGTTTTCACTTTGTGAGAAAAAGTTGTGTCTGTGGGGAGCTTGTCGGTGTAAAACTGACAGTATGTTGTTGATGTTGGTGATTCATACCAGATAGTTGTCATCCTGAAAAGCATAGTGCAACTCAGTGATCCAGCGTCTATCACCCTTCAACAGGACCTCTCGCTCCTCCTGGTAGCAGGCTGCCTGCACACACAACACACACAGACATAACTATCACCCTTCAGCAGGACCTCTCGCTCCTCCTGGTAGCAGGCTGCCTGCACACACAACACAGACAGACAGACAGACAGACAGACAGACAGACAGACAGACAGACAGACAGACAGACAGACAGACAGACAGACAGACAGACAGACAGACAGACAGACAGACAGACAGACAGACAGACAGACAGACAGACAGACAGACAGACAGACAGACTTCTTTTACAAAGCATAGTAGTAGAACATTAAAAAAACTAATACAATGACCGAAAAGGTGTAGGCTGAAGCCGAGGCTTATAATTGCCTACCCTTTTTTTTTTTACATTATTTACACACACAAAAAAATACAAAAAAGAAACATAATTCAGTACATTTAGCAATGGTTACAAACGTTTCATAGTTTTATCTACAAAACGTATACACATGTGTGTGTACCTCTCCTTGCTTTAGCATATTCAATTTGTTCATTATCTTCAGGGCGTAGACGTGTCCTGTACTACGCATCCTCGCCACAGCGACCTGCAATGAAATGGAACCATGGTGACAAGATAAAATACCACAAAGAGATGGAACCATGGTGAAAAGATAAAATACCACAAAGAGATGGAACCATGGTGACAAGATAAAATACCACAAAGTAACCCCAGCTTGCTACCTGTGGCCACATGGCTAAAATACACACATGTAAACATGATGTGTACACCTTCCCGTACACTCACTTTGCACAGACTTTATAACGCAAACAACTTGACGTGTGAAAATGTGTTTACCTGCTAAACTATACACCATGTGTAGTGCACACAGACTTTGAAGTCGATTAGATAAGACAAGGACCAAACCAAGTTTAATATGATTGGACAAATGTTTGATGACATCCATTTTTGTTTTAGGGGAGGAGCACATCTTGTAGCATGTCCTATGGATCGATTTAAAAATACTTTCATGGATTTTATGATTTTTATTCTGTCAACTGTATGCTGATTTTATGCCTATGTTAATTTTATACTATTTGCTGTGGAGCGCTTTGGGCTGCGGCCCATGTGTGAAAGGTGCTATATATTAGATAGAGCTATTAATATTTATTATTATATTGTAAAAAAAAATGATGCATTGAAATGTCTGTAAGTCTCGACGACATTGAAAATGAGGGTGACCTCAATTGTCCTTTTCAAGAATAAATAAAGGTTTGAAAATAGTTACCTCTACTCAAAACACTGTATGCTGGGTTTAATGACGATTTTACAAGTGGCCGATGCGGATGTTGGCCATTTGTGTACGTAGGTCCCCTAAGGCCCTGTATTAGATTAGACTTTTATAAAGCAAACATTTAAAAACTGTATTTCCCCCAAAAAATATTCAATACAATACAATGAAACCGTGCGATGGTTGTAGAGCCAGGATACAGTGTAAGAAGTTGTGTTTCACAATTTCAGAAAGCTTTTTTTTTACGCATCTGGCCTGAATCTGCTCACCTCACTGAAGGTCCCTCGGCCAATCACCTTCAAGACGTGAAAGTCATCCCTCTTGATGCGAGTGTTCTTCACTTGTCTCACCAGGGGCTCCGCTGTGATTGGAGAGAAGAAAAAGACTGTGACTGGAAATTAAAAAAAATAGGAGGGTGAACATTGTTGGTCACAAACCCATAATCCGTCAGTTTTATTTATTTATTTATTTATTTATTTATTTATTTATTTATTTATTTATTTATTTATTTATTTATTTATTTATTTATTTATTTATTTATTTATTTATTTATTTATTTATTTATTTATTTATTTATTTATTTATTTATTTATTTATTTATTTATTTATTTATTTATTTATTTATTTATTTATTTATTTATTTATTTATTTATTTATTTATTTATTTATTTATTTATTTATTTATTTATTTTGAGCTTTGTTTATTGTTTATTTGTTTATTGTTATTTGGACTTACAAACATACATTCTGGAATAAAAGAAGTAAAAGAAGAACAGTTAAAATGTGCAGGAAAGGTAAAAAAAAAAAACCAAGGGCTCTTGGATCTGTAGTTCTTTTTTAAGCTTACTTTTAAATATATTTAAAGTGGAACATGTTTCTGTTAGATTTTGTATATCATTCCACATCACTGCACCTTATAAACAAATGGGAATTTGGCAACAGAGGTCCTACAGAAAGGAATGCGTAAGTCTTTATTTCTTCTTGTGAGATGTGCATGATAATGAGAATTAAACTCAAAATAAGTTTGAAAAAAATTGGCAAAGATAAAGGAAGACCAATTACTTTGTACATAAGAACCCCTGTTTGATACTCGTTGACCTCATAAATTGTGAGTAGTTGCAGTTGTTTAAATAATGGTTTGGTTGGGGCTAAATAAGAAGAGTTGGTTGCAATTCTTACAACGGATTTCTGAGCTCTATGGCTTGTTTGTAAGTAAGATGGGTAAGTGCTGGCCCAAATTATATTGCAGTAAGAGATGTAAGGATAAATTAAACTGTAATACAAAGTTAGTAATGTGCTCCTTTTTAATTGTTTTTTAACCCTTTTTATAATGCCCAACGATTTTGAAACCTTCTTGCAAACAATTTCACAATGATTCTTAAAGCAGAGTTTCTCATCGATATTGACACCTACGAATTTCACTGATGAAACTTGTGCAAGTTGATTGTTATTGATACAAATCTTGGTTCCGTCTGAAATGTTTTTGTTCTTATTTCTACAAATAATGAAGTTAGATTTTTTTTACATTGAGTGATAACTTGTTTAACTGAAACCAATAGGAAAAATTAATTTGCTTTATCAATAAGGGAATCAAAATTATTGTCAGTGACGAAGAGATTTGTGTCATCAGCAAATAATATAGGTGACAATAAACTGGATGCAAGAATGCTAGAATGGACCCTTGTGGAACACCACATTTTAGTACAGCCAGCTGTAATTTTCATCTAAGATAAGATACTATAACATATTCCTTTATTGATCCCCTTGGGGAAATTCAGGAACTGCAGAAATTCAGTGGGGACCTCCTCTACTTGACTCATAGACAGGGCAATATACAAGTGAATCAAAATTAATCTCATTTGTATGACAGATGGTGTGCGAAACCATTAGGTTGTCACTTGTCATAATGAAGACTGTCACACACACTGCCAACAAAACAGTCTGGAGCAACATACACACATCTCCATCATAGCCCCCATACTGTATGTTTATGGCCTTCACTGAGGCCCATAAGCTTGTGATGCTTCCAGTCAGATTGACCTATCTCAAACTCCACCCTATTTTCCTCAAGCCTCCAATCACAACCTTTGCTTGAGGAAAGCAAGAGTTGTGATTGGAGCAGCAAGAAAAGACAGGCAAGGTTTGAGATAGGTCAATTACGTAAATACCTTGGATGGAATTCTGAGTCAGAAAATCAATTGCTTTGCTTCCTCTCTCAAAACGTGGATCATCTATTGTCTTTTGACAGGTGGAAAAGGTCACCAGCCTCCCATGAAAAACTAGAGCAAAATCCACTAACAAGCTTACGTGTCTATGTGCTGTATGTCCTGTAGATCAACACAGAGGATACTATTTGTAACAAAGAGAGAGATGGTTAGAATTAGCGGCTCTAGGTACATCTAAAAATAGCAGCCATCATTTACAACAAGTTAAGGCAGGTTCTTTATTCCTTTCTCCCCCACCTCCTTTAACAGTGGGAGGAATGTGACAGAGGTAACAGTGTAAACCGCTTTTAGAGGGAGTGAGAGAGAGAGTGAGAGAGGGAGAGAGAGAGAGAGAGAGAGAGTGAGAGTGAGGGAGAGAGCGATGGAGATAGAGAGATGGAGAGAGAGAGAGAGAGAGAAAGAGCGAGAGAGCAACTTTCAGAGACACCCTCAAAAAGTAGCAATAGTGTCCTGTGTATTCCTTTCCTTCACTTATTTCATAGACTCTTGGTACAGACTGTAGTGACAGATCCTTCAGAACACTCCAAACTGAGTGGCTCCAAAAACACACACATCTAAATGTTTTACTCAAATGTCAAATCTGTCCTACTCTATGGCTGTGAAACCTGGAAAACCACAAATGTTTATCAACAACTGCCTCTGATACAGACTGAGGATATATGGTGGCCCAGCAAAATAACACATGTAGATCTGTGGACAAGGAAAGAGGAAGCCAGGGAGACCAATAATCAACTGGAGGTTTGTTGAGCTAAATAAGACCGGGACCTCCTGGCAGGAAGCAGAGACCACTGCTCAGAAGTGAGTGAGGTGGATCCATGGTGGGCGCCCCGCTCTATGCTCCCAAGGGGGCCAAGAGGATTAAGGCAAGTAAGTCATAGAGACAGAGCGCAATGAGTCATACTCTGAGAAACTTGCCCACTGGAGGGGAAACAAGCAGCGCTGCAACATGCAACCAGTGGCTGAAATACATAACAAAATGTTCCTGTATCAAAAACATGAAATATCAGCATGTCAAATGACCGTGTGTCAACCAGAGAGCAAGGTATATTGATAAACACTATACTGTCAATATCTCCATGCAGGTAAGACACATCACAGGAGGGAGGAAAAGTAAGGTATTATGGCAAAAATAGTTCAGAAAAAAAATTGCAATGAGGCAAGTTAGCTGTTAACATGCTAATGTTAGTCATGTGTTGTTGGCAAGCGTATTAGCTTGCAAACAGAATACTGTGGGCTACTGTATGTTTATCTTTGAATGCTTATTGTGCCACTAAGCCTCTTCAACTCATTCAGAACGCAGCGGCCCGCCTGATCTCAAACCTACCGAAGTCGGCCCATGTCACCCCACTTCTTAGGGACCTGCACTGGCTCCCCATTGCTGCACGAATCCGCTTCAAGGCCCTCGACCTAGCATACCGTGCGGCAAAGGGAACCGCTCCCGCCTACCTCCGGTCAATGGTCTCTAACTACACACCCTCAAGACCCCTACGCTCTGCATCTTCTGGCCGCCTCAGACCTACTCCTATCCAAGCTCCGGGAGGGTCATCAAAGAGAAGTCGCCTATTCTCAGTCCTTGCCCCACAATGGTGGAATGAACTACCCACCCCAGTTAGGACAGCCGAATCACGTCCAATCTAACCCTAACTAACCGTACTGTCATGCACTTGTCCTAATAAACTAACCTACACTGTAGCACTCAACACTTTGATGAACATTGTTGCTCAGCTGATAGAGTTGTGCCCTTCCTGATGGCTTGTCGTACAGAACTTGTAAGTCGCTTTGGATAAAAGCGTCAGCTAAATGACTAAATGTAAATGTAAATGTGCCTTGCTGCACACGTTGGCACACAGTAGGCTATTGAATGTCAGGGTCCCACAGTTTTCCCATTCTTGCTACTGATGCCTCACATCTTATTGCCTATATCTACTTTTCTCTTCTTAAAGGCTCAGTTTTGGTTCTGAACTTAGTTCTGGGCTATTTGCCTGTTGGTGATGCATCCCACCACACAGCAGTCGGGTGTCAGGAGGATTACAGGGTTCAAGCAGCAAGACGTGGCTGTGGAGGACCCCTCAGAGCGCACATGTGCTGAACTTGTTTTTCAATAGGTTTGACCAGATGAGCCTTTCCAAACCCCTCCCCCATCCATCAACACCGGCGCCCCTACCCATCCCCCATGCACCCCAGCAGTCTGTCCCCCACCACCACCCACAAACACCAAACCCCCCACCACCCCAGCCCACTACCTCTGTAGACCGCAGCTACCCCACCCTTGATCATCACTAACAGCCAGGTGAGGAGGCAGTGTAAATGAGGCCTGAGGACCAGACAACACCAACCCCAGGGTGCTCAAGGCGTGCACCGGGCAGCTAGCAGCACCATTTCAGCACCTCTTCAACCTCTCCCTGAGGCTGGAGAGGGTGCCCCAGCTCTGGAAGACCTCCTGCATTGCCCCAGACGCCCTAGCGCCCTCAACGATTACAGGCCAGTCGCTCTGACGCCACCCACACGCCATGACCTTTGAGAGGCTGGTCCTGCAACACCTCAAGCTCCTGGTGCGTGACTCCCTAGACCCCCTGCAGTTTGCATACCAGGCAAACATTGGTGTGGAGGATGCCATCATCTACATGCTCCACAGAGCCTACACGCACCTGGAGAGGCCGCGCAGCTTAGAATCATGTTCTTCGACTTCCCCAGCGCCTTCAATTACCATCCAGCCTTTGCGGATGGTGCAGCTAGTGCCTATGTGTTTCTGAGCAGGATAGAGACAGCATTAGATAAATTTGATTTTTCACCTTAGAAACATAACTAAAGTGGGAACATTTATAAATCTAAAAGTTGATTACTGTAACGCACAGACAGGCTCCAGCGCATCCCAAACTCTGCAGCTAGACTATTAACAAGAACCAAAACAAGAGAACACAATAGTCCAGTACCGGCCACTCTGCACTGGCTTCCGGTAACTTTTATATATCCTCCTGATATACAAAGCCCTAAATGGAACAGGACCCAGATATATTGCCAATTCTTTTGTGAACTACTTGCCCTCCAGAATAAGCCTCCATACCAATTTACATCCGCAATATTGAAACACACAATCTCAAAACATGGTTAAGAAATAACTACACATGGGCGGCTGAGTGGCGCAGTGGGCGCTCGCCACTAACGCAGGAGATGCTGGTATCGAGCCCAGCTCTCGGCGTTGCTACCGGCTTGGCCGGTCGTTCATACTAACCGGTGGGTGGGGATTGGATGTTGTGGACAGCGACTCCTACAGGTCGGTTGGTGCGCCTGTACAGCAGAATCAGGAAGTATCGGGGGCAGCGTGAGCCTCCCACGCGTTACTCCTCGCCACTGAGAGATCACTTACTGTTCAGGTGAAAAGATGCGACAGCTGCCTCCTCGTGTACCGGAGGGGACACGTGATGCAAGGCTTGGGCCTCACTGCAGCCGACCAGTGGGAGGCATAGTCTAGCAACGTTCGAGACAGGGGAGGGGAGAATTGAAGGGAGAATTGGCGAGGGAGAAACATTGAAAATAAGGAGAAAAGGTGGATAAAAAATTTATAAAAAATAACTACACGTGACCACAACAGCCCTTCAGAACCCCAACCCTGTCTGCTTGCTTGCCCACATGTACATGTATGATCGTATGTACCTAATATGTTGTATTATTGTTTGTACATTGTCTGTACATGTCTGCTGTACATATTTAGCATGCTGTGTTTTTAATCTGTTCTTAATTAACTTTATGCCATATATATTATGCTTTCTTTTTAGCTGCTTTTTAACACCAGGCCCAGGGACAACAGTTGAAAATTAGCTTTGGCTAACACTGTCTCACACATTTACATTTATGTTCATTAATGTGTGCTGACCCTGTTCAAATAAAGTTTCAACTGAAACTGAAATTGAAACTGAAAAACTATGTGACTTAATGTTCTATGCCTTACCTTGACTTTGTCTATTTTGCTTCTATCTATTGTATGCTTATTTTGTGTCTGCACTTTATGCATTGCTGTTGATCTGCCAATTCTGTGCTGTGAAGCACTTTGAACTGCAATTATTGTATGAAAGGTGCTATACAAATAAAATGTATTAGTATTATATTATTAGTGCGTATGTGTCTCTGATTGATTGAAAACTTTATTAACAGATTGCAGAATGGGTACAATACAGTACGGCTCAATACACACAATTGTTAACACATTAATTGCCAAAAACGTTATTGCCCGCCAATCGAATATGGCCAAAAACGAGTTAACTATTTATAATTCATGGCTGCAGCCTCTGCAGACCCTGGTGAATGTGTCTGAGCTGGCAGACGGTCAACACCGCCCTCTATTGCCTTGCGGAGCTATTGCACTCCATTGGAAACGGTCTGGTGTGTTTTCTGAGCCGATCTGAGCCGTGGGGGCGGGGTTTAAATACTCAGGCGAGTCAGGCCTTTACAACAATGGCATGGAACACTAACCCGCCCGCCCGTTCATGTGTAACGCTCGGTAATGTCTGGGACAGGATCGCTGTGGATAACTGGAATGGCGATCAGATAATTGGATTATTTTTTTTTGCATTACATTAGAGACAAGGTAAGAACACTATATATAAAATCTTGCGTTGATTTGATATTTCTTTCTTCCTCGATCAAAGCTATTGATTTCAGGATGATTATATAATCAGCCGAAAAATTACAACTTGATAACTGGATTACACTAAAATGCCCTTTTCTCGTCTTTTCCTGGAATTACTCAGAATCACTCAAACTATACTCATATTCAAAATGGTATAAAACAGAAATGTACAGATGAAAAAACAATCTGTTTTTTGCATGTTGACCAAAAGCAACTCACTGACAGTCGACGACGTTATTAGATCCATAGCTATAATATAAAATATAGTTTTAGGACTCGCAAGTTTGGCATTCTAAAACTAGATCCATTGAATAAAGACCTGGCGCTGAAGGGGGATCAGCGCCCCCTGCTGATGGCAGGCATTGTGTTAAGGGAATGCAGACCAGAGAAAGACTTTCGTCTTGTTTACATCAGGATCCCCCATTTTCAATTCATCATGATATTTATGACATACACAACATACATACAGTACTGTTACATCCAGACATTTATGACATACAAGATATACAAATATACAGTACTGTTTAAGAGACAGAGATCATAAAACAATATATACATTCGAAGGGGAAGAAGCTGTACATTGGAGGGGGTTTGGTGGGTGGGTGGGCTGTGGTTTGGAAAATTTTTCCCGGGCCAGTTTCTAATTGCAGCCTCCCGTAGGTGCTCTTTGAGAGCGGTTTTGAAGGAGGGTAGGGATTCACGTTTTTTTACGGCTGTGGGTAGGGCGTTCCACATTGTTGTGGCATAGTTGCGAAACGTGTTTAGTCCCTTTTTAGAGCAAATCTGGGTTGAACATGATTTGTTCTGAGCAGGATAGGACAGCATTAGTGCGTATGTGTCTCTGAGCAGGATAGGACAGCATTTACTACTTGCCTATCCTGTTCCCTATCCTGCAGCTGTATCCTCCCAGAAAGACCTGTGACAAGTTGTGTGTATGTGTGTGTTGAGAGTTAGACACTCTCCTGTACCCAATACCCATATGTCTGTGTTTATCGAAGGCTATCACAACTAGCAACCTGCTGACCTCCTCACCAGCCTGCAGCTCCATAATAAATAAATAATAAATAAATGTTTCCTCTGAATGGGCCGATGGGACAGAGAGAGGAGCAGGAGCTGGTCTGGGCTTTGTCTCAGTAATAGATTAGAAAATACGTAACACCAGCAAACTGCTCAATGGGTTATTCCACACAAACAAATTAAGGCTGGATACTACGCCTGTCCCCGACTAAGGATTTGTATAGTCGACTTTGATGATATGATATAATGATATTATTATTATTTTTTTTCATTCGACTAAGAGGTTGGCAGTTGACTACGGCTCCTTTTGATCGATTAGTCAACTATTCGACTAGTCGAGATCAGCCCTACTGGATACAAAAACAAAACAAATAGTCAGAGGTAATCTTTATAGTAAAGAAAAGCTTTTGTATACATTCATGGCACCTAAATAAGTGTTAGGCACTCAGCCCCTAGGGGTGGCTCATAGGCACTTTGCTGTGAAAGACCAGTTCAACTCTATAATGTCATAATCAGACTCTTGTATTCATATTAAGAGTCTATAGGTTAAGCTACATATATAAAAGCTGTGCCCAGGAGGCATTTCAATTGACCTATCTCAAACCCGCCCTCTTTTCTGGGGGATCAAGAAAAGAGGGCAGGGTTTGAGATAAATCAATTTCATGACATTTGAAAATCATTACAGATTTGGACTTGTTGCATTGTATTCAACATGTGGGCATATACTGCCATTATTATCATCTGTGTCGTTTGTTGTCACCCATGAGTCACCATCAGTCACCCATCAGTCACCATCAGTCACGCATCAGTCACCTGTGGCAGAGTAGTGTTTTAACACCGAGCTAAGGAATTCCTATCTGTGATTCACTGCAACATTACAGGAAATGGAGCCTAAGACATTTCGACTTCCTGTGCACAAACTTCATATCCTGCCCCCAGAAGCTCTTGTGCAACAATACAGTTTCCAGCAAGAACTTCTGGGATTCTCAAATTATTTCAATCCATGCAATCCATCCAATCCTTTTTTTTTTTTTTTTCCACTTTTTCTCTTTTTCTCCCATCCCAATTCCATTGTGCCAATTCTCCCCTCCCCTGTCTTGAACATTGCTCACATATGGCCCCCACTGGCCGGTTGTAGGGATGATAGAAGCCTTGCATCACGTGTCCCCTCCGATACATGAGGAGGCAGCCTGTCACATCTTTTCACCTGCCAGCGCGGACTCTCATTGGCGAGGTGTAACGTGTGGGAGGCTAACACTACCCCCGCCATTTCCTGACTCTGCTGTGCAGGCGTCCCCAACCGACCTGTAGGAGTCGCTGTCCACAACGTCCAGATTACCACCCATCAACTTCCACCCGCTAACTCTGCCAATTGAGTTAGTATGGCGGCTGGCCCAAGCCGGAGGCAACGCCGACAGCCGGAGTCGAACCCGGTGTCTCTTGCGTTGGTGATGAGCGCAATGTCCGCTGCGCCACCCAGCCGCCCCGCAATCCATCCAATCCTTGTTATCAGCGATGACATACAGTAGTATATTAATATAATAATAATATAATATTATTATCAGGATTAAATGGCATATGCCTGTAGATAAATCACAGGAATTTAAAACCCTCACGGGTAAGACTGTGTATGTAAAGGTTCACACAGTATGGACATGGTTTCATGCTGAGCATGGCATGTATTTATACACCAAGCATAATTTAACTGAACTAGTTTGATACACACACACCCCCAAATAGGCTTCTGAGTCATGATGACCCAAATTAGATTATGTTACTATCGCCAGCCCTCACAAACTATCACGCCAGCCCTCACAAACTATCAACACCATTGGCACTACTATTACTAATGATATTTATTTTTGCCCAAAAGATGGCAAAGTAAAAAAAGAAATTGGGATATTTTAGTGAGTTATGGCTTTGTTCCTGTGAGTGTTGATTCTGGCCTTGTCCCTACCGACTTCTTGTCATACTTGGAACGCCTCGTAGAGTAACCAGAACATACCCACCCACCTCCATACAGAGAGAGGCATTGTCCATATTCACACAGTGGCAATTTTGCTCTTATGTCATACTCAGGTTGGTATTCCTTTCCATCCCGAGCCCCACTGCGCTTTGTTGTACATGTCTAATTCAGATGTATTCTACTCAGATTTTTTAAAGGTAGAATCTGTAATGGCGTCAAACAAAGAGCCCCACTTGTGTAACGTTTGGGCTTTCTATCCTCTCACAGGAGTGGAAGCCCTACTGCCATCCTGGAGTACTTCACCCTGTTCTGCAATTATCTCTGATTGATTGTCACCTGTTGTATGATGTCACTAATTACTGTGTGTTGTATGCTGGTGTAGCACTCGTGTCACTAACAGTAACAGCTGTTTGCCACGGACCAGTTCTAGGTTCGAATGAGGAGAGGAGTAATATACACAGTTAAAGGAGTAGTAGACCAGAGACAAGGTTATAACAGTGACCGTAGTTTATTCTCAACAAGCGCGCTAGCTAGACAATTACAATTGCAATACATACAGTGACAGTGAGTTGAAGTGAAGTATCCCTTTTAGGTTCTTTCATTAACCACTCCTTCTTTCAGGAGGGTTAGTTCGATATCAGATTCTAGGTTGATTGGATCAACACATTTGGTTCAGTTCAGACGTCTCTGAGGTTATCACTAGCTAAAAGCTAGGTTTAAAGTTGGACATTGTATCCCTTTTTCATGAGTAACTCATTATCTTTCTTCTGCAATTGCAGATCAGTAAACTCTATAACAGTTTATCATTCAGTAAACTATCAGTTTATCATTTCAATAGGTAAGTGTTTAAACATATTAATTTAAACCTTTAAGTGTGCAGGGAATGCAAGTACATTATTAGGTGAAATGACCCTTTAAACTCTTCCTTTGCAGGTGTAATACGAACAAAGTACCTGTGAGGTTTTGTCCGCTGCTCACCAACTTTCTCTGTTTTCTTTAAGCCTACTGTTAGAAATTCCCTTCTCACTCACTCTCTCTAGCCCCCACCCTCTCGTTCTTTACTCTCGTTTACTCTCAGTGGCCACACCTGGACTATTATCAATTACCTCTCGCACCTGTGGTGGCAGGCTAATTAGTTCCCCTGTGGGCTTTAAATACCAGGGCTCTTCCCCTCGTTTCGGCGTGGGGTCGTGTTGTATTCATGCTGAGTCATATTCTCTAACATCTAGACTCTTTCGGGAGATCCTCTGGTCTACCAATGCTGTATATGGATTTCTCCAGCCTTGAGATGTTTTGCTCCAGCCTTCGTCTGCTGTCGCCGTAGCCTGTGGAGGAGACTGTTCTGCGCTCCCTGTACTTCCACGGGAGGCACCCCAGCGCTCCACTGCAGACCCCAGCGCAGCTGTTCGTCCTGACGCACATCTAGACCAACGCGCATCTCCCGGACCCTCGGGCTTGGCACGCTCTCCAGTCACCAGCGCGCAACGCGCATCTGCAAGGGCTTGGCACGCTCTCCAGTCACCAGCGTGCAACGCGCATCTTCAAGGGCTTGGCACGCTCTCCAGTCTCCAGCGCGCAACGCGCATCTTCCAAGGATCCTCGGGCTTGGCACGCTCTCCAGTCACCAGCGCGCAACGCGCATCTGCAAGGGCTTGGCACGCTCTCCAGTCACCAGCGCGCAACGCGCATCTTCAAGGGCTTGGCACGCTCTCCAGTCTCCAGCGCGCAACGTGCATCTTCCAAGGATCCTCGTGCTTGGCACGCTCTCCAGTCACCAGCGCGCAACGCGCATCTGCAAGGGCTTGGCACGCTCTCCAGTCACCAGCGCGCAACGCGCATCTTCAAGGGCTTGGCACGCTCTCCAGTCTCCAGCGCGCAATACGCATCTTCCAAGGATCCTCGTGCTTGGCACGCTCTCCAGTCACCAGCGCGCAACGCGCATCTGCAAGGGCTTGGCACGCTCTCCAGTCACCAGCGCGCAACGCGCATCTTCAAGGGCTTGGCACGCTCTCCAGTCTCCAGCGCGCAACGCGCATCTTCCAAGGATCCTCGTGCTTGGCACACTCCTCCTCGCAGACGCACCCCGAGGCGTCTCTCGGTTCCGGCGTGCACACCAAGGTGTGGCGCGCCACTCTGTTCCTCGGCTCCGACAGCGGCTAACCGGTGGACGACACCCTCGCCACCGCCGCTGTTCCAGCACCCTGTTCCTCGGCTCCGACAGCGGCTACCCGGTGGACGACACCCTCGCCACCGCCGCTGTTCCAGCACTCTGTTCCTCGGCTCCGACAGCGGCTACCCGGTTGACGACACCCTCGCCACCGCCGCTGTTCCAGCACTCTGTTCCTCGGCTCGGACAGCCAGCTACCCGGTGGCGACACCCTCGCCGCCGCTGCTTTTCCTGTACCATTACGCATACGCCTGGGTGAGTTTTGATTGTGATGTCACTCACCCAGCGTAATGCCTCTTGCCCTCGTCCCGCTGCGTTTCCTGTACCATTACGCATACGCCTGGGTGAGTTTTGATTGTGATGTCACTCACCCAGCGTAATGCCTCTTGCCCTCGTCCCGCTGCTGTTCCTGTACCATTACGCATACGCCTGGGTGAGTTTTGATTGTGATGTCACTCACCCAGCGTAATGCCTCCTTTTTTGTTCTCACTTAGTTAGTAGTTTGGACATTTCATCTCCCACTCTGTTTTTGTTCTCACTTAGATAGTATTTTTGGACATTACATCTCCCCCTGTGTGTTTGTCACACGAAGATATTATTACTTTGTTACTTTGTTTATTTGGACTGTTCTGCATCTGCTCTGTTTGTTCCCTTTTGAATATTAACCCTCTCCTCTGTTCTGCAGAGCGGCCCAGATGTTTTCCCACCAGTCCCCAGTTCCTCCCTGTCCCCAGCCCGCCTCCGCGGGCCTCAGTCCCCTCTGTCCCTAGTTCTCCCCTTTCTAGTTCCACCTAGTTCCTGGTCCCAAGTTCTCCCCTTCTAGTTCCACCTAGTTCCTTGTCCCTAGTTCTCCTAGTCCCCAGTTCTCCTGTTCCCTAGCTCTCCTTGTCCCGACATCTCCTAGTCTCTAGTTAACCTTCCCCTAGCGTTTCCTTTAATGTTTCCCCTAGCGTTCATTAACCTTCCCTTAGTGTTCCCTTTTCCTGCCCGCCTCTTAAAGGCACCTAGTTTTTCCCCTCTTGTTATATTCCTGTATTTGTGTTCTCCCTTAAAGGGACAGTGCCCTTTTTTCCCTGTCTCTCAATAAATATCTGTTTCTTGGCAAACCATCATACCTGTCTTGTGTTGTGCGATTGGGGTCGGTTACAAACCATAACAGTACGACCCCACCAAATCGACGACCCCAGCCAGCACAGACGGTGTATGTTGAGTTTGCCTTTTTTTTTTCTTGTTCCCTCTAGCTTCCTTGTTAGTCCTGTTTAGCTCCCTTGTTTAGCTTGTTAGTCTCCCCGGTTAGCTCCCCTGTTTGCTTCCCGTTTAGCCCTGTTTGACCCCCCTGTAGCTAGCCATGCCCTGGCAGCTAACCCAGTCCCTCAGCAGAGCCCCTGTCTGCTAGCTTAGCCCCGAGCCTCTATGTTGATGCAGCCCTTGCTGCTGGCATAGGCCCTGTAGCTAGCCATGCCCTGGCGGCTAACCCAGTCCCTCAGCAGAGCCCCTGTCTGCTAGCTTTGCCCCGGCTGCTAGCACAGCCTCTATGTTTATGCAGCCCTTGCTGCTGGCATGGGCCCTGTAGCTAGCCATGCCCTGGCAGCTAACCCAGTTTCCCTCTGCATGGTCCCAGTCTGCTAGCTTGGCCCCGGCTGTTAGCACAGCCTCTATGTTAATGCAGCCTTGCAGCTGACATAGGCCCTGTAGCTAGCCAGGCCCAAGCAGCTAACCCGGTCCCTCTGCATGGCCTCCACTTTTTTGTGTACCATCCCCACTGCTAGGACTGCCCTTTCAGCTAGCAAGGTCAGTTTCTCTCCCCACTGCTAGGACTGCCCTTTCAGCTAGCAAGGTCAGCTTATCTCCCACTGCTAGGACTGCCTTTTCAGCTAGCAAGGTCAGTTTATCTCACGCTGCTAGGACTGCCCTTCAGCTAGCAAGGTCAGTATTCCCACTGCTAGGACTGCCCCTTCAGCTAGCATGTTCAGTTTCTCTCACACAGCTAGGACTGTCCTTCCAGCTAGCTTGTTCTCTCATGCTGGTCCAGCCCTGTCTGCCAGCCTAGCTCCGGCAGCTAGCGCAGCCTCTATGTTAGTGTAACAGTACAGCTAGCATAGGCCCTGTAGCTATCAGTGCCTTGGCAGCTACCCTTTCCCCCTGCTAGCCTGGCTCGGCAGCTAGCGCAGCCTCTATGTTGATGTAGCAGTACAGCTAGGATAGGCCCTGTAGCTATCAGTGCCCTGGCAGCTACCCTTTCCCTCTGCTAGCCTGGCTCCGGCAGCTTGCGCAGCCTCTATGTTGATGTAGCAGTACAGCTAGCATAGGCCCTGTAGCTATCAGTGCCCTGGCAGCTAACCTTCCCTCTGCTAGCCCTTTTCCCGGTGCTCCTCTTGGTTACCCCTCAGCTCCTCTAGTTGCCCCTCAGCTCCTCTGGTTGCCCCTTAGCTACCCTGCTTGCCCCTCTTCTCCTCTGGTTACCCCTCAGCTCCTCTGGTTACCCCTCAGCTCCTCCTGTTGCCCCTCTGCTACCCTAGTTACCCCTCGGCGACCCTGTCTCTTTTGCTAGCCCCACTCTTGTGGTGGCTTCCCCTGCTGGCTTGGCCAGTACCTTTTGTTTTTGTCTTGTTTTGCCCCCTGCCACTCTGTCTGTATTTGTTTTGGGTCGCCGGGTGGCTCCCGTTGAGGGGGGGGTACTGTGAGGTTTTGTCCGCTGCTCACCAACTTTCTCTGTTTTCTTTAAGCCTACTGTTAGAAATTCCCTTCTCACTCACTCTCTCTAGCCCCCACCCTCTCGTTCTTTACTCTCGTTTACTCTCAGTGGCCACACCTGGACTATTATCAATTACCTCTCGCACCTGTGGTGGCAGGCTAATTAGTTCCCCTGTGGGCTTTAAATACCAGGGCTCTTCCCCTCGTTTCGGCGTGGGGTCGTGTTGTATTCATGCTGAGTCATATTCTCTAACATCTAGACTCTTTCGGGAGATCCTCTGGTCTACCAATGCTGTATATGGATTTCTCCAGCCTTGAGATGTTTTGCTCCAGCCTTCGTCTGCTGTCGCCGTAGCCTGTGGAGGAGACTGTTCTGCGCTCCCTGTACTTCCACGGGAGGCACCCCAGCGCTCCACTGCAGACCCCAGCGCAGCTGTTCGTCCTGACGCACATCTAGACCAACGCGCATCTCCCGGACCCTCGGGCTTGGCACGCTCTCCAGTCACCAGCGCGCAACGCGCATCTGCAAGGGCTTGGCACGCTCTCCAGTCACCAGCGTGCAACGCGCATCTTCAAGGGCTTGGCACGCTCTCCAGTCTCCAGCGCGCAACGCGCATCTTCCAAGGATCCTCGGGCTTGGCACGCTCTCCAGTCACCAGCGCGCAACGCGCATCTGCAAGGGCTTGGCACGCTCTCCAGTCACCAGCGCGCAACGCGCATCTTCAAGGGCTTGGCACGCTCTCCAGTCTCCAGCGCGCAACGTGCATCTTCCAAGGATCCTCGTGCTTGGCACGCTCTCCAGTCACCAGCGCGCAACGCGCATCTGCAAGGGCTTGGCACGCTCTCCAGTCACCAGCGCGCAACGCGCATCTTCAAGGGCTTGGCACGCTCTCCAGTCTCCAGCGCGCAACACGCATCTTCCAAGGATCCTCGTGCTTGGCACGCTCTCCAGTCACCAGCGCGCAACGCGCATCTGCAAGGGCTTGGCACGCTCTCCAGTCACCAGCGCGCAACGCGCATCTTCAAGGGCTTGGCACGCTCTCCAGTCTCCAGCGCGCAACGCGCATCTTCCAAGGATCCTCGTGCTTGGCACACTCCTCCTCGCAGACGCACCCCGAGGCGTCTCTCGGTTCCGACGTGCACACCAAGGTGTGGCGCGCCACTCTGTTCCTCGGCTCCGACAGCAGCTAACCGGTGGACGACACCCTCGCCACCGCCGCTGTTCCAGCACCCTGTTCCTCGGCTCCGACAGCGGCTACCCGGTGGACGACACCCTCGCCACCGCCGCTGTTCCAGCACTCTGTTCCTCGGCTCCGACAGCGGCTACCCGGTTGACGACACCCTCGCCACCGCCGCTGTTCCAGCACTCTGTTCCTCGGCTCGGACAGCCAGCTACCCGGTGGCGACACCCTCGCCGCCGCTGCTTTTCCTGTACCATTACGCATACGCCTGGGTGAGTTTTGATTGTGATGTCACTCACCCAGCGTAATGCTTCTTGCCCTCGTCCCGCTGCGTTTCCTGTACCATTACGCATACGCCTGGGTGAGTTTTGATTGTGATGTCACTCACCCAGCGTAATGCCTCTTGCCCTCGTCCCGCTGCTGTTCCTGTACCATTACGCATACGCCTGGGTGAGTTTTGATTGTGATGTCACTCACCCAGCGTAATGCCTCCTTTTTTGTTCTCACTTAGTTAGTAGTTTGGACATTTCATCTCCCACTCTGTTTTTGTTCTCACTTAGATAGTATTTTTGGACATTACATCTCCCCCTGTGTGTTTGTCACACGAAGATATTATTACTTTGTTACTTTGTTTATTTGGACTGTTCTGCATCTGCTCTGTTTGTTCCCTTTTGAATATTAACCCTCTCCTCTGTTCTGCAGAGCGGCCCAGATGTTTTCCCACCAGTCCCCAGTTCCTCCCTGTCCCCAGCCCGCCTCCGCGGGCCTCAGTCCCCTCTGTCCCTAGTTCTCCCCTTTCTAGTTCCACCTAGTTCCTGGTCCCAAGTTCTCCCCTTCTAGTTCCACCTAGTTCCTTGTCCCTAGTTCTCCTAGTCCCCAGTTCTCCTGTTCCCTAGCTCTCCTTGTCCCGACATCTCCTAGTCTCTAGTTCCTCTGTTCCTTTAACCTTCCCCTAGCATTTCCTTTAATGTTTCCCCTAGCGTTCATTAACCTTCCCTTAGTGTTCCCTTTTCCTGCCCGCCTCTTAAAGGCACCTAGTTTTTCCCCTCTTGTTATATTCCTGTATTTGTGTTCTCCCTTAAAGGGACAGTGCCCTTTTTTCCCTGTCTCTCAATAAATATCTGTTTCTTGGCAAACCATCATACCTGTCTTGTGTTGTGCGATTGGGGTCGGTTACAAACCATAACAGTACCAGTAGAAATATTCAAGGTTATAGGAATGCAAATACCTTATCAGGTGAAATGACCTTTAAACCATCTTTCTTTACAGGAGAACCATCAGCGATTCAACTATAATCAATATGTTATCAGTGAGATTCAAGTATCTTACTGGGTGCATTGACCCTTTAACTCGTCCTCTTTACAGGAGAACATCAGTGGTTCAGGTATCTTATTGGGTGAATTTACCCTTTAACTCTCCTTTCTTACAGGAGAAATATCAGTGGTTCAAGTATCTTACTGGGTGCATTTACCCTTTAACTCTCCTTTCTTACAGGAGAAATATCAGTGGTTCAAGTATCTTACTGGGTGCATTTACCCTTTAACTCTCCTTTCTTACAGGAGAAATGTCAGTACCCATATATACAATGTGCATCAATCAAATACAAAATACAATATCAAGATACAAAATGTGAAACGGGGTCAAAAGCCCTTGGAAGTCCTTGTGCTCTCGTTCAATCAGTTCGTATCATAGAAAAGGATATGATGGAAGTTCTTGTGACTCAAGTTCAATTAGTTCGTTAATTCCTGATCCACTTCCTCACTGGGAATGAGGAAGGTAATTTCACAATCCTACCAGGCTGTTGAGGCAACAGGGTGTTGAGGCAACACGGGTAATCAGATCAGGCCGGGGATAGCCTTGATCTAGATATGAGGTTCAGTGGGTTGGCTCGCCATCTTGTGTCGGTCCGGCACACTGCCTCGTCCCGCGTGGGCACACGTGATGAGTGGTGGTCGGTCGGGACTCCTGGGAACTCTTCCCGGGGGTGGAACGGGGTGCTAGAAAAACCTGGCCAAAACCGCTTCCGGAAGTGGTATGCTCTTTAACTGCAACAACTTCTTCGGTTTTGTAACTGGGGGAATCTTTTATGACTGTTTGATAACTATTTCGTGGCGCTAGTTCATTTCAGTATCCAGCAGCATTCAGCTGCGTCAGTCTCCGACTCTCCGTCAATCTATAATCTCATCTGCCGTAAGGCAAGGCTCACCTGCCGTAAAGCAAGGCGTGGCTGTTGTGGCACCCATAGATATATATAGAACACTCTATGTTCTATAGATATCTATGGTGGCACCTATCTCGCGTCATGAGGTAATTTAAAGGGGCAGTGAGGCAATTCAAAGGATTTGGTCAAAACATTGCTAATCTCATATGAATATACATATGACCCAATAACATTAACTATTTATGTTCTTACACAATAGCATTAACTATTTATGTTCTTATTCAATGGCATTAACTATTTATGTTCCTATAACTAAATAGTTATGAATCTGAAACCTGGGTTACACTGTGTATTTTGCCCTTTATAGTAACCCTCTGTTCTCCTGTCTGTTGTCGGTTCTTCAACAGTGTTACTGGGAGCAGTTGTCCATGGGCAGAAGTGGAACATCTGGCCGGTGTTGTTATTATGTTTTGCTAATTTGCATCTTTCTTGAGAACTTGTCTTTCCTAAATTACCTCTCAGTTGTAGCCTGGCTACATTTATGCTTTTCTGTACCATTATCTTTTGCTCTAGTGTTTCTAATAATAAACGAACACGGTATTTGAGAAGAGCAACACCATCGAGCAACACTCAAGCAACACTCCTTCTTCCATTCTACAATTGGACTCAACATTCTTACCTTGAATCGTAACACACTTGGTACTGCGCTTTGTTTACATTTCTTTGTTTTGTTTTGATGTGTGGATTGAATTCGAGTGGGTATACATGAGGGGTTGCTATTGCTGGCTACTTCAGGCTCTAAGGTGTGGCCAGCAGTACAAACACCTCCCCTAGCACCCACTGAAATCCAACCCGCATGTTGAACCAAAACAAAGAAATGTAAACAAAGCACGGTACAGTACCCAAGTGGGGCTCTTTGTTTGATGCCAATACAGATTCTACCTTTAAGACATCTGAGTAGAATCTGAACTAGATGTATTGGGACTGATTTTCACAACACAAACTAGAGCCATTCTTGTTGGAAAACATGAATCCTACAATCTACAAACTAACAACCTCTGATAGATAATAAGGTTCCCCTGCAGACATGTTGTTGTTGTTGTTCAACCCTACTGTTTTATAGAAAATCTATGACTGCATTATGGCACCCTCTCTTGAAACACTTCCATCGCACTACTGTCTTTGTTAACATCGAGATTTATTGGGTTGATAATATTTTTTGATGCAAGCATCTCTTAAGCTGAGGTTACACCTTTCGTATCATCTTCGTATTGTTTTCTTATACGCATCGCCGCGTATCGCCGCGACGTCATGCGCCTCGAGTCACACTTTCGTTTTTTTTTCGTTTTTGTCACCAGAGCACACTGATGAAGTACACTGCCAAAGCAGTAGGTGGCAGTAGGTGGCAAACATGAAGGCAATTTCAACCAATCAGAACGAATGTGCCAATACACTTCCTGGAAGCTCCAGCAAAGAAAATGTCAACAAGGCAGGCGCCTATGCCGCGCCACCATCTTGCTCAATGCAGCAATTCTTTTTTCAGCAAAGCCTAATAAAAGTGCAATAAACAAAACGGATACATTCACTGTGTGTTCTGCCTGTCATTTGTTGATGAAACAAAACTAACATCAACACAAGTGACCACCAAGAGCGGATAGTTTAGGCTAAAAAACGATCGGTATCATTGTAGCATTGTTAGCTGCATGCTAACGTCAATGGAGTATGCCATTATAACATATAGCATTGTGGCTAGAAGCTAACGTTAGCTCACGCTACTTAGCCAGCATCAAAACTGATGATATCGCGAGCTATCAGTAGTTAGATAACATTAGAGACAACGCTGTGTGTATTAAACAAAGGTGAATAGATGACTGGGCCATTTTGTTTAATGCTTGTTAAGTTGAAAGAGGAACTCTGAGCTAACAGGGTCTGAATCCTGATAGCTCACGTTAGCCAGCTGCTCATGCCATCGGTAATGCTAGCAGAATGAATGGATGTAAACTTTATTTAACATATTGCATATGGGTACAATACAATATGGCTCAATACAAACAATTGTTAAGGGAATGCAGACTGTTGTAGCTTGGACTGGGGTCCTTATAACAATAACTTGACAACACATGGTAGCTGAAGCTATTTGGGACACGGAGCTCTGTCCCAAACACACACACACACACACTCTGCTGTCACCGGAAGGGCACGCAGATGGTATCTACTGCGCATGGGCGTTTTCGCAACAACGGCTAGCGTGCTGACTACACGCTGTTTGTCGACTCGTTTTTTTGCGTATCTCCAAACGCAAACACAATTTTGCGTTTCAGCCGTATCCACAAAAAAACGCCAAAAAACGCGTTTCTGTGTAGATAGGACATGATACGTCGTCAAAAACGTATAAAAAAACGCCAGGAATACACTAGTCTAACCTCAGCCTTAGACCGGCAGTCACTCACTCACTCACTCACTCACTCACTCACTCACTCACTCACTCACTCACTCACTCACTCACTCACTCACTCACTCACTCACTCACTCACTCACTCACTCACTCACTCACTCACCACTTATGTCATCTTGACTATTGCTCTGCGATGTGGTCATCTGCTGCCAGTGGTGACCTCAGGAAGCTATGCATGCCCGCCTCTCTTGGCTTAATGTTGAAAATAGATTGTCTTAACCTGCGCCCCCAAAAATGGCCATTTTAGTTTTCATTTTTGAGGACTGCATACTTATTTTGCAAACCAAAATACTATACTTTATACTTATAGCACATGCATGCGCCTGGTCTCTTTTAAAAGATAACATTCTGAAGTTTATGATACAATAAAGAAAGATCACTTTAAGTGCTAATGAAATAGAGTAACATAGGTCTGAACTTGAGTTGTAGAAAAACTTGTTACTCAAGTTGTTCTGTAGTAGTTAGTATTCCAGAAGTAGTATTTCCCCAGAAATGTGTATGGCTTAAAAGATCCATAGCCTGAAGCCTTGTGTAGTACATGTCCAGATTTCATTAAGATCCGTTCAGAAATTAGTGATTAGCAGTGATTTTGGTCAACTGTATACAAAAGAAAAGCTCAGTTTTCTCAGACTTCAATTCATTCAGCGTTTTTCCTCTTCCTGTTTTCGCTCGTTAGTTCTTCACCTAGATTCCTGATTCGTACATCCTCAGTTGGGGTATCGTTGGAAAGCCACACTCATTGGCTACAACCCTCCACAATAATTTTCGAGACCGCCAAATCATTGACGGAACTAGAGCCCCAAGAGTCGGGAGTGGTATTCTGCACAATACCGTGTACTTTGCACAAACCTCAAATATCGGCATGTAACTCGAGAACCGCTGAACGGATTTTGTCACCTGAAAGGGCTGTCGACAGGCAACAAATGGGGCTTCAATTCGATATATATTGTATACAAAATATGCACACCCGAGCCACTAGTGGTCGCCAAAGTGCCGGTGGGCAAATCATCACATGTGGGCCCTTGCATGTTAAGTTTTAATATACTTGTGCTGTTCAAGTTGGTCATGAGCAGTAAAACTCCTGTTTTTATACATAAACAGATTGTTTTTAGTAATACTGTGCATGAGCATTACACTAGAGGTTCCAGTAGTGGGCAGCTTGATTTGCCAGGTCCAAAAACCAACGCTTTACGGAGATCTTTTATTTTTAGAGCATCAACTCTTTGGAATAACCTGCCTCAAAACCTCTGCTGCATTTACAGTAGATTCACTTTTTAAAATAATCTTAAATTATTATTTAAATTATTATTTAACACTGTTAACACTTAAGTATTTTTTTGTTTTGTTTCTGTGCTTGCATGTCATTTTAGCCATCTTAATTGTTAGTTTAATTATGCATGTGTTGAGTACTGACTTTTAATAATTTTGTTTTGCAATAATAATTGTTTTTGTATGTTTTTTTTGTGTGGACCCCAGGAAGACTAGCTGGTTGCTATGGCACCAGTTAATGGGGATCCGTAGTAAAATCAAAAAACAAAATCACTCACTCACTCACTCACTCACTCACTCACTCACTCACTCACTCACTCACTCACTCACTCACTCACTCACTCACTCACTCACTCACTCACTCATTCACTCATTCACTGTTTGCCATTCTGCCCCTAGAGGCGGCCCACAGGCAATGCGCTTTGTGTAAGACAAGTCAGCTGCACACACTGTGTCCTTGTTTTCAGTCTGACATTCATTGTCTGTGCCTTTGGTACAACGACTGAGAACATGTGACTGCTGCTAAACACGAGTCTCAAAGGACATTCAAGGATGTAAAATGTTAGTTTACATTTGTAATATTTGTAAACATTGCAGCAAAACAAATCTGTATTTTGAGTGATGATGAGTTAAGAAATTTCAAAAAAATATATACAAGTCGAAACCTTACTGATCTGGTGATCCAAATATAAACAAATGGGTAGCCCCACCACCAAAAATAAGAATGGAGATATGTCTTCATTATTTAGTTGGTTGACTGAGCTCTTGACACAATAATATTAGACAATGGGTAAATATTTAAAGTTTGTAAAAAAGTTTGTTTATATTGGTAATATTTGTAAACACTGGACTAACAGACCAATATTCTGATGGGCTAAGAAAGTTACATATTTCATATTTCTGTATTTCCTCACAGACACGGACCACTAGCCTATATATCTTAAAACTCAGGGAGAGGTGTTTTTGGCTAACAGCTAGGCTAGCTGGTCCATATCCACTCATTAGTGCTAAGCTAGGCTAGCTTGCAACCAGATAGCTTTCTATTGAATGCACAGAGAGGAAATTGGCATGATCCATCTTTTTGTTTGACTCTGTAGAAGACGGTAAGTGCATTTCTCATAATGTTGCTGTGTCGCTTTAAGCAAATTTACTACATATCTCAGTGTCTAAAATCCGATTATACCCAGGAACCTGCTTTATCACTGGTCAGCTGTCCATTTCTCACATTGGATCCTCTCATACTGGACACATGCTGAAGTTAAAATAGGAAACGCCAGTCACTGAAGACATACGATACCCCCCTTACTGGACAATGCATGTGCACACCCACGGGCACACACACACACACAAAGACAGTGCGAGGGCAAAAGTTGAGGGGGTGAGAAGTGATGACAATTGTACACAGAGCGATGGCAGTCAGCCAGTTATCCATTGAGGTGCATCACTTCTGGGCCCTTGTGTGTCTGTGAACACATGTGTCACTCTGTGTGAGCATGCATGTGTATATCTGCCCATACATGGTGGACTTAGCAGGACACACCAACAGAAATACCCACAGGGAAGCTATGTGCAATGTGTGTGTATGTTTGGATGTGTTGTGTCTGGGTTACCTTCTGTCTGCTTATGGATAATACAATATGGAGTACACATGTACATGTATTCGTGTGTGTGCTTGTGTGCAATGCAGTGAGCCTGGTAGGACGACACCATGCAGCTAACACCCCCTGGGCATATCAGGAGGGGTTGGCATAAAGTTAGTTGAGTCCTGGCTTAGCATTACCTTGTCTCGCATTACTTGTACTGTAAGGACACTGTATTCTTGGCCATATCACCTAGATTATTAAAACCGATTGCCCAACTAAATAGTTTAAACCCTGGTTTACAAACCATTTGAGAAACCAGATTTGTCACAAATTGGGAGTCATTTCAATCCATCCAAAAAGCAACGTCACAGTGTCAAAAGGGTTTATGAGATATCAGAAGTATTGATTAGCATTTGTTTTCAGTGCTGGAGGAAGTCAATTGACCTATCTCAAACTCCACCCTCTTTTCCTGATCCTCCAATCACAACTGTCGCTTGCCTCGGACAAACTTAAAAATGAGTTGGTTCACCCCTAGGACAACATTTTAGTGCTAGGAAGCTTTGTGAAGCTTTGTGAAGCTTTGTGAACTGAATATTCTATCGTTGATGAATGTTTACTGAGATGTGTGAATTGAAGGTCACCAGTGAGGGACTAAGAGAGGGAGGCTGACGACCAGGATACTAGCCAGCTTGCTCATGATTTGGATTTTTGGACAAAGACAGAGGACATGAAAGGGACAGGGACATGTGTAAGATAACATATGCGAGTCGTAGTGATCTCGAGGCATCTCTACAGTATATAATATCTTATATTGTATCAGTTGATTCATGAATTGCAGGCCATGGAGAATGTTATTGCATCTGTTTGGCCTGTCGGTGTTACAGTAAGATGTTGTATGTTAATGTCCTGTATCCATTTCTCCGTTGGTATTATCGACACAGTTTTGCCTTAATAGTTTTGTGACAGTACTTTTCTTCTTATTAGACAAGATTTCGTTTTTGATAAAGAGGAAAGAATATAGCTGGGAGTTGTCAATACCCAATTTCATCTTTATGGTTTCTTTTATTTGGATACATTGGAAGTAGCAGTGGTCAGGTATATGTATTTGTATTTATCTTGTAGAAGGTCCAAGGTCATAAGCAATCTGTAACCGGATACATGTTCAAAGCTGATTACTCCTCTCTGTTTCCATTTTGGGAATATAAAGGCTCTTCTGTTGATTTGGAACATTGTGCCAGATTGGAGTGAGATCGGTAGGGGAAGGATTGTAGTGGAAAATGTCATTTGCTTTTGAGCAGGCGGTTAGAGCTGTAACAGTGGTATAATTTTTGAAGCAATTGTGATTTAGTTTTTCTGGTCTGCCAGTGAAGAGTACATGTATGATGAATAGGTCTTGTGTTATTGATTGTTCTATAGCCATGATGGCTTGGTAGTTGGTACCATGGTAGTTGGTACCACTAACTCACTTTATATTTATTGGCATCAATCTCATGCACATCACCACCACAAGGTGGCACCACAAGCTAAGCTATACCTCACCATTTCTACACTGTACTGTATCTGCATTGTATAGACTGTATATACTGTATATATGTATATTGAACATTTTTGTTTTGTTTACACTTGTTTACGTACTTGACTTTCTATTTTATACTTATATTACTATTTTACACTATCTTGTTATTTTATCTAGCACACTCTCAGGAGAAAAACAGAAAGAAGCATTTCATGCAAAAGTATTCTGTATTTCTGTATGACAACTAATATAGAAACTTGAAACTTGAACTTGAAACTTGATTTGTACCGTTTTGAATGTACTGTAATTGGTTAGAGAGGAAATAATTGCTGAATAGATTTGGGTTTCTGGAGGGTGGATAATTTATTGCAGTTTTCTTTGTTTGCTTTCTCAGTAAAATGTTGACGAGAGAGTACAAGCCTGGAGGCCCGGAGGTGGTGGGAGGACAGAGGTCATGCGGAGGAAATAGAGCTTTGTGGAGCTCCAGCCTACAGATACAGAGTTTTGGACTCTTTCCAAGTCTTCTTTTATGGTCTGAAGTAGGGGTAGGCTGAGTTGAAATAGTTCATTTTGATGTGATATGGATTACAATATATTAAATAAACTAAGTAGTGTAGATCCCTGGCCTTAGCCCCCTAGTTGAGTTTGGTTTGAGGCAAAATCTCAGATTTAAACACCCTGATACATTTACATTTACATTTAGTCATTTAGCTGATGCTTTTATCCAAAGCGACTTACAAGTTCTGTACGACAAGTCATCAGGAAGGGTACAATTTTTTTTTTTTTTTTTTTTTTACTTACATTTTTATTTTCAGTTTCTTGATTTACAAACAAACATCCACATACAACAATACAATTGGCGGTCAAAATTATAAAAGACAGTACAATACAATTCGACAGATAAGAACTAAAAGATATAGCTGATAGTAGAAAATAATATCAAAATCAAATGAAGAGTTGACCTAAAATAAATTAACTAAAGGGAAAAGGGAAAACAAAAAAAACTAAAAACAAAGAAAAGAGATAAAAGAATAAAGTGACATGGGTTCTTTGGTACCTAGTTTATTTTCATTTCGATTTCTATTTCTCTTCTTGTCTCCTTTTCACTCTCCTGTGATGTCGTTTCTTTTCTTCCTATATACTCTTCCCTTCTCCCATTTTGACTCAAACTTCTCGTCTTGTAGCCTCAGCCTATGTGTGATTCTCTCCATTTCCTGTATCCCCCCCACTATCTCTGTCCATTGTTCCCTCGTCGGTGCTTCTACTCTATACCACATTTTCGTCAATGCTTTCTTGGCTGCTACTAGTAATATCTTAATCAAGTATTTGTCTTCCTCCTGAATTCCTTCCTGTGTTAAAGGACGACTCCACTTTTTTTGGAAATTAGCTTATTTAACATCTTCCCTGGAGTTAGACAAGAAGATGCATACCTTTTTTGTCTCTGTGCGTGCATTTTAGCTTTGGGAATAGACGCTCCGTTAGCATAGCTTAGCTTCATCACTGGAAGTGGGGGAGGACAGTAGCCTTACAGTGCCTTACAGTGTATTGCAAGGTCTGACATTGACCAAACTTGATATGCATGACCTTGGTGGGCTCTAGGTCAACTCCTGAAAAGGGGGTCAATGTCAGACCTTGCAATCAAAAGTTAGGGGGCGCACTGAAATTATGGCAAGGGTTATTAGCCCCCTAACTTTGATTGCAAAGTCTGACATTGACCCCCTTTTCAGGAGTTGACCTAGAGCCCACCAAGGTCATGCATATCAAGTTTGGTCAATGTCAGACCTTGCAATACACTGTAAGGCACTGTAAGGCTACTGTCCTCCCCCACTTCCAGTGATGAAGCTAAGCTATGCTAACGGAGCGTCTATTCCCAAAGCTAAAATGCACGCACAGAGACAAAAAAGGTATGCATCTTCTTGTCTAACTCCAGGGAAGATGTTAAATAAGCTAATTTCCAAAAAAAGTGGAGTCGTCCTTTAAGTTCCCTAAATACAATACTTGGCCTGTCTGGGGTATTTCATATCCTACTATTTCATTTATTATCTCTCCTATCTCTTCCCAATAGTTCTTTATTATCTGACATCCCCAGAATATGTGAGTGATTTGCTATTTCCTGTCCACATTTTCTCCAGCATGGTTTCTGTGTTGGTGTATAGTTGCCCTGTATTTCTGGTGTTATAAAGAATCTAATTATGTTTTTCCACCCAAACTCCCTCCATATCCTTGACCCCGTGGTTGTGTGTTGTATGTTGGAAAGAAACAACCCAAAACCAGAGCAAATTGAAATGCTATTTGGCCCTAAACACCATTCTTCTTCTGTTATCTCCGTTTCTAATTCTTTCTCCCACTTTTCCTTTATATATATGGTTGTGATGTCCTTGCTGTCCATTATTGCCTGATATAGTGCTGATACCCCCCCCACCTTCCTTCCTTCGTATGCTTTTACCATTATCCTAATTATCCCATTCTGATCTTTGTCTTTGTCTAGTTTTATTTCCTTGTTGTAGTAGTCTCTAATCTGTAAATATCTAAAGTGGTCTCTATTCTCTAGTCCGAATCTGTCTTTAAATTTTTGTAGAGTCTGGATCTCCCCTCCTTCTATCATTGTACATATTGCTGTTATGCCCCCCCCTCTCCCATCTTTTGAACCCATGATCTTCTATCCCTGATTTAAATTTGTTGTCGTGCGTTATCCATCTCAGTATCTTGGTTTCTTTTTCTAGCTTGTATTTCTTTACTATCTTGTTCCATATATTTATAGTGAATTTGGTAATTGGGTCTATTAGTTGTTCCTTTCTTCTGTATAGCTCCCTGTCTCCTATTAGTGCCTGCACTTTGAGTCCCTCATTTTTTGTTTCTATGTCTTTCCATTTGGCTTCATAATTCTTGTTGCACCAACATGCTACTATTATCAGCTGTGCTGCGTAGTAGTAATCTTCTAAGTGCATGACAGTAAGGTTAGTTAGGGTTAGATACAAATTTAATTATTTCAGATAATGGTTGAAGAAGTGCGTCTTTAGTCGACGGCGAAAGATTGGACGGGTTTCGGCTGTCCTAACTGGGGTGGGTAGTTCATTCCACCATTGTGGGGCAAGGACTGAGAATAGGCGACTTCTCTTTGATGACCCTCCCGCCGGGCTTGGATAGGAGTAGGTCTGAGGCGGCCAGAAGATGCAGAGCGTAGGGGTCTTGAGGGTGTGTAGTTAGAGACCATTGACCGGAGGTAGGCGGGAGCGGTTCCCTTTGCCGCACGGTATGCTAGGTCGAGGGCCTTGAAGCGGATACGTGCAGCAATGGGGAGCCAGTGCAGGTCCCTAAGAAGTGGGGTGACATGGGCCGACTTCGGTAGATTTGAGATCAGGCGGGCCGCTGCGTTCTGAATGAGTTGAAGAGGCTTGGTGGCAGTGGCCGGGAGGCCAGCGAGCAGTGCGTTGCAGTAGTCGAGGCGGGAACGGGTTATAGCGCCGTTATATTTATTTCACAATGGTAAGTCAATTAGGATTTGTTAAGAATGATATATTTCAATGTAGGGCTGGGTGATATGGCCAAAATATGATAGTTTTCTTAATTTTGATGGTATTTCGTTTTCCAGTACAAATGTGCAGTACAGATGACTTGTGCAGTGCCAACGTGCAGTACAGAGAGAAACAAAAAAAGGTCTTGAAACTTTTGTACTTCTTCATTGCATTGTATCTTCTAAACTCAGCCCATTCCCCTGTGCAAACCTATAGCGAAGGGTCAAAATTGCAATAAGTGCTATTAACTATAAATTCAGCGACTAGATGTCGTACGAGAGCACCAGTATATCCAATCAGGTGCATTCCACGTGGGGAAATGGGAAGTAGGAAAGGGATACATGAACAACAACATACATTTTTTTAGGGGAAAAGCAATACTTTTATTGTGCACCCTGTAGTTATTTTGTTTTTTATAATTACTATTTAATTATTATAATTAATTAATTATAATTATTATAATATTATAATAATGTCAATGTATTGATGTTGCATAAAAACAACACATTTAGATTTTTGAAAGAGTAAGAAAAAATCCAACGGATGTTTGTAGGCCTACACTTTCACACCTGCCTTGTTGAGTTTTGCTGAATTGAACCCTGGTTCGTTTACCTTCTTGGTGCGGTTCATTTCGGCAAAACAACCGGGCTGAGCTAAAAAGTTGTGCATTTAATGAAGCTGATTGGGCAGTCTTTGTTGACATTTCCCCTATATTTCCAATATTTTTATTATCATAACCTTTGAATTTTTGCAGCTGGTAAGTTCAAAATATGTTGCGATATTAAACAAATACCAAATTATTTACTTCCGAAGTGCGGTACAACCTAGCTGCAGGCTCCTTGTGATACCCAAATAACAACAATACATACAGTATTATCGTAATGTCAACCCATTGGTTTCAAAATCTGGCCTTCCCATTCTTTTCTATAGACCTCCAGTGGCGTCGCGTGGGTAAAATAACTGGGGATGCACATTTTTCTTTAATTAAAAATGTGTTTTTTTTCTTATATTTTTTTTAAATATATATATATAGCACATATATATATATATATTTAAGCCAAATAATATTGTGACAAAATAAAAATGCTCACTAAATAAAAATACACATTTCAAGTGTAAACATACAGCTATAGGCCTATTATTCCATGGGCTAGATTTAATAAGATTCGAGCTGAGTAAAGCTCTTCTCACACCTCCAGGGCGGCAAATGTGCAGAGGCCAGAGTACTTAGTTTGCTGACGGACCCGTTTTAAGGTGTGGGAATGGCTTTAGTCAGCTTGAATCTGATTGGCTAGTATTGGTTTTGGACTCCACATACATGAATCACATGGTGGAAGCTGGAGAAAGACACCTCCCCTCTGCCTCCTCTCCTCTGCTGCAGTGACTGCCTCAGTGACTGCACTGTGTCTCAGTGTGTTAGAGAGAGTGAGAAGGAGAAGAGGGAGAAATTTCAACAACAAAAAATTATAACACAGAGATGAAAAATTATGATTTTTTGTTATTATTGTAAACTATATATTTTTTTTCATATTTCATATTTCATATTAATTCATATTTTAATAATGGGGAAGCCTGGCTTCCGTTGGCTTCCAGGAGGATTCGCCACTGTAGACCTCTCACGGGTGACATAATTCCGGCTGCTCCTGTCTCTCCACGATCTCCTGCAGCTATAGGAAAATTAATGGACTATTAATAGATCAGTCCTGCTGTAGTGTCTGTGGTTCATTCGGCTGTGGTCCCTGTGAACAAGGCTAGTGTCTGTGGTTCATTCGGCTGTGGTCCCTGTGAACAAGGCTAGTGTCTGTGGTTCATTCGGCTGTGGTCCCTGTGAACAAGGCTGCTGTAGTGTCTGTGGTTCATTCGGCTGTGGTCCCTGTGAACAAGGCTGCTGTAGTGTCTGTGGTTCATTCGGCTGTGGTCCCATGTGAACAAGGCTAGTGTCTGTGGTTCATTCGGCTGTGGTCCCTGTGAACAAGGCTAGTGTCTGTGGTTCATTCGGCTGTGGTCCCTGTGAACAAGGCTAGTGTCTGTGGTTCATTCGGCTGTGGTCCCTGTGAACAAGGCTGCTGTAGTGTCCGTGGTTCATTCGGCTGTGGTCCCTGTGAACAAGGCCTTCTAATAGACATTTCTCTCTCTGATAAGGCAGGGGATTTTGAATTTCAAAGCGGCAGTTAAAATCGTTGGCCAAAAATAGCCTAGCATTGCTGACCATGGTCACCCGACGTCACCAGCGTCAGTGCAATCTCTGCACACTCTGGTCATTTGGGGTCGGCAATTTGGCTTTTAAAATATTATGTTATATCAAATATATAAATAATATATATACAGTATATGTTTGAATTATTATCTTATGTTACAAAAACCTAAAAGCCAATTTCCCCATGAACCCCACATGCAGTATCAAGGACAAATAAAAAGGACAACATGTAAAAAGGAAAAAAACAATTGAGTCTATTGATCCCATTTAATCACACAGTTAGAAAGCCAAGAAGAGATTCTAACATTTGTGATGATATCAAATGTGCCATAGGGAAGCAGGGACATGTGTATAATAAAGATAATGAGACAGTGTAGCTTTTATAGTAACAATGTGTACTATTTCTATGAATTAATGAATTAACAAGTTAAGTTCTGGAACAAATGTACAGAACAGAGACCACCGACGCTTCAACACATCACTCACTTTCACTGCTCTAGTTTCAAATGGTCTGGTGTGACCAGCTTGTTCAGCCTTCTCCCGGTACCAGATATGCCTAGAATGAACCAGATGTGATAGTTTCATTGTGCTCTATTCAACAATGTAAAACAAATGTGCTGCCACCTCGACCACACAAGAAAGCAAGGAAGACTACATGCGCAAAAAATTATAAAAGCACAGACAAAGATGTTCATGGGAAATTAATTGGAAACACTGAGACAGTACTGCTCACAGCCAGCAGGCGCCACAATTAGGCTACACATCACTTTAATATAATGTAATGACACTTGCATGAAGTATGAATATGGCACTCATTACAGATGAGCTCATGTGAATTATTAAAATCAGCAGATGAAGAATATATGCATGGCATTGACTTGACAGACAGAAACGGTTGCTCACCTTTGAATCTGCTTAAGGGGAAATTAGGTTGAGCAAGAGATTAACTAAATGCTTCCTGTCTGTGAGATTGTGAGTAAGAGCACACCTCCTTCTGACAAGATTTCACCACCAATGCTAGTGCAAAGACTGACTAGCCAGATGGGAAATCGTCCTTTGAAACATTTTGGAACAGGGCTGGGACTTTAATAAAAAATAATACTGTTGTTACAATTAAACCATGCCCGTAGCCGCCAGTAGTTCCTCAAAGGACGCTAATTGGTCCAAACCACTGTGGCATCGGGCGCAAGCGCGTAACTTGAAACCTGACAAGGTGAATTCTCACTTGGTCTCGCGAAGCCAGCTGCCGTGCAAGGTTAAGTGCAAGACAGAATTGGCAATGACTCGCCTGTTCCTTTGCATTGTGTTTACATTCCAGTTTTCAGTTTCTTCCAGCCTATTATTAACAGAGTAACAAAACAGATCATCTAAATAAACTAGTGGGGCTGAGGTTGTTGCGCCCGTTGAATTGCTATTAGATGAAACAGCAACAGTCACAATAGAATAGAGGTCCTACCAGTAGCCTATGTCTTTTGGTGTAAACATAGGGTCATGGCAGTTACTGACACACACACACACACACACACACACACACACACACACACACACACACACACACACACACACACACACACACACACACACACACACACACACACACACACACACACACACACACACACACACACACACACACACACACACACACACACACACACACACACATGAGGGTGAGGTGAGGAGGAAGCAGAAGCACTCACCCCATTGCAGGAAACCGGAGACATACTTCTCCCTGGAGAGCGGCGAGGAGCAGAACTCCTGGTACACTCCCACTAACAGGTCCAACAGCGTCTGGAGCCCCACCGGTCCCGGGCCTGGCTGGGGGCCTCCTTCCGCTAGACCCGGCTCCCCGAGCCCAGAGCCTGCCGACATGGTGCCCAGATGACGCGGGCCCTCCTCCCTTACATTCGGTGCGGTGTGGGCTGCCTGGTGGTGTCCATGAGGGGCCTGGTTCTGGAGGTCAAGCCTGGGATCTACAGGCAGGTTGAAGCTACTGGAGCTGCAGCGGCTATGGTGCTACTTTTACTTTACAGTTGCTCCGGTTGTTCAAGTCACACTCTATTCACTCTCTCACTCCCACCAGCCCTACCTCCCTATCTTTTTTTTGACTCCCCCTCCCTCCCTCTCTCTCTCTCTCTCTCTCTCTCTCTCTCTCTCTCTCTCTCTCTCTCTCTCTCTCTCTCTCTCTCTCTCTCTCTCTCTCTCTCTCTCTCTCCCTCTCCCTCTTTCTCCCTCTCTGGGCAACCCCTGCCCTCACTCAGTTCTCTGCTCCTTTCTCTCCACTCTGCTTGATACACAGAATGGGAGTGTGTCTGCACATTCTGTATTTACATTTGTCCCCAAATGTTTCTTTCACAAACCACTTTTTACCTTTTTTGCTCTATTTGTTTTCACGTCTGTCCTCTCTCTCTCTTGCTCTCTCTTTCTCTTTCTCTCTCTCTCTTGTTCTCTCTCTTTCTCTCTCTCTCTCTCTTGCTCTCTCTCTCTCTCTCCTTATTCTTCTCTTCCCATGGTTGTGCAGCATCTGTCAAGCCTGCAGTTTCTCCAGCCCTGACTCCAGACCTTTTTTGGACTGTCTCTCTCACCCCTTCTCCCTCTCTTCCCACTCTCTCTATTCACGGTGCTCCAAACTTTGTACAAAAACAGCTGATGGAAAACGAGTGTTTGTGCGTGTGCGTGTGTGTGTGTGTGTGTGTGTGAGTGTGTGTGTGTTAACAAAATGGTTCCTAGTTTTAGTCACTATCCCCTTGTCCCGCTGCATGGCTTTCATTTAGTTAAAAGATGATTTCAGTCACCCTTTTAACTACATACACATTGACCTGGGGTTTTAGTAACTCCTACACTGTCATGTTTTCAGTTCAGAAGTCACTCTCTCTTTTATCTTTTTTATTAATCTTTTGACACACCCATTGTCTCACATCTTTCTCACATTTGTCACCCACAGCCCTCCTTATGTCTCCCTCTCGCTCTCCCTCTTTCTCTCTCTCCCTCCAGTGTTGCGTTGCTCATATCAACACTGGTTGCACGCACGCTAATGACGCCCGGGCGCGTGTGCGCGCTCCCGCGCATGCGCATAAATGTTCCCTCGCATAAGGACAGACTAAAGACAGTGCCTTATTGCCTCTATGAATGGAATGTAACACACCTGACGACCGGCGCTATTGACATAGGCGGCGCGTATATAAGGCTAGGAGGGGCTATGCCTACCCAGAATATTATGCTCGGAATCTTGAAATGTATATAATATATGCGCAGGCTGCTGGCTATTGTGTGTGTCTTGTGCTGCAGCCGGCTGGCCGAGGTGTCAACGACGAAGGTGTCAATCGGTGGCAGCGTTTAACATTCCAGGTACAGGCAGTAACCAATCACGCATAGGCTCAGGTTAAATAATGTGGCCAATCACATCATTCACATGATCATCCTGATCCCGCAGGCAGAGTAAAGCAAACATCTGTGTTCTGAATTTCAGCCCGCCGATCGCTTTGTAGAGAAGCGAGGAGAGGCATAACTACCGATCACCTGAGGCTGTATGTTGTTTTATCTTGGCAAACAAGGGCTTGCTCTAAGAGGACATGATGAGAGTCCGAGTTCATCAAATCGTGGAAACTTTTTAGAGCTACTGTATGTACATTGTTTTCAAAGCATGATGAGATCTAAATTACGAAAAACTTTCACTTCATTGCAACTTGTGATTCAAGTTGTGAATGGTCTTTCTCACCAAGACGAAACGTCGCATTTATCTGCATTAAGGTAAGACAATGGTTCATATATTATTGGATGCCTTCATTTGAACACTTAATTTGCACTATATATAAATGAGTGGGGCTCGCTGTAGTATAGCCTAGTAGTGTGTGTGTGTATATGAAATCAGAACCTGGACAGTTTGCGTGCAACCAAAAATAAAAGGTCACATTTTTTGCGCCTATGGCTATTGATATGCAAAGTAGCCAGGTGGGTACTGCGAGTTGGCGCATCAGTCGAGTGCAGCGCATTCCTGTGTGCACGTGCTTCTGCTGTGCAACGCATCATGAGTCCCTCCCACACTCTCAGGGGCCACTTAGACTAGTGTTTTTGTGGTCGTTTTTTGAATACGTTTCATGTCCCTTTTACACAACAGTCGTGTAGCCTTCACGGAGCCGTTGTTGCGAAAACGCCCATGCGCAGTAGATACCATCTGCGTGCCCTTCCGGTGACAGCAGAGCTGTCCCAAATAGCTGCAGCTACCATGTGTTGTCAAGTTATTGTTATAAGGACCCCAGTCCAAGCTACAACAGTCTGCATTCCCTTAACAATTGTTTGTATTGAGCCGTATTGTATTGTACCCATATGCAATATGTTAAATAAAGTTTACATCCATTCATTCTGCTAGCATTACCGATTGGTTGGCTAACATGAGCTAGCGTTAGCTATCAGACCCTGTTAGCTCAAAGCTCCTCTTTCAACTTAACAAGCATTAAACAAAATGGCCCAGTCATCTATTCACCTTTGTTTAATACACACAGCGTTGTCTCTAATGTTATCTAACTACTGATAGCTCCCGATATCATCAGTTTGGTGCTGGCTAACTAGCGTGAGCTAACGTTAACTTCTAGCCACAATGCTATACTGTTATAATGGCATTTTCCATTGACGTTAGCATGCAGCTAACAATGTAGCTACCGATCTTTTTTTAGACTAAACTATCCGCTCTTGGTGGTCACTTGTGTTGATGTTAGTTTTGTTTCATCAACAAATGACAGGCAGAACACACAGTGAATGTATCCGTTTTGTTTATTGCACTTTTATTAGACTTTGCTGAAAAATAATTGCTGCATTGGGTAAATAGGCAAAAGATGGTGGCGCCCATAGGCGCCCGCCTTGTTGACATATTCTTTGCAGGAAGTGTATTGGCACATTCAAGTTCTGATTGGTTGAAATTGCCTTCATGTTCGCCACCTACTGCCACCTACTGCTTTGGCAGTGTACTACATCACTGTGCTCAGGTGACAAAAACGAAAGTGTGACTGTGTCCTGCTACGTTGCGGCGAAAACTCATCTGACAATGAAATGAAAACGAAACTAAGGTGTAACCGGCGCCTCACTCTTTTCAGCAGTGATCTCCTCCTATCTCCCCCAGTTCACTGGTTTTGAAAATCCTCCTCTCTCTCTCTTCATCCGTTCATTCTCTCTGTCCCTCTGTCCTCTTCTCCTGTGGCGTCTGTCAATCAACGCATGTCTGCTCTCTCTCTCTCTCTCCTAAACTTTCTGTTTTGACTTTCTCCAAGGAACTGCCTCCGTTCTTTGTTGATAAATACACCACAGCTGTCACAAAACGCCTAAACATTTTGTTCTCACCCCCCCCCCCCCAAGACTCTATTTCATTATTACTCTCAAACTAATGAAGTAACATTTATTCATTCAGTTCATATGGCCAATAGATTTGATATTATAGTGTGTTTTTGATTGATTATGAATGGTTATTTAACATTATTATAGCATTATTCAGAATGGCTAGTTGGGAACAGACCACAGTTTGGCTTGACCTGTGTAACCTGATTAAGTTGACACACTCACCCCCCACCCAGGAACCAGTTTTGTTGTAAACCTGATTAAGTTGGCAGACACACACACACACAAAACTAAAACTAATTGAGGACCCACATACCGGTGGAACAAGATTACCCTCCACACAGGAGCCAGTAGATCATGTCACGTTACAAACAGTGATTTGCATGATTGAGTCTTTGGTTGGCAAGTGGAGGTGTAGGGCATGTGCTCACATGCACCAAAACATGTTCTTGAGTGATGAACGTGAGGTATGTTTTTGTTTTTGTTTTGTTTTGTAGAGCTGGGTAATTGATCATATAAAAAGACAAGACAGTTGTAATCCGATTGCTGTACCTTGTTCCAGGTACTGTAGAGAAAATTGGTGATTTTTATTGGTTTGGGCTTTTGGATTTTGGTGGCAAATTAATCTAGAAGTGACAGAATGTAATTGGATTGCATACTGATTCAGAGGATTCCAAAGGATTAAGCTAGTGATTGCATTGTTAAAGGCCCAATCTGTGATTATTTTCCTTTGGCCATCAAGATGGGGTATATTCACATCGAAGAGATTAAAGCTAGAGTGAGCATTCATTTGCACAATACAGCCAAAGCATTCCCACAGCTACCATGCCATTAGAGGCAAATTCAGAAACCCAGAAGACAACACTGCCTCTTCCTCATTTGAGATTCAGTGGTGGTTGGAACACAGAATGTTCCACTTTACTGCCACTTTGTGGAAAGAGTGATGGAGTGATACCCCATTTGCCATTTGGAACTTTCATAATAAGGAGGTAGAGCAGTCGTCTGGTAATCTGGAGGTTCCCGGTTCGATTCCCGCTCCTCCTGGGCAGCATGTCGAAGTGTCCTTGAGCAAGACACTTAACCCCTAATTGCTCCCGATGTGCAGGTTGGCACCTTACATGGTTGCCTCTGCCATCAGTGTGTGAATGTGTGAGTGAATGGAAAATGTGAGGAACAATTGTACTAATTGTAAAGTGCTTTGGATAAAAGCGCTATATAAATGCAGCTATTTACCATTTAATAAAGTATATAGATCTATTTTACCACACGTGTTTACAAACATTACCAACAAGAGCTAACCTTTTACAGCCACATAATGCAGCGAATAAAAACACATTTCCAGCTGTCTAGTGTTAGTCTTTAGTCATGCCCCTTTTCCACTGCATGGTACTGTACCTACTCGACTCTACTCTGCATTTTCGGTTTTCCATTACCAAAGTACCTGGTACCAGGTACTTTTTGGGTACTTTTTGGGTACTTTTTTAGTCCCTGCTCTGTCGAGGTTCCAAGCGGGTAGAAGTGGCACCAGAAAAGTCACGTGAAACACTGCAGACCACTAATTGGTCAGAAGAGAGACGCGTCACTCGTTGGAGCGTCTCCACAAAAACAGAAAGCCGCCATCTTTAATGTCTCGCGTAGGATTTCATTATGTTTGCAGCAGGCACAAGTGCAATAAACAAAAAAGGATACAGTCACTGTGTATTCTGCCTCATTTATTGACAAAACAAAACCGACTTCAACACAATTTGCCACCGAGCGGAGAGTTTAGTCTCACAAAAAGATTGCTGACTTGTTAAGCTTGTTGTTAGGTTAGGTGCTAATGTTGTGCTAGCGTCTTAGCATGGCTATCGTACATAGCGTGATCAATATAACTCGCTATTGATTGTTTGTACTAGTAACATTAATGCTAGTAGAATAGACACAACGTGAGGTAATCACCATCCATTTTAAACCGGTTATTACTTAATGCTAACGTTAGCAGATAGACGCGAGACTGGTAACGTTACAGCTTGTTGTTAGCCTAATGCTAATGCTAACGTTAACGTTAGCAGATAGACACGAGAGCCTAGGTAACATTAAAGCTTGTAGAATAGACACAATGAGAGGTAACGTTAGCGTTAGCAGAATAGACACAACGAGAGTCTCGTTAATGTTGTTATTGATTGATTGAAAACTGTGTTTTACTCTGGCTTGCGCCTAGCTCACGGACATAGCTATGCTGGAGCGCTCATGCTGTACACCAGCGGCCCGCCTCCCCACACGGAGACAAACTGAGTACTTAGTACCTGCAATGGAAAAAGAACGAAGTACCAGGTACCTAAAGCGAGTAGAGTAGAGTAGGGTAGAGTCGAGTAGGTACCATGCAGTGGAAAAGGGGCATTAGAGCCGAGTCAGTCAAATAGAGAATGAAAACATGTTGAAATGAAAACCAACAACATTAGTTTTGGATCACTGATTGTGCCTTTAAATGTGTCCGATCCTGATCTTGATCACTGTGGGTGCCGTCTTCCATGAATATTGATGCAACCCTATACACTTTGGGTATGTGCACAGTGCACACACACACACACACACACACACACACACACACACACACACACACACACACACACACACACACACACGCACACATGCACACGCACACACACACACACACACACACACACACACACACACACACACACACACACACACACACACACACACACACACACACACACACACACACACACGCTGGCCCCATGATGATGAGTGTGTGTCTATGTTTGTGTTGGGGAGGCAGCAGCATAGCAATGTGGTACAGACCGCACATAACACTGGATACCTAAGCCCTGCCAACACTCAGCACATGCCAGGAGAATGTTGTGGCTAAATAGTGGGAGAAAATTATTAGACATTGAAATAATATCAACTGTGTATTTGTGGCTCGCTATTTTTAGGTGTTTCTATGCATATTTTCCACTGCTTTTCTTTCTTCGCTTGTTTGAATAAAAACAGTTCAGCTGTTCACAGCAAATATGATTCTGGCACCAGTACAGGTCCTATGTGGTACATTTCCTGTGGCTCAATGGGTAGAGCATGACACTAACACTGGGTAGAGCATGACACTAACACTGGGTAGAGCATGACACTAACACTGGGTAGAGCATGACACTAACACTGGGTAGAGCATGACACTAACACTGGGTAGAGCATGACACTAACACTGGGGTAGAGCATGACACTAACACTGGGTAGAGCATGACACTAACACTGGGGTAGAGCATGACACTAACACTGGGTAGAGCATGACACTAACACTGGGTAGAGCATGACACTAACACTGGGTAGAGCATGACACTAACACTGGGGTAGAGCATGACACTAACACTGGGTAGAGCATGACACTAACACTGGGTAGAGCATGACACTAACACTGGGGTAGAGCATGACACTAACACTGGGGTAGAGCATGACACTAACACTGGGGTAGAGCATGACACTAACACTGGGTAGAGCATGACACTAACACTGGGGTAGAGCATGACACTAACACTGGGTAGAGCATGACACTAACACTGGGTAGATCATGACACTAACACTGGGTAGAGCATGACACTAACACTGGGTAGAGCATGACACTAACACTGGGTAGATCATGACACTAACACTGGGTAGAGCATGACACTAACACTGGGTAGAGCATGACACTAACACTGGGTAGATCATGACACTAACACTGGGTAGAGCATGACACTAACACTGGGTAGAGCATGACACTAACACAGCCAGAGTTTGGAGTTCAATTCCCACTGGGCAAAAAAAGGACTGTATGCTCATAGTACTGTGAATGGCTCATGTTATGTTATGTTATGTTATATTATGTTAACTTATGTTATATACTATTATGTTATGTTATATTTATGTTATGTTGTGTTATTAAAGATTTGCTATGCTATGTTAAGTTTCTAGTGAAAAGCCAACTTCAATTCAGGCCCTATGAAATGAACATAATTGTCACTGACTGTTAATGCCACCCACCCAGTGATACATGACACAGAACAGTAGGCCTAAATGAGAGTTTTGAAAACAATACTGCCCCATTGTGCTACTGCCTCCCTGTGGTTGTGACAGGTAATGACTGGGCTGTGGAGTGAACGCTCAACCTAAGCTTCCAACCATGAGATCAACTCACTTACAGTGTCAGTTTGGGTCCATGAACTAAAATAGTTTTTAATCTCTAAGTCGCAGAATACAATTTATATTGTCTCTCTGACTCAGCATAGAATGTTTGACAGCTTGTATGCAGCTCTGATCAAAGACTATAACACAATACCGGTGTTTACTATAGTGTTGATTAGAAAACCTACTTCCCCCACAATCCTCTTTGATCCCCTATTGGATGCCTCTTTTTAGAGCATTAAGCTAGTCTGGTATACAACGTGGCCTCAATGACTGTGTAATCGTGGACCATTTTAGTCAGAAGTATTTTTGGGGAGACCATCTGGCATGGCTTTAATGTAGAAAATATAACCAGTAAAATGTGAAATCACTGTCTCACCCTGACCCATACTGTACCGTGGTCCGTGGCCGCTAGGCCCCGCGTCGCTGTACATTCACTGTGTCAAGGCTTTGTTTATAATTGGAAGTGACGCTAAGCCTGTCAGTTGGTAAAGCTGGCTATCAGAGCTTGTCTATGTGGAATTGTGTGCGTCACTAAATGAGACAGAGGGAACAGTAGGGAGGGGAGAAGAGTCCAGAAATAAATGATGTGATGACAAGAGAGAAGCTCCACCTATGAGAGAGTAAACAAACAAAAAAGCTTTTATCCTGGCTTTTATTTTGAAAAGAAAGTACACTACTCTTTTTGAAGGCACAGGGTTGGACTACCCTCTGGTTTTGGTCCCAGTGAAGATGAGCTGTGTCCCTGCCTCACACAGGTAAGACCCTTTCATAGGTAGAATAGCCTTGCATACTGAAGGTGGCACATCATAGTAGGTGAGCACAGATTACAACTAGATCATCCAACTCTACAGAGGTGAAAAAACAAGAGTGTGTCTAATTAATTCACATTTTATTTGTATCATTACGTACTCTAGCTTGAGCTATTACAATATATCACTTGGGATGTTCTGCCAATGGTTAGGCTTCGGTTTAGCAGTACATATAGCCTACATTTAGAATGTGAGATGCCGCTCCAGGGAAAAGGGTAAATGTAACTTCACCCATAAGAGCACACGCTCGACGAGGTAAATGTCCCAAGATCTTTCACACCTCAAAGTCAACTTACCGTAAAACCTAAATGAATAACCCAGCCTTTTATTTGCTTCAGTCACTGAACTCAACCGGCCTATATTTAGGACACGTGTCTATATGGGACAGGCCTTTAATTCCTTTTGCACAAAGCTCTTGCTCAGCAAAGATAGGGAATACTATTGTTTAAACCGGTATGAATATTACTTGTATAAAAATGAGGCTATCGAATAACATATAAATTACGAATCATTCATTTGATCTTGCCCTGAGAGACAGTGCATCTAGGCCAACCTCATGCACAGAGAGAGAGAGAGAGAGAGAGAGAGAGAGAGAGAGAGAGAGAGAGAGAGAGACTGTAACATTGTTGGTATGACCTAGCTACCTAGCCAACAGCTACACTATAACATTGTTGGTTTGATTGATTGATTGAAAACTTTATTAACAGATTGGAGAATGGGTACAATACAGTACGGCTCAATACACACAATTGTTAAGGGGATGCAGACTAGAGAAAGACTTTCGTCTTGTTTACATCAGGGTCCCCCATTTTTAATTCATAATGTATGAATGGTATGATCTAGCTACCTATCCAACAGCTATAGTGTAACAATGTTGGTATGACCTAGCTACCTATCCAACAGCTACTGTAACATTGTTGGTATGACCTAGCTACCTAGCCAACAGCTACACTGTAACATTGTTGGTATGACCTAGCTACCTAGCCAACAGCTACACTGTAACATTGTTGGTATGACCTAGCTACCTATCCAACAGCTACACTGTAACATTGTTGGTATGACCTAGCTACCTAGCCAACAGCTACACTGTAACATTGTTGGTATGACCTAGCTACCTATCCAACAGCTACACTGTAACATTATTGGTATGACTTAGCCACCTATCCAACAGCTACACTGTAACATTGTTGGTATGACCTAGCACCTAGCTACCTAGCCAACAGTTACACTGTAACATTCTTGGTATGACCTAGCACCTAGCTACCTAGCCAACAGTTACACTGTAACATTCTTGGTATGACCTAGCACCTAGCTACCTAGCCAACAGTTACACTGTAACATTGTTGGTATGACCTAGCACCTAGCTACCTAGCCAACAGTTACACTGTAACATTGTTGGTATGACCTAGCACCTAGCTACCTAGCCAACAGTTACACTGTAACATAGTTTTGCTCTGCTGCCTGGTTTTAGCTAGCTAGCGAACTCAACTCATGGCTTGGTAGATAACTAAAATCTCTCCTCTTTTGAGAAATATATTAACCACCTAAACTGTCCATTTAAAGTTAATCCTTGATCAAAGTTTAAATTGGAGTTTAAAGTTTTGGAGCAACATAATTAAGATGAATTCAAGTTTGGAGTCAAAACTAAACTGAGATGTAAAGAGAGGTTTAGATATAATGCTGCTTAATTTGAAACAAACCTTTAAATTTGGTGCAACATAATTAAATTAACCACTTTTGAATCCAGTTTAAAAGATAATCGTTGGTGCAACCCACACCCAAGCTGACACCTCACAAATGCAAATCACCACCATCACCATTATGGGATATATAATTATGCTTGTATGGATATGTTGTCAAACCTACAGACAGTATAGCCTCAATTTCAACAGAGCAGTACATACTCATTCATACCAGTTCATGTATTCCAGATTGGGGAGCATGTCTATGTTCCCCGGGTCCTATGTTCCCCGATTGATTGATTGATTGATTGGTTGAACATTTTATACCACCATCCCTGATTCCAAACTCTAACCTTAACCAACTTCGAAAGAGGGCCTAAGCTTAACCAGTTCGAAACAAGGCGGACATTAATAATTAATAAAATTATAAAGATTAATACAATTTTCAATCAATTAATCAATCAATCGGGGAACATAGGACCCGGGGAACATAGGGATGATCCCCCAGATTGTACCAATTCACCAATTCTCTCATCACCATCCAATATACCCCCACCCTCTCTTTCCCTCCGTCCATAAGAGTTGAGGCATCAATGATCAATGCCGGCTGTTGTGGAGGGGGGGGGCATCCGCGGGGGGGGGGGGGGGGGGCGGGGGGGCTCTCTCATTGACGGTACATAGTGTGAGAAGAGCATTTATGCAGGTGAACACCAGAAAGGCTGCTGGCCCAGATGGAATAACAGGATGCATACTTAAGTCCTGTGCTAACCAGCTAGCCCCTGTGTTCACCACCATATTTAATCGATCCCTGAAGGAGTCATTGGTCCCTGCCTGCTTCAAGATGTCCACCATTATCCCGGTACCAAAGAAACCCTCCCCAGCAGGTCTCAATGACTACAGACCGGTGGCACTCACCTCTGTGGCCATGAAATGTTTCGAGAGGCTGGTCAAGGATCACATTTGTGCCTCCCTCCCCAGTGATATGGACCCTATGCAATTTGCATACAGGCCAAACAGGTCCACTGACGATGCGGTCTCCCAAGTACTGCACAGCACCCTCTCTCACCTGGACCGTCAGAAGGGGGGCTATGTGAGACTGTTGTTCATTGACTACAGCTCAGCGTTCAACACCATAGTCCCCACCAGACTGGTGGACAAGCTGATCGAGCTGGGTCTCAAGTTTCTTTATTAGTTGACATGCAAAAATACAGAATACCTTCACATGGAATGCTTTTTTCTGTTATGCTCCTATGAGGATCGTAGGACGCTTGGATCATACACACACAGCTCATTACAGTAATATTCCACAATTATTACATTTTAGATAGTAATAATGGTACAGAGCCTTGAGACAAACATATGCGTATTCACCACCGCAAACTGACTGGCAGCCGCCATAGGCAGCGCCATGTACGGAAGGAGGGGGGAGTGGGTTGGGGTTGTTACAGGGCTGTAGGGGGTGGGTGGGAGTGATCCCTCACACGAGGCAGCCGACAGTGCAGCGCCAATGCAGAGGAAGGGGGGGGGGGGGGATGGGACTGGGGGGGAGGGGGGTGGGGGGGCTGGGGGTTGGGGGTTGACGAGACAGCCTTGGCTCCCCCCTCCAGCACGCATACGAGTTAGCTGCCATCACCAACGTGAGGCGCTGGGCCATACACGTAGGAGGGGGGGTGAGGGGGAGGGGGCTGGGGGTGGGGAAGCCGCTTGCCACTCTTATCTCCCGGAGGGCCTTCGACTCCAGCAGCTCCCTGTTTCGACCTTGGTCCAGGAATTTGTTTTGGCTGACTGACTGGCACATTTATCCCAGCCACGTCACTTTAAATTTGATTTGAATAGAGTAAAATATAACTATTGATTTGAGTGGAGTGAGTTTTAACAACTCCGTCCAAATGACTGAATGCATTATTAGTCCAAGTGTCCAAGTGTCTTAATCAGTTCATTTTGGTAGGTCCTGTGCGTGGTAAACAGATCCAAAATCTTCTTATTGCAGTCCAAAAGCTTTGATAATCCAAAAATGACCACGTCTTCAAGTTGGTAGCCTGATTATGATGTCCCAATAGGCAGAGAGGGTTAGCCTTATTCTGCTTCTTGAAGAAAATATGCAATCCACTCTCCGCTCTGAGCGCCTGGATACTGGACTTTCTGAGTGAAAGGCCCCAGGCGGTCAGGGTGGGGGGTCAGACCTCCAAAACCATCACCCTGAACATCGGGTCCCCCCAGGGCTATGTTCTGAGCCCCCTGCTGTACTCACTATACACACATGACTGTGTGGCCAAGTTTAGCTCCAACTCCATAGTGAAGTTTGTGGACGACACAGTGGTGGTGGGGCTGATCTCGGACAACGACGAGAAGGCCTACCGGGAGGAGGTTGAGGTACTGGAACGCTGGTGCCAGGACAACAGCCTGCTCCTGAACATTGGTAAAACCAAGGAGCTGATCGTGGATTATAGGAGAGGACAGCAGGAGACACACACACCACTGAGGATAAACGGGGCTACCGTGGACAGGGTGAGCAGCTTTAAGTACCTGGGGGTCCACATCGCAGAGGATCTGACATGGACAACACACATAGACTCAGTCGTAAAAAAGGTGAAGCAACGCCTCTACCACCTGAGACAGTTAAGGAAGTTCAGGGTATCTGGGAAGATACTCCAGTCCTTCTACTCCGGAGCTGTAGAGAGCATCTTGACTGGAAACATCACTGCCTGGTATGGAAACAGCACGGCACAGGACAAGAAGGCCCTACAGAGAGTTGTGCGCTCAGCCGAGCGTACCACGGGTATTGCACTACCACCCCTGCAGGTTCTATACAACAAGAGGTGCAAATCCAGAGCCTGCAGAATAATTAAAGACCCACACCACCCCAACAACAGTCTGTTTATGCTGCTGAGGTCAGGCAAACACCTGCGAACACCAGCTACTAGAACAGAGAGACTTCGGCTCAGCTTCTTCCCCCAGGCCATCAGAGCCCTGAACACTGAACTCTCCACACACAAGCACACATGAGCACACACATGACACACACACTGTACACGCTCACACACTAGCAGCCACTTTAACATGAGCAAGCACACACTCATGCTGCACACGCCCACACTTATGGCCACTAAGGAAAGGTCACTTTAAAAATAGTATAGTATAACCGGAGATTGTATAAATTAGCATGTACAGAAAGACCCAGTGCCTAGCTAACAGTGTATTGCACTACCAAAGGACCTAGCATGTCCTCCATGCTTTGTAAATAACTTATGTACATATACCGATATGCCCTACTTTGTTACTTGTTTATTGCACAATGTTACTTGTTTATTGCACAATGTTGTTCTATTGGATTCTATTATATGTTATTGCACATCGTTGCGGGTAAGACCACCCGCATTTCATTGTATACTTGTATGCCGTGACAAATAAAACTCTTGACTTGACTTGACTTGACTTGATTGTTCAAGCCTGTGATCTCATTACGTTCTTACCTGTAGATTAGTTCCTCCTCCCTGTCCTCTTATCCCATTTAGTCAATGCTGCCCACTCGCCATATACTTTAATTGGAACGTGTCTTGGCTAAAACATTTTCTATCCCCGGGGGATTTGACCTGAGTTGGTAATCCCTCTGAGATCTGACCTGAGGGGACATGCAATATTAAATCTGTAAAGCTCAGTAGCTTGCAATAACTGTAGGGTTGTGTGGTACATAGATATAACTAGATGGTGCAAGGTGGAGTCTCCAGCGTAGTTCACCTGCGGCCATCTTGTCACAGGCAGCACGCCCACTCATAACATGAATGTCTATGGTACATGTACTATTGAAATAACCATAGCTTGCTCAACTTTCAACTGATTTACAAACAGTTTAGTTGATAACAAACATTATTAACGTGGCTATGATTCAGGATGCTTGGACATGAAATTATTTTCATATGAAAGTCCATTCTAAGTATGCAGTATGATAACCAAATCTCTGACGTTTATAACAAACCAAACTTGGAGATACTAAGACAAAGGCCTGAAGTCAAAGGGACTTCACATTCTTGTGAACTGAACTTTAAATTTGAAATAAAGAAGCTTTGGAATTACGAAGTATCTTGAGACTCCTACAACGGTAAGTCATATACTCTATATGACCATTGTCTGCGTGAAGAATTATACCATAAACGTTATAACGTGAAACATTTTATGTTAAAACAATAAGTTATCACGTTATAACGTGATACTGATCTTTTTGTCTGTTTCTGGTGTGGCAGCAATCAGGGCCGTAGCCAGGGTTTAGAAATTATGGAGGTAAATTCTTTTTTGGCCCAGACCGGCCCACTATAATCGGTCGGACACCACCCACCAGTACACCATCCTTGCGGTCTCCTTAAATATGCGTACCTACTGTACTATTCCCCCAACCCACTACAAAGCTGGGTAGTAAGTGCCATGGACAAGTGGACCAGTGTACTCCCTCGCTCTTGGCTGAATCTTGTTTTGGGTGGTGATGTAAAAACACCTGCATCATAGCAGGCTCAGGATGGGCAAAGTAGTCTATAGCCTGTTCATCCCTGTCTCTCTCCTCCACAACCTGGCTTGACTAGACATAAGGAGAGAGAGATGATTACAATTAACTGGTACATTCAGGTCCAGAATGGTTGGAATTCCCTGACAAAGATGTGCAAAAAGCTGTACAATTTAAACAATACCATACTGGTAATGAGCAAATAGTTGTTTATTCAATGAATGCATGAGCTGTTCCTTCTTAGTTCATTTGATATTAACTACTCAGTTCATACAGATTTCAAGTATTGAAATATCAATGATGAATATTGCATAAGGTTTACACAGTTAATAGATCACCTTCTTGTTTTATATTCATGTTCAGAGAGGAGTAATAGTTAGATCTTTGTATGTGATTTATATGGCAATTAAATCAATGGTGTGTTTGTTTGGGGAGTTTGACCTACAGTTAATGTGCCTACCAGAAGGTGCATGATCAATGGACAGCACAAAAACAATTTATGTAGGTGGAGACTAGAGCTACCACAGATAGTAATAAGTTATTAAGAGTAAGTAATCCATATTATATATATCCTAATAGTTACCTTATTACCATACTTGGCTGAAAATAAACTTTGCTGCCTGTTGTGAATGTGTTTTTCCCTGTAGGCTAATACATAAGTAGGCATACATTTTTGCAGTTGAGGAAAAATTTGCAGTTGAGTATAGGCTATATGAGGCTACATCGAGGACCACCTTGGAAATAAGTGTTTTAATGAATGTTTTTAGGTGATATCCTCAGGAATACAAATTGGTCAAGATAATTTGTTTTTATGATGTTTTTTTATTTCCAAATAAATCTAATCAAATCAAAAAAGCTGTTTTTGCAGTTGAGCTACAGGTGTTGTATATTATACAGCCTTTTCATGCATCTTTATCAAGGGAACCCTTATCCTAATGATTTAAAAAATTATATTATGATGATACGATATGAACCTAGTAGTTGGGTCATCTGTGGCACTTCGTTTCTCAATGGATTTGTCATCTAGGAGAGTTGATAAACTAATTTAGCCGGGGTGTATTTTTTAAAAAGGCGGGGGAAATCTGTGAGAGACCAAAATCCAAAATGGCTGCCGTGGAAATTAAGTTTTTAATGGTTTGACCTACAATGATGCACAATACATGGTACCAGCCCCCTCTCAGTCATGTACCAGCCCCCTCTCAGTCATGTACCACAGCCCCATCTGAGTCATGTACCAGCCCCCTCTCAGTCATGTACCAGCCCCCTCTCAGTCATGTACCAGCCTCATCTCAGTCATGTATACCAGCCCCCTCTCAGTCCTGTATACCAGCCCCCTCTCAGTCATGTACCAGCCCCCTCTCAGTCATATACCAGCCTCCTCTCAGTCATGTATACCAGCCCCCTCTCAGTCATGTACCAGCCCCCCTCTCAGTCCTGTATACCAGCCCCCTCTCAGTCATGTACCAGCCCCCTCTCAGTCATGTACCAGCCCCCCTCTCAGTCATGTATACCAGCCCCCTCTCAGTCATGTACCAGCCCTCTCTCAGTCATGTACCAGCCCCCTCTCAGTCATGTACCAGCCAGCCCCCTCTCAGTCATGTACCAGCCCCCTCTCAGTCATATACCAGCCTCCTCTCAGTCCTGTATACCAGCCCCCTCTCAGTCATGTACCAGCCCCCTCTCAGTCATGTACCACAGCCCCCTCTCAGTCATATACCACAGCCCCCTCTCAGTCATGTACCACAGCCCCCTCTCAGCCATGTACCACAGCTCCCTCTCAGTCATGTACCACAGCCCCATCTCAGTCATGTACCAGCCCCCATCTCAGTCATGTACCAGCCCCCCTCTCAGTCATGTACCCTATCACGACTGGCGGGGGGTGCTTAGTAAGAGATGTGATTGGGCCAGCCCAGTGTCAGTCAGTACCAATGGGCCGCTGTCCCAGCCTAGTAGTGGGCTGTGTATAATTAATAGTTACAAATAGTTATCGAGGTCCGGACCTCAGTGACCTCATAGCTGGCTACGGCCATGGCAGCAATACGCTTCCATACACGAGAGTTCAGCTACTAGCTACCCAATGTTTCAACTGGGGCTTCCGATTACGTTAATGTTAAGTATTTTTTTATCTACTTTTTCGCCCCATTTTTCGATTTTTCTCCCATCCCCAATTTCGTATTGTGCAAATCTACGTTGTTAGGCCATGCCTCCCACAAGCCGGCTGCAATGTGGACGAAGCCTTGCATCACGTGTCCCCTCCGGTACTCGAGGAGGCAGCCGTCGCATCTTTTCACCTGCACACCGCGATCTCTCAGCGGTGAGGGTCTGCGTGGGAGGGACACGCCGCCCTCGTCGCTTCCTGATTCTACTGCGCAGGCGCACCAACCGACCTGTAGGAGTCGCTGTCCACAACATCCGATCCCCACCCACCAGCTTCCCACCCCTAATACTGCCAATTGTATTAGTATGAACGACCAGCCAAGCTGGTAGCAACGCCGAGAGCTGGGCTCAAACCTAGCATCTCCTGCGTTGGTGGCGAGCGCCTTGCCCACTGCGCCACCTAGCCGCCTCGTTAATGTTAAGTTTAAAGACCTACTAGGGGAGGTCTTATTTAGTTATAAGGATGGCCTAAAGATGTGTTTCCTGTTTATGTTCATGTATTATGTATTTGTCAACTTGTCAATGCAATTAAACTTTCAAATTGTGTTCTGCCTTCTTTTTAAGATTTTTCCCATTAAAACACATGGTGACAACCAACCCCATAGTGTGTGACAACCATCCCCATGATGGGGTTGGTTGTCACAATGTGTCAGAGTGTCTTTGATAGGTAATTAACTCTTTGTTACAATATGTTGGAAAATGAGAGGGATATACATTTCAAGCCAACATCTTAAGCTTCAATTTAATGTAGGAATGACTATTGAAAGATGTTTTGATGATGAGCAATTCACACTAGAGTAAAAAGTGTGACAACTATCCCCGTTCTCCCATACTATGGGTAGGACCAAATCCGTTTCACTTGCAAAATGTATTCAGATCTACTTCCGGGTTGAAACTAAAGTGATAAATATAAGTTATACATATTAGATTCACAATCACAATTATATGTATTGCCAAGTATGTTGCACGTACAAGGAATTTGGCTTGGTGCATGCTCATACGACATATAAATATAAAAAGTTGTATTATTCTTTTTTAATTCAAAGTAAAAATAAATATTAAACAAGTGGAAGTACATACAGTGTTGAGGTATTGTGCAAATGCAGTGGGGAGTCAGGGGGCGACAGTGGCTCAGGAGGTAAAAAATAAATATTAAACAAGTGGAAGTACATACAGTGTTGAGGTATTGTGCAAATGCAGTGGGGACAGTGGCTCAGGAGGTAGAGCAGTTGTCTGGTAATCCGGAAGTTCCCAGTTCGATTCCCGCTCCTCCCGGGCAGCGTGTCAAAGTGTCCTTGAGCAAGACACTTAACCCTTAATGACTCCTGATGAGCAGGTTGGCACCTTGCATGGTTGCCTCCGCCGTCGGTGTGTGAATATACTGTAGCCTAATGTCTGTCATCGCATGTATAATCAATTCCCACTGTATTTAGAAACATAAATGGAACTTTTATAGAGAAGTTACCAATAGCTAACTATTTAACAGTTTGCCAGCGCATGCGGCCAGATCTAGAGAAACAACATGGGCACAACATGCTTTAGAGTCCCCCTTTATCTCCGAACAGCAATTATAGTTCAAAGTTTCCTTTTTTTTTTGCTTCAGAGTTGAGCAATGCCCAAAATAATAAACAAAAAGGTACTAATTCCAACCATAATATTCCCTAACAAAACCAAAACTGAAATAAAACCTAACCTATAACTCATAACTGTTCCATTAATTTGTACTAAGCTAGGCCAGCTTGCAGCTGGATAGCTTTCTACTGAACGCACAGAGAGGAAATTGGTATATATCTTCTTGTCTGACTCTGGAGAATGTTGGCATGTTCCTTTAACTGTTACATTGTAACAACCATGACATACTGGACAGTACACTGTGGCCCCCTTCTAACCATTTGCATGAATCACTCCTGTTTTGTAAATGCAACATAGGTACTAAGTTCTATGACTGAGCCAATGGTTTTTTGGGTTTAAGTGGCTATAGACATCTCACACGTTCACTTCAATATGACAGGCCTCTGTGCCTTTTTCCTTTCAGGTTTACCAGTAATTTTGTCCTTGATACTGCATGTGGGGTTAATGGGGAACATTTAGTTTCACTAAAGGAAAAAGCCAAATTGCTAACACTAAACACTGACGGTGGTGACGTTGTGTGACCTGATCGGAAATGCTATAGGCTAGTTTTGAGACTTAGGAGCAGCCGGAAAATACGTCACCCGTGAGAGTGGGAGGTCTATTACTGTCTACTCTCTCACATGCTTTATATTTGCTAAATATCATAAGATATCAAATAACTTTCAACAAGGGCTTGTTCCAATAGGCGCCTGACCAGATTTGGTCATGAGCAACGATGTAGGAGGAGATGCCAGCATGTTTTTTTTGTGACACACCCCATAAAAACTCTTTACTAACCTTTATTCAACATCAGATTCTACAGTGATTGGACAAGCATGGAGGTATGGGTGTCTTTCAGCCAAACCATTCCCTTGTTTGTTATACAGTGTAGCAGCCAAAATCTTTATTGAACAAGAAGAAGTCTTTAATTGTCATGCAGATTAACACACACACATGCGAGATGGGCGACCCACAAGAACAGACACACACATGTACTGAGTCGCAGATGAAATGTCTCTCTGCACTTTTCCCATCCCGTCGTCCTTCCCCCCAAGGGCAGCCGGGAGCAGACAAGGGCCGTGGCGTGGGCCCCTCCCGGGGACCAATCCAAGTGCTCCTGTCCGTCTTCCTCAGGGACACGACAGCATTAGCGATCTGTTCTGCATGTTTTTCCATTGGGTTTATCTTATCGGGATTCAAGATTTTTTTTTCAAGATTCAAGAGGTTTATTTATCACATACATACCAGGGTATACAGTGAAATGCGGTTGGCCATTCCTGCTACGATTGTGCAAGAATACAATAGTAATAGTAAATGTGACCTCTTTTTTTTCTTCTAATTTTTACTATGTTTTTATTTCATACTTATCTTGTCATGCACAGTCTCTGGAGCGCAACAGTAAGAAGCATTTTGTACAAAAGTATTCTGTACTTCTGTATGACAACTATTAAAGAAACTTGAAACTTGAAACTTGAAATAAAATAAGTAGAATAGACATGATAAAATAGACATGTTAATAAATCCTGAGATAATTGCAATACAATGTTGAGCTACGACTTAAAGGCACTGGGTCCTATGTACACTACTATACAATATTGTAAGGGTCCACCTGTCCCAGGACTTTCCCCTCCTGTCTGTACTCCTCAACAACCCCCAACTTTATCTTCCATGGACTTCCTCCACCTGCTGGACAATTCCCAACATGGCACCTTGTTCAGTTATGTCTGCTCAATACCTTTGTCACCTTGTTTAACTCATTAGTGTATTTGCCTGTAATTCTGTTGTCTGCCTTGTTTCCCCTGCCTTAGTCTTGTGTTCCTCCTGTCTGTGTTTATAAGTGTGATCTAGTCTAGTGTTGTTCAATGTGGGTATTTGTATTTCGGCCTAGTCAGGTTAGGTATTGTGTTAGTTCTACCTTCCACCCCAGCTGTCACTCGTTATTAATCAGCCTCTGTATATATGCCTGTTTGTCCCTTGTATTCCCTGTGGCGTCATTTCGTTTCCTGCTTAGCTCTAGGTGTTTGTTTCTCCCCGATGGTGTGTTCCTGCCGTGTTCTTGTTTATCGTGACGCTCCCTATGTATCCGTTCACTCGCCTGGTAACGGTTTGCACTATGTTCCTTTTCCAGCTTATAGCTGTGTTTTTGTTTTTGTTTGTTTTCTAGCTTTCTCAGTTTAGTGTCGCTATTGTTTGTTTTTGCCTTCTTTAATTCTAGTGTCTCTACTGCAAGTATTTCTGCAGAGCCGTCTAGTGACGTGGTTTTTGTTTTGTATTTTGTGGGAGACTTGCTCTCTCTTTTCTTTGCATTTACCAGTGACTCGAATTAAAGGAGCAGTGCTCAGAATTCAACATTCTACATCTACCTCTCCTCGTCTCTGTTTGCGTTTGGGTCAACTGCCAACACAATCCTTAACAGAATGACACCACCATGTTTGAACCCAGCGAACAGAACGAGGCCTTGAGCACCCTGGCTACCCTAGCCATGAGTGATGTTCGATCCTTCTCCTTTAAGGAGAAGGGGGCCGCCCAGCAGCTAATCCACTCTGTCATGGATTGGAACCCTGAGCCGGTCCCACAGCTGGACAAGTAAGGACCTGGTTGGAGTGCCTATTCCCAGTTCCAGTCTCCAGCCAGGCCTCTACTGCCAGTGCCAGCACAGCCTCCAGCCAAGCCTCTACTGCTGGTAAGGCCTCCACCACCAGCATGGCCTCAACTGTTAGCATAGCTTCTACTAGTTCATTCCCTACTGCTAGCATAGCTTCCACAGTTAGCATGGCCTCCTCTGCTGGTGAAGCCTCTACTGCCAGCGTGGCCCCAGTTGTTAGCATAGCTACTGCCAGCACCTTAGCCCCGTCTGCTAGTGTAGCTCGTACTGCTAACAAGTCTCGGAGAGCTAGAAAGTCTAGGAAAGCTAGCATAGCCTCACCTGCCAGAGTACCTACTGCTAACAGCTCAGCTCTGCCTGCTAGCCCCACTGTGTGTGTAGCTCATTCAGCTAGCTTGTCTCCCACTGCTAGGACTGCCCCTTCAGCTAGCAAGGTCAGTTTCCCTGGAGCCGCCCCGTCGGCTAACCCCATGGTTCCTACAGCTAGCCCCACTGTGTGTGTAGCTCATTCAGCTAGCTTGTCTCCCACTGCTAGGACTGCCCCTTCAGCTAGCAAGGTCAGTTTCCCCACTGCTAGGACTGCCCCTTCAGCTAGCAAGGTCAGTTTCCCTGGAACCGCCCGTCGGCTAACCCCATGGTCTCAACAGCTAGTACAGCCCCGTCTGCTAGCTTAGCCCCTGCAGCTAACCAGGCTTCCACAGCTAGTCCAGCCCCGTCTGATAGCTTAGCCCCTGCAGCTAACCAGGCTTCCACAGCTAGTCCAGCCCTGTCTGCTAGCTTAGCCCCTGCAGCTAACCAGGCCTCAACAGCTAGTACAGCCCTGTCTGCTAGCTTAGCCCCTGCAGCTAACCAGGCTTCCACAGCTAGTCCAGCCCTGTCTGCTAGCTTAGCCCCTGCAGCTAACCAGGCCTCAACAGCTAGTACAGCCCTGTCTGCTAGCTTAGCCCCTGCAGCAAACCAGGCTTCCACAGCTAGTCCAGCCCCGTCTGCTAGCTTAGCCCCTGCAGCTAACCAGGCCTCAACAGCTAGTACAGCCCTGTCTGCTAGCTTAGCCCCTGTAGCTAACCAGGCCTCAACAGCTAGTACAGCCCCGTCTGATAGCTTAGCCCCTGCAGCTAACCAGGCTTCCACAGCTAGTCCAGCCCCGTCTGCTAGCTTAGCCCCTGCAGCTAACCAGGCCTCAACAGCTAGTACAGCTCCGTCTGCTAGCTCAGCCCCTGCAGTTTGCCAGGCTCCCACAGCTAGGACTGCCCCGTCAGCTAGCTCGTTCCCTATGGCCCCTGTTTCTCTGGTCTCGGTTCCTTGGACTGGCCCTCCAGCCAGTATTAACTATCCTGCTAGGACTGCCCCTTCAGCTTTCAGGATAGGTTATGTCCATGTTACTACAAATACTAACACTTTAGCCCTGCCTGTTAGCAGTGCTCCTGCAGCTAGCAGATCTCAGAGAGCTAGCAAGGCTCGAAGGACTAGTTTAGCCCCTGTAGCTAGCCAGGCCTCCACAGCTAACCCTGCCTCTACTGCCAGCCTAGCCCCTGCTAGTGTAGCCCCAGCTGCTACACCCGGTCCAGCTTCTAGGCCCGGCCCAGCCTCCACGCCCAGTCCGGCTCCCACGCCTGGCCCGGCCGCTATGCCTGGTCCGGCTTCTACACCCGGCCTCTACTTCCGGGTCTGCTTCCTCGTCTGGTCCCGGCTCCTCGTCTGGTCCCGGCTCTTCGTCTGGTCCCGGCTCCTCGTCTGGTCCCGGCTCCTCGTCTAGTCCCGGCTCCTCGTCTAGTCCCGGCTCCTCGTCTGGTCCTGGCTCCTCGTCTGGCCCCGGCTCCTCGACTGGTCCCAGCTCCTCGACTGGTCCCGGCTCCTCGTCTGGTCCCGGCTCCTCGTCTGGTCCAGCCCTACGCCGTGGTCTTTGCCGTGGTCTTCGCCGTGGTCTTTGCCGTGGTCTTGCCGTGGTCTACACCGTGGTCTACGCCGTGGTCTATGTCTGCAGAAACCCCCGTCTGGGGTTCTGCGCCTGACTCCGAGGTCGTCGCCTTCGCACCTCCGCTCCGGCTCGTCTGGTCCGGTTCCGAGCACTGCGCCTGGAGGATCCCCCGTCCGGGGTCCTGCTCCGGGCCTGTCATCCTCACCCCTTTGCTCCAGACCCCCTCATCGGCCCTCTGTCCCTGTTTCCAGTCCCCCTCGACCCCCTCATCGGCCCTCTGTCCTTGTTTCCAGCCCTCCTCTCTGGGCCTCTGTCCCCGTCTCGAGCCCCCCTCACCGAGCCTCTGTTTCTGCCTCTAACCCCCCTCCCCGGGCCTCTGTTCCTGTTTCCAGTCCCCCTCATCGGCCCCCCTTCTCCTATGCCCCTCCTGGGTTTCTGTCGCCGCCCCCCTGCCCCAGTGTCCCTCGTCCCGGCCTTGTCCGTCCTGATTTTTCCCCCCGGACTCTCCCAGTGTTCGCCTTACCAGTTCCCAGATGGTTTTTTTTGCCGTCTGGATGCCGTCCTTGGAGGGGGGAGTACTGTAAGGGTCCACCTGTCCCAGGACTTTTCCCTCCTGTCTGTACTCCTCAACAACCCCCACCTTTGAACTTTCTCTTCCATGGACTTCCTCCACCTGCTGGACAATTCCCAACATGGCACCTTGTTCAGTTATGTCTGCTCAATACCTTTGTCACCTTGTTTACCTCATTAGTGTCTTTGCCTGTAATTCTGTTGTCTGCCTTGTTCTAGTCTAGTGTTGTTCAATTTGTATTTCGGCCTAGTCAGATATTGTTAGTTCTACCTTACACCCCAGCTGTCACTCGTTATTAATCAGCCTCTGTATATATATGCCTGTTTGTCCCTTGTATTCCCTGTGGCGTCATTTCGTTTCCTGCTTAGCTCTAGGTGTTTGTTTCTCCCTATGTATCCGTTCACTTGCCTGGTAATGTTTTGCACTATGTTCCTTTTCCAGCTTAGCTGTGTTTTTGTTTGTTTTCTAGCTTTCTCAGTTTAGTGTCGCTATTGTTTGTTTTTGCCTTCTTTAATTCTAGTGTCTCTACTGCGAGTATTTCTGCAGCACCGTCTCGTGACGTGGTTTTTGTTTTGTATTTTGTGGGAGACTTGCTCTCTTTTTTTTTTTTTTTATCTTTTTCCCCCTCCTTTTTCCTCCGTTTTTCTCCCATCCCAATGTTAGTCATTATGCCAATTCCCAATCCCCTTCCTGGTCGCTGCGCACCTACCCCCTACGGTCGGTCTGGGAGAGTGGAGGCTATCACATGCTTCCTCCGACACATGTGTAGCCACATGTGTAGCCAATCAACCGCTTCTTTTCACCTGGCAGTGCAGACTCTCACTGAGAGGATGTAACGTGTTGAAGGATCACACTACCCCCCTTAGCTCCTTTCCTCGCTGAGCAGGCGCCCCGACTGAACTGTAGGAGTCGCGTTTACAACGACCAGGACCCACCCACCAGCTTTCCCACCCCTAACACTGCCAATTGTGTTAGTATGAACGACCAGCCAAGCTGGTAGCAATGCAGAGAGCTGGGCTCGAACCCAGCATCTCCTGCACTAGTGGCGAGCGCCTTGCCCACTGTGCCACTTAGCCGCCCATGACTTGCTCTCTTTTCTTTGCATTTACCAGTGACTCGAATTAAAGGAGCAGTGCTCAGAATTCGACATTCTACATCTACCTCTCCTCGTCTCTGTTTGCGTTTGGGTCCTCTGCCAACACAATCCTTAACACAGTATTATTTCTATGTCCCTATGCTATACTTGCTATTTCTAACTATAGAATAGAACTATTTTCTTAAAGTGTCCTTTTTTTCCTTCCTTTAAAGTGTCCTTTTCTTGTGTGTTTAAAGTGACCTATGGTGTGTTTGTGTGTGAACAAGTGCAGAATGTGAGTTGTGTGCTTGTGTGTGGAGTGATCAGTGTTCTGATGGCCTGAGGGAAGAAGCTGAGCTTTAGTTTCTCTGTTCTTGCTGCGTATATGTGGAGGCGCTTGCCTGACCGCAGCAGCTTGAACAGGCTGTTGTTGGGGTGGTGAGGGTATTTGATTATTCTGCAGGCTCTGGATTCGCACCTCCTGTTGTATAAGTCCTGCAGGGGTGGTAGTGCAATACCCGTAGTACGCTCTGCTGAGCACACCACTCTCTGTAGGGCCTTCCTGTCCTGGGCCGTGCTGTTTCCAAACCAGGCTGTGATGCTCCCAGTCAGAATGCTCTCTACAGCCCCGGAATAGAAGGAGTGGAGTATCTTCCCTGATACTCTGAACTTCCTTAATTGGGGTTAATTCCTTAATTCTGCTTGGGGAGGGGAAACCCTTGTGAGCACGGTGAGAACATGCAAACTCCACACAGAAAGGCCCGGGAGATACCCCACCTGGGTAACTGGCAACGCGGCAACCTGCTCCCCAAGCGGGAATCGAACCCAGGACTAGCTGTGAGGTGACAGTGTTAACCACTACACCACCAAGTTGTTGAGCAAAGACAGCTTGATGTATACTCCGCCCCGGCGATTAAACCCCACCTAGACCCACTCCAGTTTGCCTACCAGCCCCGACTGGGGGTAGAGGATGCTGTCATCTACCTGCTGAACCGAGCCTATACTCACCTAGACAAGCCGGCGAGCACTGTGAGTCATGTTTTTTGATACCATACGGCCTGGGCTGCTGGGTAAGAAGTTGGAGGCAATGCAGGTAGAGGCCCCCCTGGTGTCCTGGGTCCGTGAATACTTTACCCAAGGCAGTTGTCCTTCCGCGTTCGGTTTGCGTGGCCTGGCCTCTCAGCGCCCAATCGCATTGCGCCTATCTTTCAGTTCCACAGCCCAAGTCCTCACCCATTTCCTCGTATTCATGCTAGTGGGCTAGTCGCTAAAATATATATCGTTTTATATATAATTGTACCAACACAGATATTAGGCAGTACACACATTGTCCTGCAATACATGTACAGTGAATGCACAGCTACATTCGCCATATATTTCTATCGCTGCTGCGGTCTACAGTGAAATGTAATATTATTATTATTATTATTATTATTGTAAAGATTATCATTACAATCGCAGCCGCCTGGAGAGGCACTGTTACAAGTGTACAAGGGTTGTGTGCAAAGAGCACAGCCTCTCAATTTACACAACGTGCACAAAATAATACTAATTGTAATGATAATCTTTACAATAATAATAATAATAATATTGCATTTCACTGTAGACCGCAGCAGCGATAGAAATATATGGCGAATGTAGCTGTGCATTCACTGTACATGTATTGCAGGACAATGTGTGTACTGCCTAATATCTGTGTTGGTACAATTATATATAAAACGATATATATTTTAGCGACTAGCCCACTAGCGTGAATACGAGGAAATGGGCGAGGACTTGGGCTGTGGAACTGAAAGCTAGGCGCAACGCGATTGGGCGCTGAGAGGCCAATCAGGCCGTGCAAACCGAACGCGGAAGGACAACTGCCTTGGGTAAAGTATTCACGCGTCCTGCGTTGTTGACTATCTGATGGGCAGACCACAGTATGTGCGCCTACAGAGCTGTGTGTCAGACAGACTGGTCAGCAACACCGGGGACCCACAGGGGATAGTCCTATCCCTTCCTCTTCACCGTCTACACCAACTACTTCCACTATCGTCCTGCCACCTTCAGAAGTTTTCTGATGACTCTGCGATAGTGGGATGTATTAAGGACGGTGATGAGGAGGAATACCGGGCACTGGTAGTGGACTTCGTCACATGGTGTGATAAAAACCACCTGCAGCTAAATGTGATGAAGACCAGGGAACTGGTTGTGGATCTGGGGAGGAGGAGGAGTGCACCTGTGACCCACCCCTGTTTCCATCAGGGGAGTCGATGTGGACACGGTTGAAGATTACAAATACCTTGGTGTACACATCGACAATAAATTGAACGGGTTGAAACACGCAGAGGCACTCAGAGCTGACTCTACTTCCTCAGAAGGCTGAGATCCTTCAACGTCTGTACAAGGATGTTGAGGATATTCTACGAGTCGGTGGTGGCGGGCGCCTTCTTGTACCCTGTGACCTGCTGGGGCAGCGGACTGAGAGCGGGGGATGCAAACAGGCTGGATAAGCTGGTCAGGAAGGCCAGTAATGTGGTAGGGGTGGAGCTGGACTATCTAGCGGTGGTGGTGGAGAAGAGGAGCCTTGCTAAGCTCCAATGCGATCAGGGACAACCCCTCCCACCCACTATACACAGACTTGGCTGACAGAAGGTTGTTCAGTGCTAGACTAAGATTCCCAAGATGTAGCACTGAACGGCACAGGAAGTCCTTCATTCCGACAGCCATCAGACTTTATAATGCATCACTGGGCGTCACTGCATCACTGAGCACAGGGTGACACTACAGTACTATCTTCCTGGACTTTTACTTTTACTTTTACACCGACAATTTTACACTTACTGTATATTTCTGCATATTTTTACTGTATATTTTATATTAGAATGTAACATAGGAAATGTATATCCCGGACCGTATTTTATTCTTAGGCTTATTTCTATTCATATTCGTGACTTTTGTTTTGTCTACCTAAATGTTTACCGTTTACTGTGAGCGATTTGTAGTGCCAAATTTCCCTTGGGATGAATAAAGTATTTCTATTATATTCTATTCTATTCTACACCAAGTTTCATGTTATGAGTTATGACCTTTCAACGTTTTAGAATTTAAACTGTACTTATAGCACCACCATCTGGCTGATTGGGTTAATGTTGGGATGTGTCCTACTCACCAATATCTATTATTGATCCAAATATTATATATGCTATGATCCACAAGATCTGTCTTGTACCATCTCACAGCAAACAACCTTTTTGCACATAATTTGGGATGGATCAATGGATGGATGGATGGATGGATGGATGGATGGATGGATGGATGGATGGATGGATGGATGGATGGATGGATGGATGGATGGATGGATGGATGGATGGATGGATGGATGGATGGATGGATGGACTGACCATCTATATTAGCTCCGGCGTTGCTTTTGCAGATTTTTGCAGCTTTTTGCTGTCACTAGTGGACCTGGTGTCTTGATGATTGCATGGCGTGTGATGGGAGTTATTAGAATAAAATTTGTTATAGGTCATGACTAATCACAAGTTCATTGTCTCACTTCACTTGTATGTTACTATATAAAACAGAATGCGTATTGCTGTGGAACGGGAGGATGATGCACTTGCTCGCACTATAGAAACAACAAGAGCTGTATTGAAATAACCTTTGGAAATGTGTTCTTGTATATGTTCTTCATAGAAATAGCAAAAATAATTAACTGTATCCTTTCTCTTTTAGCAAACATTGAGTACGGGTCCCACAGACCCGAACACCACACAAGGGTTAACGAAGAGGAGATTCCTGGTACAGTATTTGATTTTTTTCTTTTTTTGGTCAAAATCCTGGTACATATACACATATATGTAAAACTTTACTTTAAAAATTCTTTATCATGTAGCATCTCACAGAGAAATTGAGAAATGGTAGAAGAACATTAACAAACCTACAGTATAGCAGTAAGCCTCAGCTGGCTTGAATCCCTAATGCTAAAAGTAAACCAGAAAAAAGAAAAGCTCCTATGGGTTTCAGCACCTATGGGGCTTGCTGCGAACACACACACACACACACACGCACACGCACACACACACAATGTTTTATTGTAACTAATCCTTGCAGCACTCGGCTAGGTAGGCCTCCTTGGATTAGGACGTCTCAGTGAGACATGGTAACATGCGGTAGATCTAGGTTGGCTTACACGTGTCTGACACCCCAATCTGATTTCACATTTAGACAGGGTCACAAAAAGGTTAGATGCAATTTGTGTGCGAGTGCCTAAGGTTGGTAAACACAGTAGATCTCAATGATGTGTGTGATGCAAACAGTATGTACAGTAGAATACTGTAATGTTAACCCAATACTTTGTTTTTTGTGTGTGTGTGTGTGTGTGTGTGTGTGTGTGTGTGTGTGTGTGTGTGTGTGTGTGTGTGTGTGTGTGTGTGTGTGTGTGTGTGTGTGTGTGTGTGTGTGTGTGTGTGTGTGTGTGTGTCTGTATTTGTGTATTTGTAATTAGTATAATGTCAGAGCTCAGCCCAGATGCAGCCCTGGTGGACAGTTCAGGCAAGAGGAGAGGGAGTAGAGCCTACCAGGTACATAGGAAAACACACACACACACACACACACACACACACACACACACACACACACACACACACACGCACACACGCGCACGCAGGCGCACGCGCACGCGTGCGCGCGCACAAACAAACAGCGATTGCTTTGGAAGTTCCGGTTCAGGCAGGCTCAAGGTAGGAGCTATAATCAGGTGTTGGCTGGATGGACCGTATTTGTAAGTAGAAGAAATACATTGTAGGTTTTGTTAATTGTCTGTAGAGTAGACTATGTTGTCAATATGAAGAAATATAATTACACAGGCCTTATCCTTAATTTATTTTTAGCTTGTTAGCTAATTTCCCCGGTAATATTGTGCATCTATTTACCAATACATACACACAAACAAAAATAAATCACATATCCGGAAGTCATAGACCTTCATTGCTGTATATAACGTCATGTGAATTCTACTTCATGGTGGACCTTTTCCTTTAACATTCCAGAATCATCAGTCTTCCTCATGGTTTTCTTGTCACCTAAAAACATTTATTTTTAACAAGGCATTTGCCTGAATTATTCTTTTATTCATTTTTTTTTAGATTTTTATCTGTATGTTTCTTCCATTTCATTGGTTGTCTTATTCATTTTAATTGTTAATTGTTATCTCCTGCAGCACTTGTCATATAAAGTGTGTTACAAATTGAATTTATTATTATTCTCATTGCCTCTACCATCCTAGATCTTCCCAGAGCCATTGTTGACATTAGGGACAGACTCCGAGTCAGATTCCTGTTCGGAGGTGATGTACCGTAGGGAGCGCCTGCCCTCTATCGTTGTGGAGCCTATTGAGCAGGGCGACGAGGAGAACAGGGGACAGAAACGAGATGAGGAGGAGGAGGACGACACCTACGATGAGAAAGAGGAGCCTAAAGAACAGATGTCGGCAAAAGATAGGTGAGACAGGGGTGTAAAAAGTACCCAGAAAGTACCCAGAAATTATACTTAAGTGAAAGTATGGGTACCGTCTCAAAATCGTACTCAAGTAAAAGTATCTGGCTAAAAACAAACTTGAGTAAAAGTTAAAAATGTTTCTACTTTTAAATGTACTTACGTTTTCTGACTGTCTATTCTTCTGATAGCAGGTGTTTAATCAAAGATCACAAGGACCAATCAGCATTTTCCATTGATGGGGATTTCATTGGCTGTTTTTAAATAAAGTGCAGACGTAGGATTAATAACGTTAATGTTAGTTTGGCCAGAGAAACAAATATACTAATAAAATTTTTTGGACCTGTGAGATTTGTACTTTGTAGGTCTGCATTTTAAATGTAAGGAGTAAAAAGTATGTTTTTTTACTCTGAAATGTAATTGAGTAAAAGTACAAGTATACAAACCTAATAATACTTGAGTAAAGTACAAATCCCCCAAAACAGTACTTAAGTATTGTAACGAAGTACAATTACTCAAGTACTTTACACCCCTGCCCATAGATTTGTTTGACAGTAAATATTTTATTATTATAATAATCTTTAATTTTTTTTATTCGTTATACCTTTCATAAGTAATGTCATGACTAGGATAAGCTATGCCCCCCAAGAGGCTATACAAAATTACAGACTCATATCTTAATAATGAGCTGTGACTCCTGTGAGTAATTCAACAGAAAGAGTAAAGTGATCAAAACGTATCAAAAGAAAACTATAAATTCATCATGAGATTTATCGTAGAGGAACACTTGACTTGATCAAATCAATAGTGGATAGGATAGTCCAGTCCAACCATGGTCGGGTGTTTCTGTGTTTGTTTGTTTTTCCTTAGCATCGACGGGCCAGAACAGGTGCAGTTGAAAGCCTCAGTCCACTTTAAAGCAGCCATGTTTTAGCTGCGACCAGCAGCTCTAGATCGCTCTGTCGGTTGCTTGGTCCCCAAAAAATGCATGGTCGCAGCTATTGCTAATTGGTTCTTGTTAGTAATTCAAACTAACTTGGTGTTAATACTTTTTTTGCCATCTACTGTACAACAGTGTTTGTCTGTATATCTGTTTGTTTTGTCTGTATATCCTCTTTGAGAACAGAATTAGATAAATGTTAGCATTGCACTAATCCTACATGTTGTCTCCTGCAAAGGCTTTCATGCAATGCAGGAAATCATCAGCATGGCATTCAGATGAATTCATGAAAGCCAATAAGTCAGCTGAAATATTGAGTAGCCAACACTGACGATTAGCGCTGTCTCTGGCCAACAGGGAAGCATTTTCCCGGAGACACTTTGTGAGATGTTACTCTCCCCGGCTACTTACGCCATCAGCTCTGGAAAAATATTACTTATACTATATAATATACTTATACCAGTAAAAGTAGAGGAGGCTTGTTTGATTGTGCAACAGCGTTGCAATGTTTAGGGTCTTATGGCGAAGCTACATGGAGTGTGTTTTGTGAGGCGTCTACTTAAGGAGTGCAGTTATACTGGTCCCAAAATCTGCATGCGTAGCAGCAGCACCTGCCCAGGCTTCCTGCGGCTGATCTATTTTTATGCGAGTGGCCTGTTTTGTTTTCCTCTACGTGTGACAACCTTGTTAAATCTACATGGAAATGCATTAAAAACAGTATTTAAATGGCTTCATGAAATTAATATCCTGTACCAGTGGCAATTCAGATTCAGATTATTTTATTGTCAAAACTTTTTTAAATGTACTGTAACACGGTAGCAGACAGGGGTAGGTGGAAGGTGCAATATGGTTGTACAATTAATCAAACACAGTCAACTAGCTTTAGCTCCCCGCTGGACAATGGTCAGGGGCATTTATTTAAGCAAAACAGAAAATTAAGAAAAACAACAAAATCATACTGGCTCCCATTGGAGCACTTAACCTCTTAAGCCCGATGGGTCCGGTACCGGATCCAAAATGACCTCACGCCATAAATCCATCTCTACAGACTGTATGAATTAATGTTTCGTATTTTTTTTCAAATGTAGCCAAGAGTAAAGACCCTAACCCTGTCAAAACAGCAGTCATGTGTATATTTTCAGCAATCCGTTTGTTTACCAATACTGTAGGTTAAAGTGTTATTAGTGAAATTCGTTTTGGGAAATCTATTCAGAAACTAGCGAATATCGACGCTAAGAAATGCGCGTCACCATTTTATTTGTAGTCATATGAGGGAGAGGAGACCCAGGGCTTTCGATGGCCGTTGGAATTTCGAAAAATTACAATACCCAGCTCAAGCGAGCTGTCAATCATATGACTTGTGGATTAACTTTTTTATTTATCTTATTTTTCTGGATTATCTGCCACAAACCTGAACATTATTGGCATAAATTAGAACACAGTTAGTTTATCTACCTTTCTGTGAACGTCTAGCAAAAAACGGCGCTGCAATCTGATGAAAAATGGAGGAGAAATGTACATAATAAAAAATTAACTGTACTTACAGTAGATTTCATTCACGGTTTGTGAATCACGCCTGGTGATACTAAATCCAGATTGAACTCTGCTATTGTAAAGGGGAAATTTGGCCCGATAGATGTGCGACTTGGCTATAATAAGGTCATTTATAGGCCTGATATTCTATATTCTATAATCATATTTCAAATTGCATGTGTCTGGATGGCAGAATTCAGTACTGTATCTACAAAACCTTCTGTAGAATCCGGGAAACACATTTGTGTTTATATGCAGGCTATATAATGCATTATAGCAGGCGTTTCAGGTCTAAATGGGTTAATCATATTCCCTTTATTCATTTGCTTCGATTTTTTTGTACACGTGATCTCAAGAAGGTGCTGAATGAGCTCAGACATTTAAAAAAAAATATTTTAGGAAGATTTTAGCATGGTGTTATTCACTGTCAAAGATGAAAAAAGACACAATATTTCTGACACTGGGAATACATTCCCTGAGATCCATAGTCAAGTCAAGTCAAGTCTGAAAATAGGGCTAGGGCTCAAGAGGCTAACTACCTTTACTGTAGTCCAGTCCCTAACTAGGCCGGGCCGCTGTCTGGCTTACCGGTTGTCAACTCACGGTTTTAGATGTCTCCCAACAGCTCTCTCACTCGCCATTCCAACTCTGAGGTTCTTTGTCTGTCCTATTTGAGAGGCATGCTGATTGCTTAATTGGGAGACAGCTGTGTGTGTGGGTCTGCATGTGTGAAGCTGTGAGTCCTCTTCTCTCCATTGGGAGGAGCCAATAGGCAGGAACATAGAAGCCATATATCACCATTCCCCTCAGCCCTTTACACTACAGTACATACATTTAGAAAAAAGTGAGATGCTTGTTTTCCCCGGCTCCTCAACCGTAGTAGATTTATAAACAACAATACACAATGATCTATACAATCTATACAATACAAGGCATATGTTTCTTTTTTACAAGGTATAAAACAGCAGATAAAATATATATATAAATAAAAGGTTCTACAGTGTAAGGAGCAGCAGTGTGTGTGTAATAAGTGTGCTTGTGTGGTGTGTGCTCATGTGATAATTTAGAGTCTGTCTGCCAGTAGTCTGTTTGCCGGTGGAAGTAGCTGTTCTGTGTTCTCTTGGATGTGTGGACCTGAGACTGTGGTACCGTCTGCCAGACAGCATGAGCTCAAACAGTTTGTGGTTTGGGTGGCTGGGGTGTCGGTATCCTGTGGGCCTTGCTGAGGGATGGCTCTGTGAATATACTATACTGTCTATTGTCACGGCTGGACGTACTGAACCCAAAATGCAGAACACAGACAATGCAGACAGGTCATGGTATAACCCAAATAACGGGTGAGTTTATTTATAAGAATGGTCGAGTATACATGCAGGTGTAGGTCATCGATGAAGGAGGTACTCTTACAGTCCAAGGCTTACGTGGCGCAGGGTAGTCAGACAAGCGAGGGGTCGTAGATGAGCACTATGAACTAAGACTGACTGATTCAGATTCAGATTCAGATTCCTTTATTGAGCCATTTGTGTAAAACACATTGGTAATTGTTGCAGCAATACAGTGTATGCATTCTTTCTTTTTTCACAGTAAACAAACACCAACACAGACAAGAAACGAAAACAGTGCAGTGGGGGATTAATCAATAAATAAAATACATATATATATATATAAAGTGAAGTGTGCAGAGATCCAGTACGGACTAGTGCAGTGCAGTCAATGTCATTGTGCCAGTGTCACTTGGGGGCAGAGGGGGGGGGGGGGGGGGGCCTGAGGCATTGATCAGCCTGGCGGCTGAGGGGAAGAAGCTCAGTCTGTGTCGAGCTTTCACAGCCTTTGGGATCCTCAGCCTTCTCCCAGAGGGGAGCAGGGTGAAGAGGCTGTGACCGACGTACTGAACCCAAAATGCAGAACACAGACAATGCAGACAGGTCATGGTATAACCCAAATAACGGGTGAGTTTATTTATAAGAATGGTCGAGTATACATGCAGGTGTAGGTCATCGATGAAGGAGGTACTCTTACAGTCCAAGGCTTACGTGGCGCAGGGTAGTCAGACAAGCGAGGGGTCGTAGATGAGCACTATGAACTAAGACTGACTGATAAACACGAAGTTACGATAATGATGATGATCTGCACCAGGTCTATGTGACTTACTTGACTTAAGCCTTTGCACTCCCTGCGGAGCATAGGCCACTGACGATTGCTTTCCTTGTTGCGCGTTTTTTGGCCTCCCGAACGATGTTGTGCCATCCCAGTCCAGCCTCTTTCATTTCCCCTTCCCAAGAACGGCGGCAGGTGTTTCGAGGCCTGCTGCGTTTCCTCTTTCCAGGTGGGTTCCATCGTAGGGCTTGCCGGGTGATGTTTGTGTCTTCCTTTCTCAGGGTATGGCCTATCCACATCCACTTTCTCTTCTTTATTTCTTCTGGCGGGGGTAGTTGTTTTGTGCGCTCCCACAGGTCCATATTTGTAATGACATTTGGCCATCTCACTCTTAGAATGCGGCGGAGGCAGGAATTTATGAAGGACTGTACTTTCTGCTTCAGCCCTACAGTTGTCTTCCAGGTCTCCGAGCTATACAGGAGGACTGATTTAACATTGGAGCTAAAGATCCTCAGCTTTGTGTTTGTTTTTATTTCGCGAGACCTCCATACTCGACCAAGTAGGTTGTATGCCGTTCTTGCTTTTCCGATTCGCACTCTGATGTCTTCTTCTGTGCCACCCACTGTATCTACTACGCTCCCAAGGTAGGTGAAGGAGTTAATTTCTCCGATGGCCTCTCCCTCAGGTCTATGTAGGGTGGCGTAATCAGCAAGCAGCTGCTCCTCTGGTTTATCCACACCTGACCATGTGCCTGTAATTAGTGGAGGGAGAGAGACAGTAGACAGGCAGTGACAGAGTGTGACATCTATAGTGGTAGCTTGCATCCGCAGATCTTATTTTTTTGTCAATGTGTTTTTATTACAGTTTTTTTAGACGTTACAGTAGACATTACAGACGTAACAAACATACGCATATAAACAAAACCAAAACCAAAAAAACTTCATATTACAAAATCATTACTATACAGAGTCATTATTTCAGGAGGTGAGAGACATAGTCAACCGTTCCACATAAGAAATAAAGGGTTGCCACACCACATCAAACTTTCCACTTGATCCCCGCAATGTGTTACGCTCCCCCCGGTCCTGCTTCACAACTCCCATCTGTCCATGGACATTCCCCCCTCCCGAACTATGTCTTACAACCACCAGGTGGCCTAGTTCAGTTGGTTCATCTTTGTTGTCTTGTATTTATTAATTTCCTTTCTGTCATCACCAATCTGTTGTTTGTTTATCTGCTGTCTGTGCTGTGCCCCATTGTCTAGTCTAGTTTTGTCCCCCTTGTGTCTGTATCTATGTGTTGTTTGGTCTCGTCATGTTTCAGTATATTAACCCAGGTTGTTATGTCTTTTTCCACCCAGCTGTGTCTTGTTTCCAATTACCCTCATGTGTCAATTAGTCTCTGTATTTAAGTGTTGTCTGCCCAGCCTTCCTTGCTGGGTCATTACTCCTGTTTCCCTTGTTCTGTTCACCCCATGTGCTGCCTACCTTGTGTACCTCCCGTGAAGCTTCCTGTATTTCCCTGTGAGTCTGTTCATGTATATCTTGTCCACATTTTCCAGCTTGGCTGAGTCACAAATCCACCTGCCAAATAAGGGAGGGCGATCGTTTTTCCAGTTCAGAAGAATGAGACGCCTTTCTTGTGCTTTTGGTAGATACGAATCCCCAGAGAGAACACCAAAAAGTCCCAGGAAATGACATGGTTCAAGTACCTGACCTGCAAGCTCCGAGTAGAGCTCAAATATGGAGGACCAGAAAGCTGCTAGGCTAGGACATGACCAAAATGTGTGATACAGACCGCTTGTAACAGATATTTACTTGAGTAAAATCATGGAATTAATGTAGAATCAACACAAAGAAAGTATATTTAGATTCAAATACTTTTTTAATAGCTTTCTTTGATATTTGAATACAGTTTATCTCCTGTGAAATACAAATGTTCAAGAATAACTGAAATAAAGAAATAAAAACAACCCAGGCCTATGTTAAAGTGCAGAAGAACAGGCAAAGATACTGCAAAGAGAGTTCAGAACGTTGAACATTTTTCACTCCATAGAGACAATTTGGCTTATCAGGGGACAAAGAAGCTTGCTTCTTTTGAACGATGTGGCCTTGTTCAACTTTCAGACTGACATAGAGGTGAGGTGTGTGTGTGTGTGTGTGTGTGTGTGTGTGTGTGTGTGTGTGTGTGTGTGTGTGTGTGTGTGTGTGTGTGTGTGTGTGTGTGTGTGTGTGTGTGTGTGTGTGTGTGTGTGTGTATGTATCTATACAGTATGTGTGTGTATCTATACAGTGTGTGACTGTGTGTGTAGCTATACAGTGTGTGTGTATCTATACCGTGTGTGTGTATGTATCTATACAGTGTGTGTGTGTGTATCTATACAGTGTGTGTATCTATACCAGGGGTGGGCAATTATTTTTCCCGGGGGGCCGAATGAGCAACTGAAAATATGTTGGAGGGCCGGGCCAAAATTCCAAACTCAATTATGCATAATATACATTTTATTTCTATATAAAAAGCAGTAAATGGCATTGTTTTGACCCCTGGTAAGAGTGTATGTTATTATTTGGCAATTAAAAGGTGAGGTTAGCTTTCAAAAATATAATTTATTCAAATAGAATTTATTTCCAAAATGATAAACAAAATGTGAAACATTAATAACAAAGGGCATGTATGAAAAAGTGCTATACAAATAAAGTTATTATTTTGAGTTTCATATACTATTGAAACAAGGATTTTCTTAGCTTTCTAAAGACATCACATCATCTTATAGCCAAAATAAACAAGACATGTCACTGAACTGTGTAAAGAAACGTGTCCCAGTAGCCTTTTTTACTCTACATGCCTATATTAAACATTTAATGTTTTCAGAACTGTGCAAAAAAAAAGAAAAAAAAAATCAAGTGTCCCATTTCACTTGTTATATTTCCACATTTTAGTGTTCTTCAACTCTTTTTTTTTCATTCAGTGTGATAAATCCAGTCTCTGTTGAGCTTTAACAAGTCCATCAAAGTCAGGTTGCATGTCTGAGGTGGAGATGCGAAGCACAGCTGCCAGATGTTCATCAGTGAGAGAGGATCTGTACCTGGACTTGGTAAACGTCATGACTGAGAATGTCTGTTCACATATAGGTGGATCCAAAGAGAACCAACATCTTCTGAGCATGTCTCCTCATGTTTGGAAAGTTCTCCTCCTTGAGAGCAGAGTAGAACTCTAGCAGTGATGCTGACTTAAAGTGCTCTTTCAGTAGTGAATCAGACTGCAGGTCAATGAGTTCAAGCTGAACATCAGTGGGTGCACTATCAACACTGCAGGTAAAGGGAGAGGAAACCAGCTGCATTTAATCCTCAACCTTTTTGAAATCTTGAAAACGCCTTGAAAATTCATCATGCAGTGCTCCCAACATGGATGAGTACCTGTGCCGGTGATCAGCTGATGGTTTGACTTCTTTCAGGGTTTTCATGTGTTTGAGATTGTTGCTGCCTAGTTGCCTTGAAATTAATTGCAACTTTGTCATGAAGGCTTTCACATGGCTATGCATTTCATGAGCAAAAATGCCCTTGCCCTGCAGTTGTGTGTTCAGTAGGGATGGGTACCGTTCACATTTGAACCGATACAGTACCGGTACCTGTGAATCGATACCGGTACCCAACGGTACCTTTTTTTGTACTTTAGTCTCTAAAAATGTAATCTACCTACCTCAGTTGTGAAAAAAGAAATCCAAACTTCAAATAACCACACTTTCGACAGTTTTCGGCTTGCCCCGACTGCTTTGTTGTTGAATCAAGTCAAATCCTAGGTAAGCGTATATTGTGCGTGTGAACGTTGACATGAAAAGAAAAAAGTTAAAAAAAAATTAAAAAGAAATATAAAAAAAAATTATATTTTTTTTATTTATTTTTTATTTATTTTATTATCATGTAATCTTTCGCAGGCCGGTCAGAATCATCCCGCGGGCCGGATACGTGTGTGTGTGTGTGTGTGTGTGTGTGTGTGTGTGTGTGTGTGTGTGTGTGTGTGTGTGTGTGTGTGTGTGTGTGTGTGTGTGTGTGTGTGTGTGTGTGTGTGTGTGTGTGTGTGTGTGTGTGTGTGTGAATCTGAGCTCTATTCAGATCAGTAGGTTTTATTCCTCCCTGAAGGTCATTTATATCAACGATCAATAACATAACATGCAGACAGTAATTTTGTGCACAGAGGTTTGTGCACGAGTGGGCTCTGTGTGTTTGAGAAGGAGGGAGAACGAGAGTGAGTGTGTGTGAGTGTTCATGTATGAACTACAAGTAATATAAATCATATTAACAACAAAAATGTGTTAGATGATTTTCAAAAAGGTGCATGAGTCAATACAAAAAAGAACAGGCAAAAATACTGTAAAGAGAGTTCAGAACGTTGAACATTTTCCACTCCATACACAGTAAATTTAGCAGAGTAAATTTTACTCAAACTGAGTACATTCTACTCAAACTGAAGAGAACACACACACACATACAGAAAACACACAGAACAGGGGGAAAGGGAGTGAGAACACACACACAGAACAGGGGGAGAGGGAGTGAGAACACACACACAGAACAGGGGGAGAGGGAGTGAGAACACACAGAACACACAGGTGGACACAGACATGGAGAGAGAGAACACACACACACGAGAGAGGAGGGAGAAACAAGAAAGAAACAATTTACCTGCACAGTTCAAGTAGTTCCTCCAGCTTTTGCAGTTTGGCAAGCTCCTGTTCAGTCACCATGGCAATCTTGCTCTTTTGCTGCACCAGTGTAGTGGTCAGTGGAGACTTGTTTCTCCGGACCGCTTGACCATCTCCAGGGTGGAATTCCATCTTGTTGCAACGTCCTGGGCGAGTGATTCTTGCTTATGTCCGTGTGCAACTTGCTGCTCCTTTAATCCCTGGGCGTTTGATGGACTATGTTTGAAGTGCCCGACAATCTTGCGACATTTGGCCAGAACACTTTCCAAATCCACTGTTGTTAAGGGAAACTGTGACCGTTCTTTGCAGACTGTGGGCCGTGCAGGGCAGGTGTTCAAATGGGAGTAGTAGAGCGGCTGCAACCATGTTACGCGCACTGTCAGTGCCAAGTGGTTAACTTCTCCTTGATTTCCCATACATTTGCAACCTCCAGAAAATGGTCAGTGCAGTGTCGCTCCTCTCTTCTACTCACAGTTAGCGCAAATGACTGCAGAGTAATTTTTTTATCAATAAAATGTGCTGTGACGCCCAAGTAGTTGTCATTATTCACAGAAGTCCAGTTGTCACCTGTGAGATATGTCTGCTGCTTCCTCAAGCATGTTCATCCACAGAGCCCTCTCATCCTCATACAAAGTGTGTATTCTTGACACTATGGTTCCTCTCGAGGGTGGATTATAAGAAGTATCTCCCGATGCCGCTCGAATAACCTCTCTCAGTCCGTCATTTTCAACTATGTTAATTGGCCGGCAGTTTCTTGCTATCCACATAACCAAGGAGTCGGTTACCTTCTCACTGGCATGTTTAGTTAGCCCACAAGCACCACACTCCATCAGCGTAGATTGGCGATGCCCCGTGGAGGTAACTTCAGCATGTTTTGCTTTTAGATGATACGCCAAAGACATACTACTCCGAGTCCTATGGTAGTTAAATTCAGCTTTGCAAATTGCGCAAATTGCTTTAGATTTATCCAACGAGCCGTCGGGCAACTTTTTAAACTGAAACTTTCCACCTAAAAGTCCGCCTTTGTCCATCTTCGCGCCAGTGACTGTCCTCTAACCAGGCGGCTTGCTCTATCTAGTTTGGCTGCACACGCGACCGGAAGTAAACAAAACTGCGCTAACGGCGGGAAAAAGAATTTGACAGTGATATGCGCAGCATATTTGCGAGTGCTCTCGTTACTGAGGAGAGGATGGCCCGCGGGCATTTCTATAAACATTCTGATATTTTGATGGAAGGGATGGGAAGGGGGGATGGCCGTTTTAGAAGGGGGATGATATTGACTGTTTTTATTTCAGGGGGGATGCCACACCCCCCCCCCCCCCCCCCCCATCCCCCCTCAACTCAAGTACTGGTCATGGGTGTACAGGGAGTAGTGATGATTCTGTGATGAGGATCAGGGGGTCAGAGATGTTGGAGCCCATCCTCACCACCTGTCGCCAATCCGACAGGAAGTCCAGGATCCAGCTGCACAGGTTGGGGTTGAGGCCCAGGTCTCAGAATTTGGTGTCTAGTATGGAGGGGACTATGGTGTTGAAAGCTGAGTTGCAGTCTATGAACAGCTTCCTCACATAGGTGTTGGGTTTGTCCAGGTGCATGAGGGCGTTGTGAAGGGCAGTGTCTATTGCGTCGTCTGTGGATCTGTTTTGCCGGTTATGGCCATTATGCCTGCCATAATTTCTTCACATACTATGGAGTATAATATGCATGACACTTTGTGTTCTGTCAAAGAGCCTGGAAAGCATGATAGCTATTTAACTATAACTTATTTTACTATATTGCAGGTTTTATTAGTTTTAGTTGTATTCATTTTATTATCCTATCCACCTGACTGTCTTTCCTCTTCTCATTGGTGCAGCATCATCAACTTTGCCAGGAGGGGTACACTTGGACCTACCCAATTGAGCCAGCTGTCCCCGCCCTCTACTCCCTCAACTCCTGAAGCCGCCCCGCCCTGTCTGAGGAGCTGAGCGAGTATAACCACAACACAGAATGACACAGCTCCAAATCCCAGGAAGTCTTTCTGACTTCACACAGCTTCTCAATAATAGACTATGACATTTGTACTGTATGTCTGACCATTGCAAGACAAGGCATATACTGTAGGATAATTGAATTGGTTTATATGTGAAAATAATTAATACATGTCTATTTAAAATGCTTTAAAAAGATGATCTATTAAAGGACATAATTTTTTAATAGAACATAAAGGTGAAGATACAATATATCTATAGTTTTCAAACTATTTTGTTGCTATCTGACAGCATGTGGAAAAACTAGGAAGCTACAATAAACTGACTAGGGAAGTCTTTCCCTTTATGATGTGCAGCATTTTAATGAATGAATGAGTATCAGGCCCACTTGACTAAACAGGGGCATTTTATTCTGGCCTAGGCCTAATACCCAAATAGTTACTATAGCAATCCTAGCCTTTAGCTGCATTATGGAACCCCATTAATAGGCCAAATCAAAGGACCACCTCCCCATAATTTCCATTGATACATTTACTTTAAGTATTAATGCTGTGTTTGAATGCTTGAAATAAAAGGGTTGATTCCTTTGTAAGGAGTGTGTTGAAAAAAGCAGTCAAAACAATATGACATTGTACATATATGTGCAATAATAATGTGATGATAATAGTGCAATAATCGTACCTAATCCCAATTGTGTTAATTTGAGTTTGCAACTGTTTTAAGATGTTTATCTTCAGTGATAGCAAATTAACAATATTCATGAATATTCTAGAGCTGCAATTATTGATTATTTTATAATTGGATATTGTATTAAATGCTATTTGAATAATCTATTATTTAAATAGTAATAATAACTACACAATTCCGTGAAAGTGCGCCACTGACTGTACTGTGGCGAATGGTGTCTGTAAGACAAGTGATATGTGAGATATGATCGGGGCGGGGCAAACATAGGCCAATGAAAAAGGATTGCGATGCTGAGTCCACCCCACCCGCAAGTCTCTAGGACAAAGATATTAATGGTATGGGTGTGGCTTCAGAATTGGAGCATGGCTTCAAAAGGGGCGTAATTAACCTATACCAATGAATGCAAACGTCTGTACTGAGTTCGTTGACACTTCCCATAAATCTCTATGACAAACGATCCATGATATATGAAAGGGGTGTGGCTTAATAATAGGGAGTGGTTAATCTGAATTTAGAAGTCTGTACTGAGTTGATTGACACCTCCCATAGGCGTGTGTGTGTGTTTCTCCCAGTGAAAGTGTAAGAGGCTCATTCATGTGCCTGTCCCTTTAAGTGAATGTTTATTATATATATATATTTTTTTTTGCATGCAACCCCTCTGCCAGCCTTAATTGATTCAAATATTAACGAACACTCTCAAGCCTCAATGCATTTTAATGGGGAGGTGCATAGCTAACTGAGGGGTGAATTCACAAAGAATGGATTGCACTCCCTCTTACTACTGCAGGCCCATTTAGAAAATTCCTGAACTTGAATTGACATAGGTGTGTGATAAATTATTAGTTAGTGGGTATGTTAAAGTACCTCGTATATAGTACTATTTTGAAGATAACAACTAGGGCTTTCAAATTATATAAAATATGTGTATAATAATCATGATTATTATTGTCATTATTCTTCATACACAGCAAATATTTTTGTTGAACTTGAAATTCAACAAACAAAATCATTTTCAACCACTTTACTTACTTGGGATTAGAAATATTTGAATGTATGGAATTTAGACAATGTTGTGGGCAATATAGAACAGCTGACAGATTAGAAATATCATCTATTGTTCAAAAGTTATGAATGAATGAATGAACTAAAAATAAAAAATGTAAATCTTCCTCCATGAATACATTTATTTTGTTATTACTATTATTTATATAATAATGTAATGTGTGTGAAAATGTTTATTCAAACTTACTCTGTTCTCTTCCTCGAGGTACCAATGCTCTCTGCTCTCTCTGCCAGCCTCACAGCGTCAGCTCCTTGGTCCAGGGCGCGTGTAAAACTTCCGCAACGGATTTAGTCGGATTCCGGTTTCCGGGTTCGCCTGATTGGCCACTAAGCCCACGTGACCCTACGCTAGCACGCCCGCCTTACCCCGCTTACGCCTGAGAGTCACACAGCTAGCGGCAGCCAGAGAGCCTTGCTACTACTAGCCGAGTGATGAATGAAGCTCTATCTGTTTCACCTAACAGCACTATTGCTCCGTGATCATAGCCATCCATCTCTAAAGCTAACCACTATTTGTAAAAGCCACAACCACGTTACCATATGTAATAATGTAAAATCATTGTGTCGTTGTACAAGCGGCACGGTGGTGTAGTGGTTAACACTGTCGCCTCACAGCAAGAAGGTCCAGGGTTCGATTCCCGCTTGGGGACCAGGTTTCCATGATGCCAGGTACCCAGGTGGGGTATCTCCCAGGCCTTTCTGTGTGGAGTTTGCATGTTCTCCCCGTGCTCGCAAGGGTTTCCCCCCCGATAAGATAAACCCAATGGAAAAACATGCACAACAACAGATCGCTAACGCTGTGGTGTCCTTGACGAAGACGGACAGGAGCACTTGGATTGGTCCCCTGGCGCGGCCCTCGCCGACGCCTGTCTGCTCCCGGCTGCCCTTGGGGGGAAGGACGACGGGATGGGTTAATCGCAGAGACGAATCGCATCGGCGATCCTACAAAAAAGACAATGCATGCGTGTGTGTTCCGGTGTGTGTGTGTGCTAACCGTGTGTGCTAATCGCTAAAACGTTGAGGATAATTGCATGCCAATTAAAGACCTCTGAACAGGTCCTGCATTATTATATATTATATTGTGTATACACCGTTAGAAGCTAACGTAGCTTAGCTTGGTAGCTATTGTTGTGCTAATGCCATACCACGACACCCAGCTTGTTAGCCAGCATGAATGCCCGATGTAGAAGGCATAGACGCAGGTCGCTTGTTGGCCGGCATGAGTGCCCGATTTTGGGGTGGTTCTCTCCTCTTTGTGTGCCTTTGTCCTTGCGGGTGTTCTGCCGGGGGAGCTTGTGGACGCGACAATAGTGGTGGTTGTAGGGTGTTTGAGCTTGTAGCGCTAGTTAGCTCATAGCTATCGTTAGCTTCTAACGGTGTATACACAATATGTACAACGACACAATGATCAAACACCTTATAAATACTATTGTCATGTCCATAAGTTCCCTGGCAGAATACTTGTGAGGACAAGGGTATACAAGGAGGAGAGAACCATTTTAAATCGGGTATTCATGCTGGCTAACAAGCTGGGTAGCTATGAGCTAACTAGCGCTACAAGCTCAAACACCCTACAACCACCACTATTGTCGCGCCCACAAGCTCCCCCGGCAGAACACCCGCAAGGACAAAGGCACACAAAGAGGAGAGAACCACCCCAAATCGGGCACTCATGCCGGCCAACAAGCGACCTGCGTCTATGCCTTCTACATCGGGCATTCATGCTGGCTAACAAGCTCGCTGTCGTAGTATGGCGTTAGCACAACAGCACAACAATAGCTACCAAGCTAAGCTACGTTAGCTTCTAACGGTGTATACACAATATGTACAACGACACAATGATTTACATTATTACAAATATGGTAACGTGGTTGTGGCTTTTACAAATAGTGGTTAGCTTTAGAGATGAATGGCTATGATCACGGAGCAATAGTGTTAGGTGAAACAGAGACTAGCTCCGTGCGGCTAGTAGTAGCAAGGCTCTCTGTTTCCTGCCACTACCTGGCCTGTGACTCTCAGAGCCCCACGCTGCCCTGTAGCGTCTATTCGTGGCGTAGATAAGCGGCGTAGATAAGGGGGGCGTAATAGCGTAGGTCAGTGGCCAATCGGAGCGCAAAACTCGAACGCGGAAGCACGAATTGTTTGGGCTTCGAATAGACGCGGCTGGGGGAGTGGACCTCATGTTGAATGCCCAGTCAGACTGCCCACGCTCTGGGTAAAAAATCACTAGAGCTCGGTGATTTTCAAATGAGCTTTTTATAAGTGAAAACATTACCAAAAAAGTTGCAAAAACATCACAGAAGCACTATAGACTGTCATACATACAATTTTACCAACAATTACGTAGACAATGTACTTACGTCGTCGTTTGAAACTGTGTGAAATAACTTATTTGCTGGCGAATTTTTGTTCATAGACCGGGCGCTCTGGATCAAATTGGCAAAAGGTTAGTCTGTCACTCCAACAGCTCTTATATAGACCATGTAGGGTCATGCGGAGTGATACTTCTGTCGAATCACCTCACAGAAGCCCTTTAATTTTTCTTTTTTATAATGGTCTCGATCCGCGGAAAACCCACAGCGCTGTGTTCAATCGCTTAACATGGGAATTTCCGCACCACCCGTGGTCCCGTCGAAAAAGAAAAGGGATAACTGCAAATACACTTTTTATAAAAACATCGTTACTAGTGCTGTCAAACGATAAAAATATTTAACTCGATTAATCGCATGATTGTCCATAGTTAACTCGCGATTAATCGCAAATTAATCGCATTTAATTTTTTTTTTTTTTTACCTTAAACGGATATTTTTCAAGTTCCAAGTTTTAATACTCTTATCAACATGCGAGTCAACAAATGCTCGCTTTATGCAGCCATTTAACACAAAAGGATGACCCTCATGCATTGCAAATTTGCATCAAATTCAAAACAGTGATGCACAAAATAACTTAAAAGAAAATAATAATAATAGGGGAAAGAAAACGTTAGGAACTTGTTACATTCACACACACAAGGGCTGATTAATCACACACCCCCTCTCTCCCTCACACACACACTCTCCCAGCTCTCTTTCTCTCTTGCCCCTTCCTCATCTCTCTCACCCCCCTCTCTCTCTATATCTCTCTCACACACACACACACACACACACACACACACACACACACACACACACACACACACACACACACACACACACACACACACACACACACACACACACACACACACACACACACACACACACACACACACACACACACACACACACACACACACACACACACACACACACACACACACACACACACACACACACACACACACACTTCAGAAACAAACATAGTATCAATGAGAGCATCAATAATACACCTGAGTGAAGTCTAGTAAAAAAATAAAAATAAAAAAATGTTTTTTTTAGTTAATCTTGAGTTAAAAAGAATAGTGGCATTAATAGAATCGGGAGTTAATGCGTTAATATCGCGTTAACTTTGACAGCCTTAATCGTTACGCTTTGTCAATTGACGGATGCCCGGGGGCGAGCCCCGACATGAGCGCCTGCACGAGCGCCAGACACGAGCACTGTTTCCAGGCTATTATTTCAGTAGCCTCGTGGCTCATTGAAATGTTTGCTGAAGCTACAGTAAACAGAATCACCAAATATCACTGCAAAAACATTTCACAAACACTAGAAACTGTCGGAAACTGAACGAATGCTATAATATGTCCAACACCTATTTTGATTGAAATCACTACTTACACGCTTGTCTCAAAATGCACGCTCCATGCTTTGTCCCTGTGAATAATTCAGATTTTCCCCGCTCCCTCTCCAAATGTCAATAGTGACTTTCTGACCAATCCCAGGCAGCCGTCTTTGGGACTTCCGGAATAATTAAGGTGTGAGCCTAGTCTGCATGACAACAGCCCTTTTCCAGCTCTGGCGCGGCAAGCAGTTGGAGGAGGGCTGTGTGTGATTTGTACCCGCTATTTCCTCCATCTTAACTCATTGGCGGCCAAACCTGACATTTCTCGGGTTTCGTCGCCAACCGTTGAGCGCCATACCCAAGTGTTCTCGGGTTTTGATCCTTTGATCTTTTTCCTTTGATCCCCATTCTAAACACTCGTGCGGACCTCCCTGTGTCTCCCTTGCACCGCTGCCTACGTTAAAATTGCAATGCAGATCGAATCCTGCCAGGTGACAGTATCACCTACCTTTTGAACTGGGGGTCTAGTCTCTGGGTATCTCTCTCTCTGTGCTCTCTCTCTGTGCAATCCCTCCCCCTCAAAGTGAATCAGCACATAGCAATCTGTCGGAGATCTGATCGCCTGAACCTATTGTTTCCCATATTTTAGCCGTGCCCAATGCACACGAATAATTGCGATCGTGATGGGATTACTGGATTTATAAATTTTGGAGTACCTTCTGACTAGGTAAGGTCTATTCTAGGTATATTTTACCGAACCTAAATCATGCTTTTGTGTCGATCACAGCGTCGTCTTTTACCGAACCTAAAACATGCTTTTGGTAACGATGCAGCTTCGTAAAAAGACCCCCCCCCCCTTGATGATTTTGTGAAGAAACATCTATATATGGTATATACCTTTGATTTGGTAATAATATAGGTTTCAGGCGGGCAACCCGAACGATTTGTGAATTGGAGACGTCTGAGAGACTGAAGCCATCTAGAGGCATGTAACTAGGACCAGTTGGGTTTTGGTGTAACCTGATTAACGACACACACACAAACACTAGTTTCATGTGACAGACATTATCACTCACTCACTCATCACACACACACACACACACACACACACACACACACACACACACACACACACACACACACACACACACACACACATCAGAAAACCACTCAAACAGAGACAAAGAACCGGTTTACCCAGTAGGGAGGCGAATCCCATGAGGAGGGGCAGACCCAATAGTTTAGAGAAAAACTGCATATAAGCCACTTGTACTTGAGAGTAGGACACACTACAGAACCGAGGTGTTTGTGTCACTGAGAGATTCTGATATCCTGTGGACTGCTGTGGAACATTGCCTTGCTGCTGTTTGCCAATAAAACGGACTATCACTTTTGGACCATTCATCCGCAAACCACTTGTTTCCAGTCTTTTCTTCTCCTCAGAACGGACCCAGAATCAAACGTGTCGAATTCAATCACGACAACCGCTATACCAAGAGGTGAATTCACTTCTTTGTACCGTGTCTGTGTCTTTTGAGGATGAGAGTGAGTTTAACCCATAGCACCGCTACTCACCCCAGCCCTTCGTGACTGCGCTTCACGATACCATCCGTTACACTGACCCTCCTTAAACTCACTCCACTCCACCCAAGGCATCCGGGTCAGTCGGCACCATTGTAACGGGTGTGACAACGTCACCACAAACTTCGATGCCCCGAGGGAGTTTCGAACCCGGGTCTCCCACGCCGCGGGCAACAACACAGACCGCTATACCAAGAGGTGAATTCACTTCTTTGTACCGTGTCTATGCGTCTTTTGAGGATGAGAGTGAGTTTAACCCATAGCACCGCTACTCACCCCAGCCCTTCGTGACTGCGCTTCACGATACCATCGCACCGCTACTCACCCCAGCCCTTCGTGAATGCGCTTCACGATACCATCCGTTACACATATAACACGTCATATCTCGCGATCTAGAATAAAATACTGGATTATTTTGGAAAGGGGCGATGTTTAGCGTGTAATAGTGCACAAACTAAAGTATGTAGCAGCAGCGGTCTCACCACAAAGACTCCAGAATGTAGTATACTCCACTATCATATATCAAAATGCCAGTTACGATATGGACCAATCATATCCCATGTGATTCAAATGTGGCATAATGTAGAGAGGTCCTGTGCGGTTAAATGCCTGTGGCACCTCGACTCTCCAATTCTTCATAACCAGCAACTTGTTACGTGTGGGGGTAGTGTGGAGAGGAGAGAGAACCCAATACTGCGGACAAAGATGATGAGAGGCAGAGACGGCAGGATTCGTGTAGATAATGACTCTTTACATGAGCAAGATTACAACAACACCAGACAGGGGAGAACATCACACCAGGGAAGGGAACGACAACAATGACAACACACACCACGAAATCACATTAATCATACTATTAATTATCTGAATTACATTTGTCAACATGTTTAATGTGCCGGCCTGCACCATCTGCTGGTGACCACTAGAGGGTGGTATGAGACCATTGAAAGGAGGTAGAGAATGTCCAGTGTTATTGTTCTCCTTAACCCAGGCCCCCCAGGACCTGGGATCGTAACACAACTACTTGTTGGGCACAAATCCATTCCTCAGTGGGAACATTCCTCAGTGGGAAAGGAAGGGAGTTCATACTCTGGGGGTTATATGATAAAACCGGTCTTCGTGTGTTTCAGGACCTAAGATATTTTTATGATATCCCTGGCGCGTCTTTTTCCCTCTACTTACAACCATTGGAAGCCAGACCCGAGATAAGTCGAGTTAACTCGCCGACGCTTGAGCGCCAAACCCGAGAAAAGTCGGGTTTTCATCGTTATTTCTTTTATTCAATATTTCCATTCATTATCCATCCAGGGAGCCTGGTGTTATCATCTGAGATTGCAAAAGTGCAATACCAGCCGCATCCTACCAGGCGGCGGTATCGAGCACTCTTTGAAACCTTGTGTCTTGGGCTGTGCGTCGATTATATGGGTCTGGGTTGGCTATTTTTTTCCGGGCAAGGGAAGCGGTTATAACGCTCAGATTGAGAAGAAACAAGTACTCCCAATCCATGTTCTGTGGTGGATTATGTTGGCAACACGATGGACATCAATACTTGGAATGGCGATCAGATAATTGGAATATTCTTTTTGGGGTACATCCTAGTCAAGGTAAGGGCTAAATTATATTAATCTTGCGTTGATCCAAGAATGCCTTCATTGCGATCCGACCGTATGTGTGTAACGCTAGTCCGCAATGTATTCCGTTGGTGACGATCAAAGCATCAATTTCATGCATTCATAATGGAACATAATACCTATCATATGCATTCGATTTATTTATTGTAGCGTGTGTAGGGACAAAATGCAAATGCATTTAGTATAATACATGTTGCAGGCTATTACCAGCCTCCCAGGAATTACCCTAGACCACTCTAAAACCATACTTATATTCACCACGGTATAAAACGGGAATGTATGGATGAAAGAATAATTTATTTTTCACATATTGAACAATATACTGTATACTCGATGTCAAATGGGCCATAGTATTGTATCCATAGCTATAATATAGAATATAGTTATAGCCCTGCAAACACTGCCACGTATTCCTATACTTTAGAACGCTGGCCTTTTAACCACACATCACACATATCGCTCCGGCGCTGATTGAGTTAAGATCGGCGCTTAAGGTGCATGGGGTTCCGTGCGCCCAAGCATTACATCCACACCCTTTTGTGAAACTTATTAGAGACAGGACAACCTCGAGAGGGTTTGTCTCAGATTTGTACACATTATTGATCAAATCCACATGTAAAAACTTAACATTATATATAATTTGGCGAGAGGACATCCCGGAATTAGACCCTGAGTTTGACTGGGATGATATTTGGACTAATGTCACATTGGCTTCTCGACGGCGGACTCAGGCTGTTTGAAGGGCAGGGGCGAAAAGAAAAAAAGGGCACATACTGCACAACATGGGACCCCATCAGTGAGCAAAAAGCTACGATGCGTCATTTATGGTGAGATAGTCTTCAAGTTCAAGTTTCAAGTTTCTTTAATAGTTGTCATACAGAAGTACAGAATACTTTTATACAAAATGCTTCTTACTGTTACGCTCCAGAGACTGTGCTAGACAAGATAAGTATGAAATAAAATAGTATAGCATGTAAAATAGAAGTAAAAATAGAGGTCACAGTGTTCAGTATAGACATATGTACAATGTTCGATGCAGAATAGAAGTAACTTAGTTACCATACAATATACAATATACTATGCAATGTACTAATATACAATACTATAGTGCAAAGCAGAAATGGGATGAGGTACAATTTAGGTACAATTTACAGTAAGGTGTACGAGTTGTAGTGCAAATCCTTTACCAATAAATATAAAGTGTGTTTAGGTGATCTAAAGTGTGGAGAGTGCACCATCTCTCTTCCTGATATCATTATTTCCCTCTTGAATATCTCCATCTTCATTGTCTGTACTGTCTTTATCTAAGGTGGAGCAAATAATATTTGTTTTATAATAGTAATATAATTGTACTGTATATAATATTCATACTGTAGCCTACAATGTTATAATTGTATTATAAAAGAATATGTTATAGCACTACCACCACTAGCCCTCTTGCCTTGATTGGAATAAAAAGGGTCTATGGTCGGTCAATTTAAATGTTTAATTCTGTCAAAAATAAGCATTATTGACCATGTTAGCACCAGATTCTCAGTTATAATCCAAACTATGGCTCTGTGAGACAAGCTTGTACATGTATCTAGTAGTGCAGACTTACAAATACATACCTGTATCCTTATCTCCTCCCTTACTATTGTTGCTTTGGACCCAATTTTTCAAAGATTTTTTTAAATTTATTTATATATTTTTTTATAATTCCCCCCCTCCATTTTCCTCAGTTTTTCTCCCATCCCAATGTTAGTCGTTATGCCAATTCCCAATCCCCTTCCTGGTCGCTGCGCACCTACCCCCTACGGTCGAATCCATTAAGCGGTTCTCGAGTTACATGCCGATATGTGAGGCTTGCGCGAAGTACACGGTATTGCGCAAATACTACTCCCGACTCTTGGGGCTCTAGTTCCGTCAATCATTTGGCGATCTCGAAAATGATTGGACAGGGCTGTATCCAATGAGTGTGGCTTTCCAATGATACCCGACCTGGGGATGTACGAATCAGGGATCTAGGTGAAAAGTCACGAGCGAAAACAGGAAGAGAAAAACTGCAGAATTAGTTGACGTCTATGAGAAAACTGAGCTTTTCTTTTGTACACAGTTTACCAAAATCACTCATAATCACTCATTTCTGAACGGATCCTTATGATCTACATAAGTCTTCAGGCTATGGATCTCGGGTGTTTTTTAAGCCTCCATCCATTCTGGGGAAATACTACTTCTGGACTACTACAGAAAAACGAGTTTATCTACAACTCACGTTACTCTATTTCATTAGCAGTAAAGGTGAGTTTTCCTTATTGTATCAGAAACTCCAAAATGTCATCTTTCAAAAAAGACCAGGCTCATGCATGTGGTATAAGTATATATAAAGTATAGGATTTTGTTTTGCAAAAAAAGTATGCAGTCCTCAAAAACGAAAACTAAAATGGCAAATTTTGGGGTTTACTACCACTCTTAAATTAACTTTAAAAAGCAATTCACACTGAACTTTAAAGTGCTAGTATATTTTGTGCAAATAATCCTAAAATAATTTGTACACTTTATTTCTAAATTGAGAACACAGGTTAGCATAGAATCAGCTAAGCAAGGTACCTGTTTAGTTAGCTAGCTACAGTAGTAATACAGCTAGCCTAGGCTAAAACATATACTGCCATCAATAAAAGAACTTGCAGTACAAAGATTGACTTTGTTTTACCAATTATGCATTACTAGTAAATACTAATAGTGTAATGCATAATTGGTAAAAACAAACTCAATCTTTGCTACTTCAAAGAAAGCTTGATGTATTACCTACCTCACACACAGCAGTAGGATGAAGGGTTACATCTCAGACTGCATTAAGCCCTCTGGCATCTGAACATTCAAGAGGGGATGTGTCTAAAACTGAACATTTAAATGGATGGCATATTGTAGTGACAGGGCTGCTCAGAGTTGTAGCTAACACTTGTGTGTGACATTATTTAACCGTCTGGGTCAAGTTTAGACCATTGGAAGGGCACCAATGGGCACGTCCTCTCATTTTCGCCACTCAAAATGCCATTTTAGCATGATATTTTCAGCTGTGGGGGCACATAGTCAAGTTTAACCATTGGAAGGGCACCAATGGGCACATCCTCAGCTCGGAACTAGGCAAAATCTGCATATGGCTCGCTGATAACAAACTATCATTACACATGGGCAAAACAGAGTCCATTCTCTTCGGATCAAATAACAAACTCAGCAAGACCGACGGCTTCTCAGTTACAGTGGGTGACAATATTGTCACAAGGAAAGATGAAATTACCTACCTGGGTGGGTTCCATCCTAGAGGCAAATCTTTCCTGTGACAAAATGGCATCCAATGTAATAAAAAAAAGTCAACCAACGAACTCGATTCTTGTACCGGATCTCTTCTCTGGTAAACAAGAATACCCTGAAGACTCTGGCAGGAGCACTCATTCAAGGGTACTATGACTATGCTTGCAACTCATGGTACCAAAGCACCTCAAAGGCGCTAAAAACAAAATTACAAACATCTCAAAACAAACTGGTCAGACTACTGCTTGACCTTACTCCTAGAACCCACCTCACCCCTGCCCACTTTGACAACCTAGGATGGCTTAGAGTAGACGACAGAGTACAGCAACTTGCAATGGGCCTGGTCTACAAGATACACTACACGACCAAGGTACCTGTACCTGTCAGTGAATACCACGATCACAACACCAGAGGGAGCTCCACAAATCATGTTAAACCCAGATTCGGCTCAAACAAGGGACTAAACACGTTTCGCAATTATGCCACATCAATGTGGAACGCCCTACCCAAAGCTGTAAAGGAATGTGAATCACTACCCACTTTCAAAACCACTCTCAAAGAACACCTACGGGAGGCTGCAATTCGAAACTGGCCCCTGTAAATGTCCTAACCCAACCCCCTCCAACAGGGCCGGACTGGGGAAATAATTCATACCGGGAGATATAGCGCGAAATATAGCCCCAATCAGGCCACTTTTTAAGTGGGGGGTCTGGCGGTCCCCCACCCGGACATTTTTAATTTCCTGCATTCTGGTGAATTTGAGTGCATGTGAATTACAAACTAATGAGCCAACAATTGCTTAGTACAATGTACTGTTATGAACCTCAAATAAAACTGTTGTGGCACTAGCAATGGTACTCTCTCCACCTTAAAAAAGAAAAAAGCAAGAGCACAACATATTTTTTTTTATTTTTTTTTTAAACAAACATAAACAAACATGACAACACACGATAAGATATACAAGCATTAGTTGTCAGTGCACATCCAATGAAATCACATTTTAGTTAACTGTCTTATATAGGATATACCCCTAATACCTGTTATCTAAAAACCTACACACATATGCTCCAGCTCGAACCCCCCCCTCCCGGACCCCACCTTGGATAGTACCTCCATTATCCCTCGCACCTAACCAGACACTACCATTATAAGCTAGCTTTTATTCTCTCCACCACTTCTAACCACATTGACATTTTGGACTCATTGAGACCCAGAATTCTTGCTGTAGATATTTCTTGATAAATCACATCGAGATATGTAAGAAACCAAACTTTCCGGCACATTTTTCCGGTTGAAACCAGCGTGATGCGATCAGCTTTTTAGCTACTGTGATACCCGATAAAACCAATCTCTTTAGCTGTGGATTTACTGCAAACTCAAAAACATCATTCAATAGTAATACCGAGGGGTGTACAGGTATATTCCAAGATACAAGTTTTGATAATTGTTGGGTCACATCTTTCCAGAATGTCTTAACTGGTGGGCAGTCCCTTCGTCCCCATTTGTACATTGGGAGCATTTGGAGTCTTGTTTAAGACCCATTCTGCTCAGTCTTATAGGAGTCAAGTATGTCCTGTGAATATAGTTAAGATTGATTTGTTGATGGTCCGGGTTCCTTGATGTAAGTCGGACATTTGCCCAGGCTCCTTGCCAATCAAAGTCACTTTCCAGGTCTGGTATATCCCTCCTCCAGGCAGAGTCTAGTTGGAGGGTTTCATACGAGGATGTTAGTAATTGAGGACGTGACCCTCTTTGCGCCGCCCCTGTGCCTCAAATAGATTGCTATCAGCTCTATCTTTAATCTTTCAAAATGTTCAGTTGCTATCGCTATTAGCTCTATCTTTAATTTTTCAAAATGTACAGTTGCTATTGCATGCACTCATCTGTGTTCCACTACACACATGAGTGCATGCTTACCAACTGTCCGTCTGCAACACTACTATCACCAACATCTAAGAAGGGAGATCCCCCCTTGAATGGCCCTTCTAAGGTTTCTCTCCTCCACACTGCCTGTGGAGCTTTTTTTCCCCTATTGTTAGGTTTTAGTGAGTTTTTCCTTACCTTCGCGTGGGGTATGTCTGGGAGTGCTTGCATTCTTTCATTTATTTGCATCCATCTAAAAATGTTTGCACCTTATGGTGTTCTTGTTCTGTTCTTGACTTATTGTTATGTTTTCTTCTTGACTTGTTTAAAGAAGATCTGTACGGCCCATGGGGACATTAACGTGTGTTGTTGGGCCCTATAAATAAATTTGATTTGATTTGATTTGATTTGATGATAAAAATCTGAAACAAAACCTCTCGATGTCTCTCTTTCATAGAAGAATTTGTGGTATCTGTGGTGTTCAATTGGTATGTCTAATGGAACACCGTGAGACTTCAAACATAGCCGTAACTGTATGTAAAAAAGCCATGTGGACTTGGTGAGATTACATTTTTTGCATATTTCTCCATAACTACAAAAACCCTGTTTGTTAAAAACATCCCCTAATGAGTGTATGCCTTGCTCTTCCCATATAGGGAATCTTATAGGTCGTTTTTCAATTAAGAGTGCATTGTTATTGAATAAGGGAGTATGATTGTGCCATTTATGTGGGTTAGGATTTTTTTTGTGTGTTTCACGCCATATCCGGATCGCATGAGTAATTATGGGGCCAAATTTCCGTTCACAGTGCTTGATTGGTAGTTTAGTGTATGCTATGTCCTTCAGTCTATGTGGGGCTACTATGTTTTCTTCTCATTTTCTCCAGGATACTAATGCTTGGGGATCAAACCATGTTGTCAATGGTCTTAATGTGTACGCCTTAAAATAGTGGAAAAAATCTGGAAATGCCATGCCACCATCTGCTTTATTTCTCTGTGCGGTGGATCTTTTTATACGTGGTGGTTTGTTATTCCAAATAAATTTGTATGTGGAGGAGTGTAATCTTTTCCAGTAACCCTCTGGAGAGGGTAACGGTAGCATTGAACTGAAGAAGTTGATTCTAGGTAGTACATCCATCTTAACTATTGATATCAGTGCTTGTACTGAGTTTTTAAGTTTTGCCCACCTATCAAGGTCGTCTTTGATTTTGTTTTGGATTTTTGTGTAATTGTGCTTCACCGTTTGTCTTATGGTGGGGAATATTTCCACTCCCAAGCATCTAAAATGTTTTACCATATGTATCTCTCCTGGGAGGGTTATATCTTTTTTTGCAGGGGTGTTAAGTGGAAGGAAAGCCGACTTCGGCCAATTTATCTTAAATCCCGATAAATCACCAAAGTTCTCAATCAACTTGAGCAGATGAGGCAATGTGGTGTTGGGGTTTTGCATGAACAATATTACGTCGTCCGCATATAAACTAATTTTATGTTGTGTGCCCTTGATTACGATTGGTTCTATGGATTGGGATTGTCTTATATATTGTGCTAAAGGCTCTAATGATAGATCGAATAGTCCGGGACTAAGAGGGCAACCCTGTCTGGCTGAGCGTGATACCGGAAAGATTTTGGAGATGATTGTACCTGTTGTAATCATGGCCGATGGGTCTTTGTATAATACTTTAATCATATCAATGAATCCTTTTCCTAACCCCATCCTTTCTAATACTGCCCATAGATACGACCATTCCAGCCTGTCAAAGGCTTTCCTAGCATCCAGGGACAGCATCGCCTTAGGTATGGTGTCATCCTTGTCGGCATCTAGTACATGCAGTATTCGTCTTATGTTATCAGTGATCAGGCGGCCTCTTATGAAGCCAGTTTGGTCCGGGTGAACTAAAGACGTCATATGCTTTTGTAATCTGATGGCTAATACCTTAGAGTACAGTTTGATATCGGTTCCGAGGAGGCTTAAAGGTCTATAACTACCGCACTCGTTGGGGTCTTTGTCTTTTTTAAGGAGGACTGTTATGAGTGCAATATTGTCATTCTTATGGAAGTTCCCCTCCTTGACTGAGTATAAGATTATATTTAGTAATAAGGGTCCAATTATGTCCCAACAAGAAAGGTACATTTCTGATGGGATACCGTCTCTTCCAGGAGCCAATTACCACTTTGCATTTCGGATATGGCCTTCTTGAGTTCCTCTAGTGTGATCGGTGTTTCTAACTGTTTAGCGTCATCCTCTGAAAGTTTAGGGAGAATAATTTGATTAAGATATGTGTCCATTTTGTTTTGATCAAAGGTCGTTTCTGATTTATATAAGTCGGAGTAGAATTCTTTGAATGTATAGTTTATTTTTACAGGGTCTGTTTCAAGTACTTGTTGTGCTCTAATGGTAGGTATATCTGCAAATTTTGCATTAATTTTTAATTGCATGGCTAATAGGTGACTAGGTTTAGAACCTTGGGAGTACTGCTGTTGTCTTGTGCTGCGTATTTGTATTTCCGATTGTTGTCTGTATATGGCATTGATCTCTATTTTTAGTACGTTAACTTGATTCTCTAGTCGAGTTGAGTTGTTGTATTTTAGCGAATTAAATAACGTTGAGTAAAGCGTTTCCAGCTCAGCCAGTTTTGTGCATTGATTCTTGCGCATTTTGGAGGAAAAGCTATCAGTGAAATCTTTGATCATTCCCTTTACCGACATCCATATTATTCTGGGGTCTTGCACCAAGTTTGCATTCTCCCGTTGGAATACTATAAGAGCTTCTTTGAGTTGTGTAATGAATTCCTTGTTATTAAGCAGCATCGAGTTAAATCACCATCTTGGGGCTCGGGAGGATAGTATACCAAATGTTCCTTTAAGGAGTAAATAACAGTGATCTGGGTAACAGTGCGTTGGGTATCATTTCCACTTCATAATTATCAAATAGTCTCTGTGATGCAAAGACATAATCTATTCTGGATAATGTGTTATGTCTCGCAGATCGACAAGAGTACTTTCGGGTCGTGGGATTAAGTAATCGCCATAAGTCATTTACACCTGTAGTCTTCGACCAATCCTTTAATGCCTTAGATTAATTCTTTTGTTAGCTGGAAAAGGCGAGGTAAGATTTGTCCATCCTTGGGTTCCAAATGGCATTAAAATCCGCACCTATTATAAATGAGTAATCGGGAATGTCTAACATTGCATTGGTTAGTGTAGTGAAGAAATCCTCTTCGTACAAATTTGGGGCGTATACCGCTACCAACGCTATTTTCCTGTTCTTGTGTACAATCTTAGCTATAGTTATCCAACCTTCTACATCGGACCATACTCCCTTTAATTCAATATTCAACTTACGTTTAACGACTATGGCTACACCCCGAGTTCTCGTACCAATAGAAGAGTGACTAATATTATGATATGTGTTGTCCGCAACATATTTTTCTATTTACTATTATAATACAGTTAACCACTCTCTCCACCTATTCAAACAAGGCAAGAGCACAATACCATATTCACTTTACTGATGCACTACCCATCAACAGTTAAAATAGCCCTTTACACAAACATTAAATAACAGACCTTTCATTACAATACTATAATAACAGTAGCCACTGCCAGAATAGTGACACATGTATCACGTGTGGTGAGCACACGCATGCATGCACAACGAAGACAGAAGATTGCGTTGTCTCAATCATTTTAACTATAAAATGAGCTCAAAGTATGAGCTCACTGACTGAAATTTCCAACAAAAAGCATCAATTGTCAAATAATATTGATCACATTAACTAGACTAGATGTTTTTGAGGAAATTAGAAAGGGGGAAACAACTTAACCCTTGTGTCTGATCAGATTCTTATTTTTTTTTATAACTTTGCAGTGATTATGTTTGTAGCCAATGTGGCAAAGGTGTGTAATCTTTGAATTATCTTGGAATTATTTTGACTTTCTCTTTCATAAATTGTTTATTCAACTTCAGCCCCAATCATAACCACCACATATTGTTTTTTGTAATGTCAGATTTAACAACTCCTTTTGGGAGTGTGCCATCTGCCATTGCATTCGCCGCCTCCACGGTCAATCAGTTGTATTGCCTGGTCCCGCCTCCACCAATCACAAGCGGCAGCACGGCTCCATTGTGTGTGTGTGTGTGTCCGCGTGAGGGAGAGAGAGTCAGATAGTTCTCCAACTCTGTCGCAGACAGTGAAATCCTGGTTGTTCCCCACCCACCTGGTTATCTAAAAACGATCGCACGGCGCCGCCACAACTAGAAACTCCCGGTGCTCCCGATGGCCAGTCCGGGCCTGCCCTCCAATGTATAGCAAATGACCAAGTATGGTTTTGTCAATATTCCAATGTACAGTTTTGCTTGTACAGTTGTACAGTGTGTGTCACCCACCCACCCACCCACCCCTCCTACCCAACCCCTCACCCCCCCCACCCACCCAACCACCTCCAATGTACAGTGCCCCCCCCCCCCCCCCACCCACTCAACCCCACCCCACCTACCCAACCTCCTTCAATGTACAGTTTCTACGTCAAATGTATATACTCTCTTTTCTGGACTCTTTTTGTATCACAAACAGTACTGTATTTGCAAATCTGGTATGTCATGAATGTATAGATGTAGCAGTACTGTCTATCTGTATGTCGTGTATGTCATATATGTTATGATGAATAGAAAATCGGGGACCCTGATGTAAACAAGACGAAAGTCTTTCTCTGGTCTGCATCCCCTTAACAATTGTATGTATTGAGCTGTACTGTACTGTACCCATTCTGCAATCTGTTAATAAAGTTTTCAATCAATCAATCAATCAAGCAATCCTCTCGCTTTTGCTACTCGAGAGGGCACTTTAGGTTTAGCGTGATGTTTTCAACTGTCGGGGCACATGGTCAAGTTTAAACTTTAGACCATTGGAGGGCCACATCCTGTAGTTTTTTCACTCAAAAGGGCACTTTTGCGTGATGTTTTTCAACTGTGGGGGCACATGGTCAAATTTAGACCATTGGAAGGGCACCAATGGGCATGTCCTCTCATTTTCGACACTCAAAATGGCATTTTAGCGCAATATTTTCAATTGTGGGGGCACATGGTCAAGTTTAACCATTGGAAGGGCACCAATAGGGCACGTCCTCTCGCTTTTGCCACTCAAAAGGGCACTTTAGCGTGATGTTTTCAACTGTGGGGGCACATGGTCAAGTTTAGACCATTGGAAGGGCACCAATGGGCACGTCCTCTAGTTTTCGCCACTCAAAAGGGCACTTTAGCGCAATGTTTTCAACTGTGGGTGGGGGCACATGGTCACGTTTAACCATTAGAGGGGCACCAATAGGGCACCAATATTTCCACTCAAAAGGGCACTTTTGCATGACATTATTTAACCGTGGGGCACAAAAGCACTCAAAAGGGCACTTTAGCACGCGTCTTTCAACTGTGGGGGCACCAGGGGGGGGCAATCACCCCCCCCCCCCCCCCCCCCCCCCGAGTCCGCCAGTGCTTCCCGTAACCCTAATCACCAGCAAATACATTTTCATTATATTCACAGAACATATCTCACACCTAGGAGGTTGTGCACTATGGGGTTGGTGGCCGACTCTCGATGCACTGGCTACTGGCATGTATATGCATATGTTTCGCGATTGCCCACCGGTGGCTCTTTTTTGGAAATCCATGGCAAATAAACGTTCAAACATATGTAGCCTGTCAATTCCACATAAGGCAGTGACGCTACTCCTGGATGATATAACATTACTACCGGCCTCCATACAACAAAAAAGAATCATACTGGCGGGCATTACAGCAGCCAAGAAATGAATAGCCATGAGGTGGAAGCCACCGGAGAAACTAACAATAATGAATTGGACATTAACTTTTTTGGATGTCATATATATGGAGATTTCCACAGCCCGGGTGGTGGGGATTGGGCAATCCAATATTGAATTATGGGTCTCGGTGGCTGAGAGACTGAAGGCCATATTTTAGTGGCGAAGCGGAGTCGGGTGCTGATCATGGGGGGTCTGGGGGTTCTGGGGTGGGGGGGTGTGAATGGGGGAGTAAATGTTTTTTTATGGTGTCTGTGGTAACACAATTTAATTTTTATGTTTTTATGTTTCGTTTTATGGTTTGTTATTTCCGTCATTATTGTTGTTGTTGTTACTATGTCCTCTGAACTCCTGTTTATTGTTTCAGCTGCTACACTCTACGTTTTGAACATTTCGCAAGTCATTCCAAGTAGCAAAATGTACCAAATTGATTAATAAAGGTCACTTTCACACCTATAGTTCTGTAGACTCTGTGCAATTCAGGGGTGAAGTTTCAACATTATTGCATTTTTTATTTGTTTTGGTTAGCTTTCACACTACACTTTGTCAAGCTCCCGAATCCATGTCCATCGCAAGGTAAGAACTTATGTAGACAAAAACATAATGTGATCTCCTACCTTGACTTGCACAAATGTCATGAAATACTATACTGTACTGTACATTTTCCAATTCACTGTCAGTAATTATTTATGTGCCAGTGTCTCCTGAATCATGCATGCAAGGTATTTGTTTAGTATCACAACATTATTTGGCTTTTTAAAATTTACCAGCTGCAAAAATAATAATTCACACATTTGGAAATATATGAAGCTGCCCAATCAGCTTCATGAAATGCCCAAACCGCACCAGGGTTCACTTGCAAGTGAACCGAGACCCACGTTTTCAGGTGGACAATGGTTCACTTGTTTGGTCTGCACTAGAGTTTGGTTGTTTGGTCCAGACCAGGGTTCACTTGTTTGGTCTGCACTAGAGTTTGGTTGTTTGGTCCACACCAGAGTTCACTTGTTTGGTCTGCACCAGAGTTTGGTTGTTTGGTCTGCACCACCAGAGTTTGGTTGTTTGGTCTGCACTAGAGTTTGGTTGTTTGGTCTGCACCAGAGTGCACTTGTTTGGTCTGCACCAGAGTTTGGTTGTTTGGTCTGCACTAGAGTTTGGTTGTTTGGTCCGCGCCAGAGTTCACTTGTTTGGTCCGCACCAGAGTTTGGTTGTTTGGTCTGCACCAGCGTTTGGTTGTTTGGTCTGCACTAGAGTTTGGTTGTTTGGTCTGCACCAGAGTTCACTTGTTTGGTCTGCACCAGAGTTCACTTGTTTGGTCCGCACCAGAGTTTGGTTGTTTGGTCTGCACCAGAGTTCACTTGTTTGGTCTGCACCAGAGTTCACTTGTTTGGTCCGCACCAGAGTTTGGTTGTTTGGTCTGCACCAGAGTTTGGTTGTTTGGTCTGCACTAGAGTTTGGTTGTTTGGTCCGCGCCAGAGTTCACTTGTTTGGTCCGCACCAGAGTTCACTTGTTTGGTCTGCACCAGAGTTCACTTGTTTGGTCCGCACCAGAGTTCACTTGTTTGGTCTGCACCAGAGTTTGGTTGTTTGGTCTGCACCAGAGTTCACTTGTTTGGTCTGCACTAGAGTTTGGTTGTTTGGTCTGCACCAGAGTTCACTTGTTTGGTCCGCACCAGAGTTTGGTTGTTTGGTCTGCACCAGAGTTTGGTTGTTTGGTCTGCACCAGAGTTTGTTTTTTTGGTCTTTACCAGAGTTTCAATGAGCTTTCTCACCACCTCAAACTAACCAGACCACCCGAGGAAACAAACCAAAGTTTGATTAAAGTGGATGAAGGAGCTCAGGTGTGAAAGCGACATAAGAGTGTGTGACTGGCCTCGTCGCGTGAATACTTTCGACAACAAATGTTTGTTTCCGCGTGCAAGTTTTGCACTCTGATTGGCCAGGTCATGTGACATGTGCGCCAATCGTGGGACAGCAAGTTCTGCGCCTATTTCCGGGTCTAACAGCCTGCAAACTACCTGGCGTTCTATCACCATGCTCTAAGACAAACTCTAACCTTAACCAACTTCGAAAGAGTGCCTAAGCTTAACAATCGAAAGAAGGGCAGGCGTTCTATCGCCATGCTCTAAGACAAACTCTAACCTTAACCAACTTCGAAAGAGCGCCTAAGCTTACCAGTGTAGTCACTTGCGGTCCCACGATTGGGCGTACATGTCACATGACCAGAAATTACCTGGCCAATCAGAGACGCGGAAACAAACATTTGTTGTCTAAAGTATTCAGGCGGCCTGGTCACCCACTGTATTAATACGTAAATATTATGTCTAGTTTTTCAGTGCAAATCAAAGGACATTTTTACACATACATAATATTCTATTTGTACTTTAAACTGTTTTTGTATTTATATTTATTTATGTTTGTTTTTGTTTGGTTTTTACAAAAATACTTAATTGTATATATAAAAAGAAATTCAGCTGGGTTTAATGCTGCAGTACACTAAATTCGACTTTGTGACCCAACCTTTTTATGTATTCGTTTTTTTATAATAAACATAAAAGTAAGCAGAACTTTTGTTACTGGAATTGTTGCCCATCCATACCCATGCTGATTGGTCCTTGTGCAAGACTAGAAAGCGGGGATCTTTGATTAAACACCTGCTATCAGAAGAATAGACAATCAAAGTGACAAGCTACACAAGATGACCATAAACGATAGTACGAGTGATGAAGAGGACGAAATGGAACATTTCATTGCCCCGGAATACATTTTTTTTGTACTTTTACTTTTTAGTACATTTAAAAGTAGAAACTTTTTTACTTTTACTCAAGTGTGTTTTTAGCCAGATACTCTGACTTTTACTTGAGTAAGATTTTGAGACGGTACCCATACTAGTTTCACTTAAGTATAATTTCTGGGTACTTTTTACACCCCAAACACTCACAACGTGTCTGGTCTGCCCAGCTGCAGTACCTACATAGGACTGTACAGACCTGTGTCCAGTCTTGCAGAGTGTCCCAAAGTAAGGTTGGAAATGACACTGAAGGAATGCCCTACCCCCTCCTCCATCATTCCATCCAGCACCTGTAAGTGTGGTTGTCTGCAAAGGTGCGAAGCAACCCAAGGTCAGTACAGGAAGTACTTAGATTGTACTTAGGCTGTACTTTAGATTGTATATTGTATTGTATATTGTAATTGTATATTCCTCTTTTACTTACTTTTTTTTACTGTATGAAGCACACTCTCAGGGGCTCATACAGAACCAAGCATTTCACCATAAAGTACATGTATTTTATTGTGACAACTATTAAACAAACTTGAAACTTGAGGAAAACCAGACACTGGTTGTCTGGGAGGAGCACCATCTACATCACAGAGTTCACTGTGCCCTGGGAGGATGCTGTGGAGGAGGCCTGTGAATGCAAGAGCCTCAAGTACACTGAGCTGCCGATGCGGAACAAGGTGGCTGGAAAGCTATGGTTTGCCTGCTTGAAGTCGGCTGTAGAGGCTTCGTATAGGCAAGTCAACTACCAGGCTGTCTCCTCTCACATCTCAAGTACGTGCAAACAAGGGATTGTATCACCTAGTCCTAAACAGAAACGTCTGTATTTGCTTTTCTGGTCTGCATACTGAGGCAATTTGAGTTGCCTTCAAAGACATAAGGCTTGTTTGATATGACTTGACGGCTCGCCTCAAAAATAGAAGAGAATGCCCGCCCGCTTCCCTCCAAGTCACAGCATTATGACATCACAACAAAACAAAGCAAGTAATCCCAAACAAGATTGCTTGTTTCTGATGGTCCTGGGGCAACAAAGATAATGCTGCTGCTCAAGAATATAAATAATTATATTGTTAAACTGGATGTATGTTCACAATGGTTTGATTTCATTGCACAAATCTAATCCTATATCACAGATATGTTTCAAGTTTAGGTAGGAGGAAACAATTGGAATTACATTTATATTATTTTGTAAAAGATCCTGCTGCAGCATTAAAAATGTTTGATTATATAAAAAGAAACGTTTTAATTGGAACCATGATGATTAAATCTAAGCAGCCACATCTGTTTGGCTGTTGTAGTAAAAGTCTGTGTGCAATTACTGACAGGAGGTTTACACACTGATGATCATGTCCCGCAGTCACGCACACACACACACACACAGAGAGAGAGAGAGAGGCTCTCCCAAAGTCATACAGTTATAATTAACAGATTGGCAGATTGAATATAACATAGTCATGAAATCATTCTTTTCATATATTGTCATGACCACATAGCCATCACTCAGCTAATTTGGGATGATTAATCACTTGGAGTCAAAGAAACATTTATCAGTCATTAAATGTGTGAATCATAAACTAAGAGATGGCCTAACCCAAGTTGCATGGACCATGTAATTACAGCATCTAACGTGAAGGAGGCAGCATAGTAACATTTACCTGCATCACTCCCAACACTCTCACTCCTACCAGCAAATTCCTCAGTTAATTTACATCCAGCCTCAGGTACACAGTCTGTTTTAGAACAAAGAGTCTGTCAGGACTTCTTCTGAATGGAAAAATTTGGTCTTTAGTTCTAAAAATACTTCAAAAGTTTCACTGGAAGAATAATCGTTTCCTTATTGATTATACAGAAGCAGCCACTGGACAGTGGATGTGAGCAATTATATTTTACAGTACGTTAATGTAATTGTCATAGATAAAGGCACCTTATAAAAACTGATGCCCAGAAGATGCAGATAATGATCTGCATCTTGATGCACTGTATCTGCCCCTGAGAAGCTTAAGTGGTTGATCAGGAAATCATGAAGCTAAAAAGCAAGCACTGCAGTTTAGTGGGACTCAACCAAATCCACCTCTAACCTTTGGCCTCTTAAAATAAGTTGTTTTTGTTTATTTGAATGATATTCTACATACAGTACAGTGATTTCTTTCTGAGTCGTGTACACCAGCTGCTGACGAAGACATACTGCCCAGCCTTGTGCTCCACTCCACTGTCTGTGAGCGTTTTTAATTGCAGTGCTGCGCGGGACTCTTCCCTCGTGGCACCAATATTGAGACATCTGGCGTTGAGGCAATTGACGTCGGAGACAACATGACCAGCTTTCATCTGGAAAGAAGCCAGTGTTTGTTCAGTTGGTTGTTCATGGCGCTGTGGTACAAGCAGGTCCTCTGAAAATACTGGTGGTAAAAAGAACATAATTATGTTAACACTAATCAACAAGAGGTCCTGGATGAATTATGAGTTGGAGGTATCTAGAGCTGTGGAAGTATCTAGAGATGTGAAGGTATCAAGAGATGTGAAGGTATCTAGAGATGTGAAGGTGTGTCTAGAGATGTGAAGGTACAGTATCTAGAGCTGTGAAGGTGTCTAGAGCTGTGGAGGTGTCTAGAGATGTGAAGGTATCTAGAGATGTGAAGGTATCTAGAGATGTGAAGGTATCTAGAGATGTGGAGGTGTCTAGAGATGTGAAGGTATCTAGAGATGTGAAGGTATCTAGAGATGTGGAGGTGTCTAGAGATGTGAAGGTATCTAGAGATGTGAAGGTATCAAGAGATGTGAAGGTATCTAGAGATGTGAAGGTATCTAGAGATGTGAAGGTATCAAGAGATGTGAAGGTATCTAGAGATGTGAAGGTATCTAGAGATGTGAAGGTATCTAGAGATGTGAAGGTGTCTAGAGCTGTGGAGGTGTCTAGAGCTGTGAAGGTATCTAGAGATGTGAAGGTATCTAGAGATGTGAAGGTATCTAGAGATGTGAAGGTATCTAGAGATGTGAAGGTGTCTAGAGCTGTGGAGGTGTCTAGAGATGTGAAGGTATCAAGAGATGTGAAGGTATCAAGAGATGTGAAGGTATCTAGAGATGTGAAGGTGTCTAGAGCTGTGGAGGTGTCTAGAGATGTGAAGGTATCTAGAGATGTGGAGGTGTCTAGAGATGTGAAGGTATCTAGAGATGTGAAGGTATCAAGAGATGTGAAGGTATCTAGAGATGTGAAGGTATCTAGAGATGTGAAGGTATCAAGAGATGTGAAGGTATCTAGAGATGTGAAGGTATCTAGAGATGTGAAGGTATCTAGAGATGTGAAGGTGTCTAGAGCTGTGGAGGTGTCTAGAGCTGTGAAGGTATCTAGAGATGTGAAGGTATCTAGAGATGTGAAGGTATCTAGAGATGTGAAGGTATCTAGAGATGTGAAGGTGTCTAGAGCTGTGGAGGTGTCTAGAGATGTGAAGGTATCAAGAGATGTGAAGGTATCAAGAGATGTGAAGGTATCTAGAGATGTGAAGGTGTCTAGAGCTGTGGAGGTGTCTAGAGATGTGAAGGTATCTAGAGATGTGAAGGTATCAAGAGATGTGAAGGTATCTAGAGATGTGAAGGTGTCTAGAGCTGTGGAGGTGTCTAGAGATGTGAAGGTATCTAGAGATGTGAAGGTATCTAGAGATGTGAAGGTATCTAGAGATGTGAAGGTATCTAGAGATGTGAAGGTATCAAGAGATGTGAAGGTATCTAGAGATGTGTGTTCTCATCATTTGAATTGTTTGGAATCAGTATGTCATACCGTATGTCTAGAGATAGCGGTGATGAAGTGCCTTCATTACATTTCAATTCAAATTCAATTGGTTCTGCATGCTGTAACACTTCATTCAAACTCACAAATGACGAGTATACCTGAGTATACCGGAGTGTACCTCAGCCCACGTTACTCTGCCTTGAAGATTGAGTGGATGGGGATAGGTGGTGGAGGGGAAGGCAGGGAGAGGTCTGGGTGGTGGAGGGGAGGGAGGAAGAGGTCTGGTGGTGGAGGGGAGGGAGGAAGAGGCCTGGGTCCTGGGAAGCAGCTGTCGAGGAGAGGGTGACATTTCCCAGGGACTGATGGTGGGCCTCTTTGCCACCAAACCACATTCACACTTTGACTTCTTTTTCTCTCTCTCTCTTCCCTCTAAATAGTTGTCTTTCTGTTAGGACTCTCATTGGGTCACATTCTCAAAGTTGAGTAGGAGTACTAATATGGGGTCAGTGACCAGGAACTTGTCATCACAACCTCATTCATACAAAACAGACCAAAGCTGACTCTGGATCAGTACTCCCACTTTAAGAGGCTTTGTGAATATGGACCGATTTCTACTTTAATCTCAACAACAGGCCGATAGAAGCCATCTTGATTCATTGACTTGTCATGGGTCTGCTGTTTGGGATCATCTAATATTAACCCTTTTATCACTGCCAAACCCTTAAAAACCATAGTCCCTGCCATTCTTCTACCATTCATTCTCAAAAAGACTTTTCCATTCTATAGATATTCAACCCAATTTATGTCACCTCCTCCCTCTCCCTCTTCGCCTGATTCCCTCACCCCTGTAACCGTAACAACCCACCCTGCTTCCAGACTTGTCATATGCAGAACCAGAATCGATCACACTTTAGGGCGCGTTCACTCCTGCTTTGGTTACTGTGGTTGAATTGAACCCTGGTGTGTTTACCCCCTTAGGTCGGTTTGTTCAACAAGTATGTGCGCCATGGCCAGCCTGTATGAAGTGGTCTCAGTTCGCTTCCAAGTGAACCCTGGAGAGGTCTGTTTGACGTCAGAATTTAATCGGACCAGAGACAGGACAATAGCCAAGAAAGCATGCATGATGCCCAATGTCATCATAATATAATTACAATATATTTTTGTAAAACCTTTGCAAGTCAAATTGGAAATGGGTTGATTCTGTTCCTTTGTATGTAAAAATGTGTAGGTGAAAATGTATCCTCACAAGGACGTGCATTCGTTTATAAAGAATGGGTCCATTATATCATTATTTGGCAATGGGGGAAACCAAACAAACGGAAATCTACAACAAGAGTAACAATTTCACCTCCCGATTCGGAACCAAAGGACTTTATGTGAGAAGATGTCAGAGATGGAGATAAGCAACAGAAGAGATGGGAAAGAAGCCAAAACATGAGGTCAGTCTCTGCAGATCCCAGAGCGGCAAAAAGAAAAGCCTTTCTGTCTCCTCCCTCCTCCTGCAACCTCTCTCACCATCACCCTCTCTCTAATCAAAGCCAGATGTGTGCACACCAGGCCTTCATTCAGCCCCCCCCCCCCCCCTACCCCCTCCGCCCCCCCCCTCCCCGACTCAATCGCTCCGCTTCTTTTTCTCGTGTAGGTTTCCTCCTTTGGGCTCAGTGCTTCACTGTTCCAGCCCCTCCTCTCTCCTCTCTTGTCTCTCTCCCCTCGCTCGCCAGCGAGCAGGAAATACTCCAGGTTCCTGCCCCTGAAGGGAGCATGTTTCTTCTAACCACTAACAGATGGAACGGGTGAGGTGGGGGGGGATGGTATCTGGGAAAAAGAAGACTGACAAAGATCGAGAGATGACATGAAGAGAGAGATGTGGGGGGGTGAAGATGGAGAGCAAAGTGAAATATTAAGCCTCTCTCTCTCTGTCCCTCTCTCTCTCTTTAAATCCAGTAGGGAGGCCAGGCAGTAAGGAGGAGTTGGCTGAGAGGATGTAACCTCTCATTCGTTCTTGTGATTTATATCAGCCATCCCTCCTCCTCACTTCTATTGTCTGCTCTCATATCCCTTCCCTTTCTTCAAGAGGAGCTGTTTCTTGTCATAAGGCTAGCCCCCATAACCCCCTTGTCCTCTTGTGTCAGACACATACTTACACACATACAAACGTACACACACATATACACACACTCAAGTGTGCACACACACAAGCGCGTTTGCACGCATGCACACACACACATACCTCAAGTGCACGCACGCACACACATTCCTATAAAAAGAGACACAGGTCTCTTTTTATAGAGCAAGCCTATGTAATGTATGACTCTCTATGTGTGAGTGGACATCAGTGCGAGCCTATATGAATGACAAAAGATGGATCTGAAAAGGGATGTTACAGTTCAAAGGTCAGTGTGTCTGTGTGTGTGTCTGTGCGTACTGCAACATTACTTTTTGGGGGGATTGTCCAGATCTTTCTGTCCTCCTCCCTCGTCATGGGAATTGTTTACTGTATAAGAATCTTACTACATGTTGTATGTTTGCAAGAAAAACAACAATTGATTCAGTATTCATTGGTTGTCATTTCTGTTTACTGTAAGAAAAATTATCTCATATGTTGGACATTTTTTATTTCATTGAAACCTTCATTTCATACACTGTGGTGATACAGATGAATTCAGTACAAAAGAGAAGTGTATAGTATGTTTACTAGTGCACCTTAAATGATAATACTGTCAATGGCTTACTCAAAGTGACGAATCAACATGGTATAAATACTTTCAACAAGCAAATACTTGTTAATCATTATGCATTATTAAGGAAAATTAAGCATAATTCCTTGGTTAGCTGTTCATGGAGCTCGATTACATTGTGCATGGAACCTTTCACCATTTCACCATCAAACAGCCAATGGTGTAAAATAGAATACTTGTTAAGGATGGTTTGATGCTCATTATGAATCACACAATCTGTTACTACAGTATAGTGTCAATGTATTTCTCTGTCCCCATGAAAGTGTTGCTTCTATTCTATTTCATCACAATCTGTGTGCTAACATATTGTAATTTGTACAAAAAATGCATCTTACCATAAATGGTCATTCTTCTCTGTGGTAACATTTTGTCACAGTTGCAAGGAACACTTTATTCTTAACCAGATTGCGTTTACAAGCTCTGTCTTTATGGAGACCAACACGCACACACACACACACACACACACACACACACACACACACACACACACACACACACACACACACACACACACACACACACACACACACACACACACACACACACACACACACACACACACACACACACACACACACACACACACACACACACACACACACACACACACACACACACACACACACACACACACACACACACACACACACAATTTTCACAATGTTACGTGAGGGCTTTAAACAAGCTCTGGCAAGTGGCCGTGTCTACAAACCAACTCAGAAATCATGCATCAGATTACACTTACAGTATATGTATTAATCGTTCTAAACATGTGCTTTGGATTAGTACATGAAAGCACATACGTACCAAATATACATTGCAAGTATAATCTCAGTATGCATATGGGTAGAAATATATTTTTACTACACACTTCATACACTAAAAATATACTTTCACTATGGAAAAATATATTTTTTTAAATGTGACTTGGGATGATATTTGATCTGCAGATTCAAATAAAGCATTCAAAATGTGTGTGTGAGCAGAATAATAGACAAACAGCGATGTTTGTGTGAGCAATCAAGAAAAATATATATATGCATGTCAATGATTTTCAGAACGAGGCTGGACTGCTTACCTTACACAAAAGTACTGTAGTAGTTTGATAGCAATTTCAGTTTTACCACCATGGTACCAGCCATTGTATAAATAATGTACCATGGTACTGCGTCACTATGGTGCTTAAATAATACCATGGTGTAACATGAATCCAATTTAAACTATGAATCCAATGGTAATATCACAGTATTACTTCATGGTCATGACCACCATCGCAGTGAACAAAAAATTATGGAAATTCATAGGGACGTCTTTGGAAATACCATGATACTTTTTGTAAAGGTTGAGTATAGGTCCATGTCATCAGATTTACAGAATAGCCACAACGGTGGGTTTCACAGACTTGAGGCTATTTCAGCATTGTATGCTACTATCTCTTACTGTACTGTACTCATTTGACCCTCTACTAATACTGTAATAATTTCCCAAAGTGCATGGTGATTGTTTTCTTTCCTTTAAGATCTGAAGGGTGGAGGTTGAGGGATATGTGTGGTTTGTTGTAGTTGGGGTAGACTAGTGAGCTGTTGGGAGACTAGTCTTGGTGAGTGACACACGTTGTCTATGTGGTTCAAGTAAAAATAAATGAAAATAAAAATACACTTTGGTCGCCCATATTCTCTTCAACCCAGCGCTTCATAGGCTGAGGACATACAGTATGTGTGTCCCCACCTGTACAGGCAGGCATGTGTAAAGTCCACAGACTAATGGCTGTTGAAACAAAAAACACAGGTAGATTAAAATGGATCTATTGATTACATTTGTAAACAAACCGCTTAGACATGCCTAATCACAGTTCACAGTGACATCATCAATGGCATCCAAATGTACTGTATACTTTCTGTAAGTGGGTAGAGCTGTTATGGGCAGGAAATAAGGCCGTTTAGATATAGCAATAAGGTCAGTCATCCATATGGAAATTAAACAATTAAACCGTTATGTACAATTATGGATCCCATCATTTGCATTAGACAGCAAAGGCTCAGTCACTGGAGCTTCCTCATTAAAGACTTATCTGTGGCCATGTTAGCACCGCAATGGGCTGACACCACAGAGTTTATCATACAGGTGGTTTGGTCTGGTATCCACTGTCCACTGCATTCTGTACAGTCCACAGCTCTGCTGTTGGTGCTCCTTGTAGGAACTCCAACCACCAAAGCCTCAGTACCTCTCTTTATGGCATCCAGTCTAGGTGGGTGTTCCACTCTATACTGTGGTCATGACTTTGAGTGAGCCAGTGCGGAAGCGCAGGATCTTCTTCTTAAGGGCGTGCGAGGCCTTGATCTTGATGAAGGCCTTCGGCTGCAGGGGGGCTCCGGCTGGGGTGGAGGGTGATGGGGGTGAGAGCTGTGGGGGCAGCTGCTGGGGCCAAACAAGACCCCCACTTTCATCTGAGTCACTGGACAAGGAGATGGATTCAGGGGTGTCAGCCTCGCTTAGGCTGGACTCTGACTCACCGTGGCCCGGGTGAGGGTAGCCCTCGTTGGACCGGCACAGTGGCACTCGGTCCCTCTCCACCTGGTACTCCATGTGATGGAGGTGGTGGGGGTGGTGGTGATTGGAGTGGGGGTAGGCACACAATGGGGCAGCAGGGCGAGATCTGCGGGTGCGTCTAGCACCTTGGTCCCTTTGGATGGCAGCTGGAGGTGCCTGCATGATGGGTGGCTGGTCTGCCTCGTCTTGGCTGAGCTCCAGAGTGGAGCGCCATCGCCGACAGCCTCCACTACCCTGCTGTGGCTTCTTCCCCCTGGGTTGACTCCCACGGCTTCCCCCTCCACCGCTCCCACTTCCACCACCATCTCGCTCCACCGTGTTGTACTTGCGCTCTGGAACTCTCTGGAGACTGTTCTCTGACTGAGATCGACAGGCTTTCTTCCCAGGCTTCCTGGCCACGCCTCCTCTGTCCTCAGTCAAGCGACACTTCTTGGGGCCCCCTTTGGATTTTGAGTGCTGGATGTGTGGAGGGGTAGGCTGCTGGTGTTGATGGCGAGTAACCCTCTCTGGAGAGTATGCAGCACGACTGGGCTTGGGCCCCCCGGAGCACCTGAGGGGGTTGGAGTGGGTATGGGCAGAGACCCTGGCAGTGGCCCGGCAAGGCTGGGCAGGAATGTACTCAGCGTTGACCAGCTGTTCGTCAGCTTGAGGCAGCGAGCGAGGCGGTGGCGGAGGTGGGGGGTAGCTGTGGATGTGCTGGGGCGAGGAATCACACTCGCTACTGCTGGGGTCCTGTTGCAGCCCTCTGTAGGACGGGTAGTCCACGGAGGTCGAATGGGGGGTGTTAATCGGGGGGTGCCTGGGCCTGGGGTAGAGGCCTGGCTTGTCCACAGTGCTTTGCTGGAGACGGTGGTAATGGAGTTGGGGGTCCTCTATCGTTCCTACCCCCTGATCCAGACTACGGAAAGCCCATGGAGAGGGTCCTTCTGAAACATGGCATGGGGCATGAAGCTCTGGCATCCCTTGAATGCACACTTGCATGGGTGAATGCGGGTCCTCTTTGCGGCGTAAACTGCTCTGCCTTGCCACCGTGATAGCTTGGGCTTCATATGCCAGGCTGGTGCGGGGCTTGGAGGGGCGTGATGGTAAAGCACGACGTTGGATCAATCCAAATATAAATGTTTCTAACCGCTGGGAGTGTTGGTCCTCCTCGATGGGTTCCTCATCCTCCATCTCTACCAGGTCCTCCTCAGCCTCAACTCCCATATTGGGGCTCCAAGGCCAGGTTGCCCTCTCCTCTGCCTCCCCTGCCCCCTCAGTGATACCCTCCGGGGAAGAGTAGGGGGCTGAGTGAGGCTGCGGGACCAGGTGGCAGTAACCAGAGTCAGGAGGTCCATCTTGGATCGGCATGAAGCCCTCTCCTGGCAAACGTAGCAAAGACAAAGAAAATAATGAGAATCAAATGCATAATACGGGAGATCAAATCAGACTTCTAAAATTGGCAGACACGACATAGCAGATACATAACCAAAAGAGTCCCTTACCACTGCAAAAAAAAATAACTGTGCAATATCCAGCTTTCAAATGTAATCATCTCTGTTTAATCTGTTGCTGTTTACCACGCAATGGCCCGAGCGGCCCATGCACGCACATCGCGGCACTTTGCGAGTGTCTACCGGCTCGGGGCTGCATTTTTTCGCAAAGGATATAATATACCGTTCAAAACATGAATTTTCCGCCGTTCGAACGCCACCTCACTCGACCAATTCCGTGCCTTGGTTCTCGAGTTACATGACGATATGTCAGGCGAGCATCTTTTTACAGGCCGCGTGTCAAATGACCACGTCGGACTGTATACACTAGAGAACTGACCAATCACCGCTGATGGCGAAAATTATTGGTCAGCGTTGTAGGCAATGAGTGTCCCCTTCCAACGATACCCCACGTGGGGAGGTGCGAATATAGGAAGTAGATGAAAGTTGACGAGCGAAAACTTTTTGTGACTCAGACTTCAGAAGGCACAGTGGTGGATGGCCACGGAGGATTTTGGAACTTCTCTCTCAAAAAAATGTGTGCACAAGTTCAAGTTCAACTCAAGTTCAAACCTCTGTTACTCTATTTCATTAGCACTAAAAGTGATTATCCTTTTTTGCATTAGTAACTTCAGAATGATATCTTTCAAAAAGGACCAGGCTCATGCATGTGCTATAAGTATAAAGCCAAGCTTTGCAAAACAAGTATGCAGTCCTCAAGTTCAAGTAAAAATATTTCCCTTTTCTGCCTGCTGTTAAGAGGTTAATGCTACACTGTTTGAATTATTTTTTAGATTTCAAGAATATACCTCACCTCATTACATATTTTTTGTCCAACTTGTAAAAGGGGTTTGTAACCATCACATTTCTGTTCTACACTTAAGAATCACATAAGGAGGATATTGCCTGTCGACAGGCCTGACTCTGTGAACAAAACCAATTGATGCATAACATGACCAGAAGTGGGATTCTGTTCCAGACCTCTTTAGAGCCGACATCAACTCAGGCAGAAAGCTGCGTTACGTCATGGGTTGACGACTGTATCCATGGTAAAAACATTTTGAGAGGTAATCTTAGTTTTAACTGTTTGAGAGGTAATCTTAGTTTTAACTGTTTTGAGTGGAGGGGACCTTTAAATGGGTTAAAATGTGTCACCTTCAATCTGCTGTAAAAATAATCCGGCATCTGTACACATTTTAATTGGTGAGAGCATTAGCCTGTTTTACTTTTGGGAGGGAAAGCTGTTTGAGTTGGACAGCCTGCAGCTTTCTCCCAGCCCTGTGCGGCTCAGTTCTCAGCCAAAGCAAATGAATCCATGAACTTAATGTAGGATTTTAAAACTACTCCCAGTTCTGATTAACACATTATAATCCCTGCCACATTTGTACTGCATTTCACATAGTGTCTTATAGGGGTGGGAATCGCCAGAGACCTCACGATACGATACTATTGCAATACTTGCGTCACGATAATATAGTATATATCGCGATACGCTGAGTATTGCGGGAAATATATATATTCTTTTAATTTTTTTTATCAAATTTACTTTATTACCTTTTTTCAACTGCAAAGTAAAACTTTGTCAACATGTTTTATCTAATAAAATAAAGTTCAGTCTGTTCATCTCACTTCAATCATTTTTATTGCAGAACATGGTATTTTCTCAAGCAGACAGTCATATTCCAACTTAACTGAATGCACATGTGTGTGTGCGTGTGGACGACTGTACTATTACAGGTATTGAAATGAACAATGCAACTTCCTTATGCAAAAAAAATATTTTAATTTTTTTTTATGAATAATTAAATATCGATACTTGCCGTACCTGTATCGATAGAGTATCGCCACGCAAAGTATCGCAATACTACTACGTATTGATTTTTATGGATTTTGTGTGTGAGCTATATGTACATTTGTGATTTTTTCTTTTCCTTTTGAAAGTCCACACATGTGTGTTTTTGATTTATCTGTAAACAAAGACCGAAGATAAAACTATTCATTCATTCATTAATTCATTAATTCATTCATTAATTAATTAATTCATTCATTCATTCATTCATTAATTCATTCATTCATTCATTCATTCATTCATTCATTCATTATGAAGTACTGTATGGGCTAAGACCAGTGTTCATTTCGTCAGCACAATTTCTTTTAGTCTTAGTCATGTCTCAAAATTTGTTAATGCTCTTTTTTGTTTTCATCCTATTTAGTCACTTTTATCTATTTTTCGTTTAGTCAGGTTTTAGTCAACTACAGGTCTGAGCATTTTCGTTTTAGTATTTTTTTTTTTTTTTTTTATTTAGTCTTTTTTGTTTAGTCTCGCCACTCAGTTACAGCTTCGTGTTGGCGTGAGCTTTTTCTAAACAAAAAAAGCTAACATTAGTGCTAGCTGGTTAGACTTATGTAATCTATTTAATGTGTTCTATTGTGGTGGATCAACATAATGTAGCGATCCGTCATACAGTAATGTAGGGAAGAAAGAGGAGTTTCCTTTTCAGTATGGTGCTTTATTTCCAGCTCAATATGGGGTTTTACAGGTTGATACTTCCCTTCTCATACACAACACAGCTACCTGCTAATACGCTAGCTTCACAACAACAACGTAACATCCGGTCCATCCTCCCATATCTTCCAGGGGGAAACAACACCCCCATCATAACAGTGGTGCCCCTAAGACCATACAACTAGAGCGAAACACAAAACCCCAGAACATTACAATAATTCACCCACAGAACGATGTATTGGGGATAAGGGTTCCGCACTGACAATTATGTTTGTTACTTTCCTGTCGGCAAACAAGTTCCTGTTATCTAGCAAGTAGCAAGTAAACAGTGTTGACGTTGAAGCTGATGTTGAATAAACGTTTAGCAAGATTTTATTTTGTAGATTACATTTTGTGTTGTCGCTTTTAGTCAACGACATTGCATGAATAATTTCGTCACGTTAGTGTCACATGATCTCCATTAACGTGACATCTCGTCTCGTTTTCATCAGGGGAAAAAGCTTCGTTGATGACCATATTAGTCATCATTTTTGTTGAGAACTCTTTCTGCGCCATACCCGACATTTCTCGGGTTTCGTCGCCAATGGTTGAGCGCCATACCCAAGATTTCTCTGGTTTAGATCCTTTGATATTTTTCCTTTGATCCCCATTCTAAACACTCGCGCAGACCTCCCTGTATCTCCCTTGCACTGCTGCCTATGTTACAATTGCAATGACGATCGAATCCCGCCAGGTGGCAATACCTACTGGGATAGTTTAGTGTGGGGCCACTTTAGTGTGGGGAGTGTCTGCAAGAGGGAATCAGGACAGAGCAATCGGTCTGAGATTTTATCGCCTCAAAGCTATTGTTTCCCGTATGATAGCCATGCACAATATATACGAGTAATTGCGATCGCGATGGGACCAGGGTTTCCGTTAGAAAAAATTGTTGCCGGCCTCAGTGTCCGGTAGATTTCAATCTACCGGTCAAATGAGAGACATTCCGGTCAGAGTTTATTGAGCTTAAAAACAATTGATAGGCAAAAGAATGACAACAAAACAAAAGAATGACATCATCAAGGCATGTAGATTTATAATATTTTTACTTAAAACTAGGCTACTTTTGCGTATAAAGTCATTATATTCCAAATAAAATAAGTCCCGAGACTCGTGCTGCTGCCGACTTTAAATCAAATAGGTGTCTGTGGGCAGTCGCCCGACATTAATAAACAACAGTCTGTTATAATCACATTTTTATGAGCTAACGAATTCCGTTATATTGGACATTTGTATTAATTATATCAAGCGAAGAACTGAGAAATTTGGCAGAGAGAGACGGCAACATTACCGTGGGTCTGCGTGACGACTCTCTCTCTCTCCACCTCCCAATGACTTATTTGCGAGAGTATGGCGCTGCAGAGCAGCAGATTCAGCTGTTATTGGCTCTTTTCTGGGAACCGCACAACAGCGCCCCCCACCCAACATTGAATTGAAAATGGCTGAATTGGAGTACTGCATTGTGCTGTTGTTGCTCCGGCTCTGCAGCTTCACAAAAGTTTGCACACCCAGCACTAAGCTCTCGCTGACAACGTCGTTGTCATTATTAGAAGCAACGATGAAACAAATCATGTAATGATTGTTTTGTTCATCGCATAGGCTATTTAATTTTAGCCTATTTTAATACAATTCAAATAATCAAATTGTGCTTAGACTCAGGGAATTATTTTCACCGGACATTAAGACCGGAGAGATTAAATATGTCGGACTTCAACAGATTTTGCCGGTCAAATACCGGTAATTACCGGCTAACGGAAACGCTGGATGGGACGACTGGGATTTATTCATTTTGGAGTACCTTCTGACTGAGGTATGGTCTATTTTAGGTAACCTGCTGGTATTTTTTTAACCTAAAACATGCTTTTGGTAACAATCGCAGTTTCGAGGTAAAACGACCCTCCCCCTTGATGATTTTGTGAAGACACATATATATATATGGTATATACCTTTGATTTAGAAATATTTGGAGTTTCAGGCAAGCAACCCGAACGATTTGGGCATAATGCATATAACACATCTCGCGATCTAGGAAAAAATACTGGATTATTTTGGAAAGGGGAGATGTTTAGCATGGAATAGCGCACAAACTAAAGTATGTAGAAATGAACTGGTTAGTCAGTGTTGGACTATAAACAATGAATGTCAAATGAGCCATAGTATTGTCTCCATAGCTATAATACAGAACACACGATGGGTCCGCAAACATCGCTAAAATGGTCAATAACGCTGGCGCCATTGAGTAGAGATGGGAAAACAGCGTGGCGGTCAATGAGTTAACACTGGCTAAGACTCTAATTGCTGCTACCCTGCAGTGATGCAAAGGCTGCTTTCGCCATTAGAAAGGTGGGATGATGTGTCTGAATAGTTCTGTTCCTGCCAGGCACCAAAACTATGTCTGTAACGCTGCACTCAGAGCAGGGAGAGAGAGGCTCTGGTCTTCAGTCGGATGTTTAGTGTGTGGGTGGCTCGCTAGTGGCAGGGGTGGTAGTGCAATACCCGTAGTCCATTCTGCTGAGCGCACCACTCTCTGGAGTGCCTTCCTGTCCTGTGCCGTGCTGTTTCCAACCAGGCAGTGAGGTTCCCAGTCAGAATGCTCTCTACAGCTCCGGAATAGAAGGAGTGGAGTATCTTCCCCGCTACTCTGAACTTCCTTAACTGTCTCAGGTGATAGAGGCGCTGTTTCGCCTTTTTCACTACAGAATCTATGTGTGTTGACCATGTCAGGTCCTCTGTGATGTGGACTCCCAGGTACTTGAAACTGCTCACGCTCTCCACGATAGCCCCATTTATCCGCAGTGACGTGTGTGTCCCCTGCTGTATTCTCCTAAAATCCACGATCAGCTGTTTGGTTTTACTAATGTTCAGGAGTAGGCTGTTATAGGGCTGGGCGATAAAACGATAACGATAACTATCGCGATAAATTATTTCCTCGAAATAAACATGAAACATGGTCGCAAAGTTTCGATATATCGATTTTCCAAGCTTGGATATGAGCACACGCACTAACAACCAATCGGTGAAGGAGATGGCCGATAGAGGAAGGAGACCCGGAAGGAGGTAGGACTCGGTAAACAAGGCTGGCTATGGCTAATTAGCTTGCACGCCGCTATTTCACAGGTTACCTGCCGAGTTGGTGTATGTTTTGAATTCTGAGGGTAACTGTTATAGTAGTGTGGGGTATACGGTGGACGTCGTTGCAATGAATTGGGCGGAACAGAGTATTTTAGGGTCATTTTTTAGTACATTGTCATGAAATACTCCGCTTGGAAACGGGGCTGGCTATGGCTAATTAGCTTGCACGCCGCTATTTCACAGGTTACCTGCCGAGTTGGTGTGTGTTTTGAATTCTGAGGGTAACTGTTATAGTAGTGTGGGGTATACGGTGGACGTCGTTGCAATGAATTGGGCGGAGCAGAGTATTTTAGGGTCATTTTTTAGTCATGAGATACTCCGCTTGAGATACTCCGCTCTGCTAACGTGCGCGGACTGATGACGACATCAATTCGACTCTCGAGACATTCACAGCAGCAAAACAAGTCAGCCCGCGTATCGGCGCCGGGCATAATAAGTTAATTAAACTTGACAGACATTATATCGACGATAATTATCGATATCGAGTTATATGAAAATAATTTTATAATTTTATCGCGATAACGTTTTTGGTCATATCGCCCAGCCCTAGGCTGTTATCCCGGCACCAGCGTGCCAGTTCATCAACCTCCTCCCGATAGGCCTTCTCGTCATTGTTAGAGATCAGCCCCACCACCACGTGTTGTCCGCAAACTTCACTATGGAGTTGGAGCTGAACCTGGCCACACAGTCATGTGTGTACAGTGAATACAGCAGGGGGCTCAGAATGCAGTAGATTGAAATAAAGCTGTTCTATTTAAATGTCAACCTGATTCAATTGGATCTTTGTTTCCATATGAAGTATCATAAAATGTATCATATGAAATGTATAATTTATTAAATGTATCATAAATATATTAACATTATAGACCAGAACATTACCTCAAGTGACTTTACTTTGCAGTAACATTGAATTTGTCAACATGTTTCTCACCAATGATAATGGGCTTTGGACTGAAGACTTCATTATGTCAATGTTTCATTTTCTTTCATTTAGGACACCTCATACATTTACTGATGTAACTCCCTGACCATGCATGCTACATTTACATATGTGGGATTGCTGGATTCAGCACAACCACACCTTTCCATGGCAGAGCTACTACAAAGTAAATGAGAACATTCTGCATAGATATTCATTTTTTACATTTCCGCTTATTTTAAGTATGTGTACAGGTATATATTTCCTACATGCATAAAGATATTCACATCCAGCTTCTTCTATTAAGTTAAGCAACAGTCTGACTGCTAGCATGTCAAGTTTGAAAGCTTTTAGAACTTGTATTATTAATCTACATGAGTTTATATGTCTCAACTCCCATACGGCCAGGCTATATTTTGGTTCTTTTTTCCTTTGGGGGGAGTATAACAATATCTATCAATTTAACAAGTTTTGCAGTAAAATATTTTTATACAAGAATCCATTTCATATATAGGAGACCTTAGAGATGAGGAAAAACATGCTTGTGTTTTGTTCTACCTCCGGTAGGGGTATCTCAAAGTTTTGGGGGCATTGTCACTAGGCTATAAGCCTAGAGGTCGCTGTTTGACAGCATTACAGATATTATTTTTAATAGCCTTTGAGGATGTCCTGGTGGTTCACCAAGCTAAAGCTCATACCTGTAGCCTACTGTACCATGTAATCACAACATCCTGGGTTAGAATATGGCCTGAGGTCTATGATACATGTCATACACCATCTTTCCTCCATATTTACTGTGCTGTCCAATGACGCAGAAATGCACTATATACAGTATACTGTATATATATATTTAAAGAGCTTTACCTGAGCAGGGTGGGCTGTCTCCCAGTTCGGCAGGATTCTCCACCGTTTTGGTCTCTATGTCCACCCTCAGCTCCCCTACCTGCTGCTCCAGAGAAGCCATCAGACCCCAGGGAGAAAACTGGAGACAGCTCTGGAAGACAGGATGAAACACATTAGATTACATCAGGGAGTACACTGGAGACAGCTCTGAAGACAGGATGAAAATCAGGGGGTCCTGATTTTTCACATAAACAAGGTACACACCTACGCACGCACGCACGCACGCACGCACGCACGCACGCACGCACACACACACACACAAATGCCCAAATACAATAAAATTCACCAGCTGAAATCTCTGTGCACACAGACCCACACTTGCAAACACTCATCTCCAAGGATCAGGTGTGAAGCCAGAGACAATGGGAATGACAAACAACCATCACATTCACAGACTGCTATCATCACAAGCAGAGTCCCCCAAAACACACACGAGAGAGAGAGAGAGAGAGAGAGAGAGAGAGAGAGAGAGAGAGAGAGAGAGACACACAGACTTCTTCCCTCAACGCCGTGGGGTTAGACAGGGGTGCAGTTTGAGTCCAACCCTCTTCAACATATACATAAATGAACTGGCAAAAACATTGGAACAAACTGCAGCACCTGGCATCACAGAAGTCAAATGCCTACTGTTTGCAGATGACCTGGTGCTGCTGTCCCCAACAAAAGAAGGGCTACAACAGCACCTTGACCTTCTGCACAAATTCTCCCAGACATGGGCACTGACCTAAACCTAAACAAAACTAAAATTATGATATTCCAAAAAAGGTACAGCCTACAACAACAAAAACACAAATTCCTCCTAGACACAATTTCCCTAGAACACACAAAAAACTACACATATCTCGGCCTAAACATCAGTGCTACAGGGAACTTCAATCAAGCTGTGAACGACCTGAGAGATAAAGCAAGAAGGGCTTTCTATGCCATAAAAAGGAACATCAAGTTAGACATTCAAATCAAAATCTGGCTCAAAATATTAGACTCCGTCATAGAACCGATTTCCCTATATGGTTGTGAAGTCTGGGGCCCACTTGCAAACCAAGACTTCACCAAATGGGACAAACACCCAACTGAGACTCTGCATGCAGAATTTTGCAAATCCATTCTCCGCACCCAACGGAAAACGCCAAATAATGCATGCAGAGCAGAACTAGGAAGATACCCACTAATCATCAAAATTCAAAAAAGAGCATTCAAATTCCACAACCACCTAAAAGAAAGCGACCCAGACACACTCCACAACATAGCCCTCACCCACAGAGAGACCCTTGATAGATGCCCACTCAGCCAGATGGTTCTGGGACTCTGCTCACAAACACAAGCAGAGCCACCAGACAGAAACCACACTGGACTAAATCAAATTATAAGAAAACAAAAAGAAAACTATCTGACACATTGGAAAGAAACAACCCAAAACTAGAGCCAATTGAAATGCTATTTGGCCCTAAACAGAGAGTACACAGTGGCAGAATACCTGAGCACTGTGACTGACCCAAAACTAAGAAGATCTTGACTAGGTACAGACTCAGCGAGCACAGCCTAGCCATTGAGAAAGGCCGCCATAGGCAGACCTGGCTCCCAAGAGAAGACAGACTGTGCACCCACTGCACACAAGATGAGGTGGAAACCGAGCTCCACTTCTTAACAACCTGCCCACTATACCAAGACATCAGAGACATATACTTCCCACAAATTGCAAACACCCAAAGAGACTTTGAAAACATGGACAATAACTCAAAACTCCCATACCTACTGGGAGAAAAACAAGAATGTGCAAACACAGCAGCAATATTTGTGAGCTGCTGTGACAAGAAAAGGACATCCAGCGGAATACAACCACCATAAAGACTGTACAAGAAATTCCGTCTGTAATGTACTGATTTCTTTTGTTTTCTCTGTTTGATTGTTTTGTTTTGTTTTGTTTTGGCAATGTAAACGTATGTTTCCCATGTCAATAAAGCCCATTTGAATTGAATTGAATTGAGAGAGAGAGAGAGAGAGAGAGAGAGAGAGAGAGAGAGAGAGAGAGAGAGAGAGAGAGAGAGAGAGAGAGAGAGAGAGAGAGAGAGAGAGAGAGAGAGAGAGAGAGAGAGAGAGAGGCAGGCAGGCAGACAGACAGACAGACAGACAGACAGATTTGTCCAAACAAATCAGTGCTGAAAGATGGGAACAGAGAGAGAGAGAGAGAGAGAGATGTAGAAGGATCTCCAAAAACACCAAATGGCCTGACAACAAGTAATCGAATGCAGTGACATAACTACGGTAGTAGGTCAGCTGATTTGTGTAAAACAGCTCACATGTTTGAGGCTCCGGACAAGGTGGCACATTGGCTTCCATGAACACTATACATGGTTAGGGTTAGTCATGAATACTATATACATGGTTAGTAGGGGTGGGAATCGCCAGAAACCTCACGATACGATACTATCGCGATACTTGCGTCACGATACGATAGTATCGCGATACTAAATATATCGCGATACGTTGAGTATTGCGGAAAAAAAATCCTTTTTCTTTTTTATCAAATTTTATTTATTACCTTTTTCAACTGCAAAGTAAAACTTTGTCAACATGTTTTATCTAATAAAATAAAGTTCAGTCTGTTCATCTCACTTCAATCATTTTTATTGCAGAACATGGTATTTTCTCAAGCTGACAGATGTAAACACTGTAATCTGTGTTGCTACCTGACAAACTGAACTGTTTGTATTACAGTCATATTCCAACTTAACTGAATGCACATGTGTGTGTGGACTACTGTACTATTACAGGTATTGAAATGAACAATGCAACTTCCTTATAATTTTTTTTTCATGAATAATTAAATATCGATACTTGGCGTCCCTGTATCGATACAGTATCGCCACTCAAAGTATCGCGATACTACTACGTATCGATTTCCCCCCCACCCCTAATGGTTAGGGTTAGTCATGATCACTATACATGGTTAGGGTTAGTCATGAACACTATACTATATACATGGTTAGGGTTAGTCATGAACACTATACTATATACATGGTTAGGGTTAGTCATGAACACTATACTATATGGTTAGGGTTAGTCATGAACACTATACTATATACATGGTTAGGGTTAGTCATGAACACTATATACATGGTTAGGGGTTAGTCATGAACACTATATACATGGTTAGGGTTAGTTAGAACATGCAAATGTCCACTACAGAATAGAAGTTTATTGTTGTTTATTGTTTAAAAGGATCCCCATTAGCTGCCACCTAAGTGCTAGTATTCCTGGGGTCCACACAGAAAGACAACAGAAAACACAAAACATAACGATAGGTTATGTAGATAACCTAGTTATATTAGTATTGGCTGAGCGTCCCGCTCTGAGCCTTATGAGATACCCCTTAGCTCCTATGATACCTACTGTATCTCCCACGAAACAACTACATGCACCCCACCTGTATGGGGCCCCGCCCCCATGGTGGCACCACCCATATAACCGTGACTCTGGTCACCAAAACACCCTTCCTCGCCAAATCCCGTCCCAGGAAAAGATCCCTCAAGAGGGAACTCAGGGCCGCGCAGAGCGGGACGCTCAGCCAATACTAATATAACTAGGTTATCTACATAACCTATCGTTATATATCGTATTTGCTTTCGCGTCTTGCTCTGAGCCTTATGAGATATGGGGAAGAGCGGACGCGAGACCCGACAAATGTACCCCCTGAGGACCCGTAAGCCCACATCAAGGGGTGCGGGGAGCCCTGTCACCCCATCCTTCCTAATGAAGGGGGGGCGCAGTCAACTCCACCTGAATGCGAACAAGAGGGAACTAGAACCCCTTGAACACACCGTACAGGCGGAACCACGTGTGACTCAACACACTGTGGCCCATACCCATACACTCCTGCTACCCGACCAAAGGACCTTACAAAGGGGCCCGGGGAGGACCATGAAGCCGCAGCACAGATGTCCTCCACCGAGGCCCCACCCAGGAGAGCGGCAGAGGCAGCCACCCCACGAGTGGAGTGCGCCCTGATGCCCCCAGGGGGATCCTGCCCAGCCAACGTGTAGCAGAGGGTAATACCCTCGCACAACCAATGGGACAGGCACTGCTTCGACAGTGCCTTACCAACACGAGCCCCACCGTAACAGACAAAAAGCTGGTCGGTAACCCTGAAGTCCTGAGTACGGCTGAGGTAAATCCCCAAAGCACGGACTGGACATGACAGGTGAAGGCCCGCATCTAACTCACTAGCGTGAGGAGGAGGACGAAAAGCCTGAACCACAATATCCCGGGAGCGGAAGGAACTCCGGATATTCTTAGGCACGAAAGCAGGATTAGGTCGCAGAGTGGCACCGCAATCGGTCCGAAAAGACAGGCACTCTGGACGTACCGAGAGAGCACAGAGCTCACCTACGCGTTTAGCGGAAGTGACAGCCAGTAGGAACACGGTCTTGAAGGACAGCTGTCCCAAAGGCGCCTGCTCGAGAGGCTCAAACGGGGCCAAGGACAACCGACCGAGGACCAACTGAAGATCCCAAGTCGGAGCCAAGGAGCGTTGCACCGGATTAACGCGTCGAGCGCCAAGCAGGAAACGCTTCACAAGAGGGTGGCTGAACAAAACAGTCCCCTCAAAACCCTCATGATAGGAGGATATAGCTGCCGCATATACCCTCACCGTCGAAGCCGACAGCCTACCAAGAAGAGACTGGAGATAACTCAGAACAGCATCCAGGGGGCAGGAGATTGGGTCCCACCCCCCCCCCCCCCCTTACACCACTCTTGGAACACACGCCACCTGCCCGCGTAAACCGCGACAGTGGAGGGAGCATGCGCACACCGGATGGTATCAACCACCGAGGGATCCATCCTCTCCAGACTCACCCTCCCACCAGCCACACCAGCAGGCGTTGACCCAACACCGGAGGCTGGAAAAACACTCCGTTGTGCTGTGAGAGGGCCGTCGCTGACCACGGAATGACCCAAGGAGGAGCGACCAGAAGCTGGATTAAGACCGGGAACCACACTGACGTGCCCCGGTCCGGCGCAACCAGGATCACCGCCCTGCGCTCCCTCCGTATCCGCTCCAACAGCTGACTCAACAGCTGTACCGGAGGGAAGGCGTACAGAAGACCGGGCGGCCACGGAAAGGTCGAGAAGGCATCCACCCCCAAGGGGGGATGATCTGCTCGACTGAGCGAGAACCACAAGGGGCACTTGTGAGAACGTCGGCACGCAAACAGATCCACCGAGGCCTCCCCGAACCGATCCCAGATCTGTCTGACTATGTCGGGGCGGAGTTCCCACTCGTCGCGACGAACATCCGCCCCGAGACATTATATCCGCCCCCACATTCTCCGTACCAGGAACGTGGAGCGCCCTCAGACTGCGCAGCCTGCGGGATGCCCATAGCAACAGTTCGCGCGCCGCCCGGAGCAGGCGGGCGGAACAAGTCCCACCCTGCCTGTTGATATACGCCGCCGCCGTCACATTGTCCGTCCTGACCAAAACGTGCCTGCCTACCACCAGACGGTGGAGCCGTTTGAGGACCAGAAGAACCGCCTTCAACTCCAACACATTGATATGCAGGGTAGCCGGGCCAGCATGACCTGTCCAGCTGCCCCCCACTGCATGGGTCCGACACATCCCTCCCCAACCTGTGAGAGAGGCGTCGGTGAAGACCGTGACGTGTGAGCCCCTGCTGCCCATGGGGACCCCAATGGAGAGGATACCCAGCCTCTTCCAATGGGCGAGATCTCCCCATATCGAAAAAGGAACCGTCAACCATTTCCCTTTGCCCCTCACCGGATCTATTCTTAAAGAGAGAAACCACCTCTGTATCCTCCTCATAAAGAGGAGGCCAAGAGGAACCACCGTGTGAGCAGCTGACATAAGGCCCAGCAGACGCATCACCTGCTGCGCCGTAACCGTCCCTCCCAGACGGAGACCCTCGAGCGCGCGACGGAGATCCTCCCGACGCCGCTCCGAGAGGGTCGCAAGCATGGGTCTCGACCTTAATGTCAAGCCCAAGTACTCCACCTGTTGACTGGGAAGAGGTGTACTCTTCTTCCAATTCACAGCAAAACCCAGGCTGGTGAGGAATTCCACCACTAGCCGAGTATGAGACCTGGCAACCTCCTCTGAACGGCTGAGGAGTAAAATGTCGTCGAGATAGAACAGGACTCGTATCCCCCGACGACGTAAAGGCCCCAGAGCAGCCGCCACGCACTTGGTGAATGTGCGGGGAGCCAGAGAATAACCGAACGGCATTCTGTGGTACTCATACGCTACGCCCTGAAACAGGAACCGTAGGAACTTCCTGTGAGGAGGGAAAATAGGAATGTGAAAATACGCATCCTTCAGGTCTATGGAGGTGAACCAGTCCCCCCTCCTGACAGCAAGCAGAAGGAGTCGGACGGTCAACATCCTGAACGGTCTCGCTACAATCAACCGATTGAACGCGGACAGATCCAGTATAGGTCTGACCCCCCCTGTTTTCTTGGGCACCAGAAAATAACGGGAGTAGACGCCTGACATTGCGTCCTCGCTCGGGACCACAACGACGGCCTGCTTCGCCAACAGAGATTGGATCTCGTCTGCCAGGGCTGTCACTGCGTCTGACCCTAATAATAGGGTCGGCACCAAACCTGAGAACGGAGGATGGGGCTGTGTGAACTGCAAAACCAGCCCCGCCTCTAACGTTCTCTGCATCCACTGACTCACAGGGCATTCCCGTCGCCATATGTGAATATAATTTGATCTATAAACTGACGCTGGGCCGCAAGGAACAGTAGATAGTTGGCCCGGTCCCCCCCGTCGTGCAAAGCACCCAAGGGGGGACCCCGACAGAAAGGGCCGGTTTGATACGGGAGGAGCTGTCATCAAACTTGTGGACACACACTCGCCCCCTGAACACCCCTCCAGCGCATGCTGAGGAGTTGTTCCGCAGCTAGACACGCAAGGCATGAGGACCCCATGGGCTCCTACACGCCGAATCCCTGCAGTGATATTGCTACCACTCAAATCACGCTCGCCTCTCCTTTGCAGACCACTGCCGGTTTGACGGGAGTGGGAGGCAACAGCGCGATACCCCGCCTGGCGAGGGCGAAGCCGGGGTAACCCCTGCTGAGCATTCAACAGAAGAGGCACCGAGTCCCCCTGCTGACCACTGGAGCTAGTGGCAGCTGTAACACCAGGTTCCACCCACCCACAACCTGGGGTGTAGGAACCACGCGACGACGGAACATTCTCACGGACAGACCCAGGCTCAGCCATCAACTGGGTGTCAGCCCCTGCCCCCATGAGAAGCGAAGAATGGGGCCGCATACGCTTCAATGAAGGTTCGCGGCCCGCAGCCAAAGGAGAACGTTCAGAGCCCCGCTTCTGAGGGTAACAGAGAGCGGATTGAACGGGGAGCGGGCTGCTCGCGGCAAAATGACGACGGGTTGGTTTACCAAACCCGAAATCACCCAAAATGGCAGATCCCTCGGCCGCCAAGGCTGTCGGCCTCGCGATACCCTGTTGACTCTCCAACATGGCCGCCTGTCGAGGATCTCGCCACAGTCGTTGACGAGACCGTGCTCCCACCTCTGGCTGCACAGCGTGAGGCGGTGTAGGACCCAGATCAATAACCGCCTGCGCCTCCACAGAACGCCCAAAAAGACTATCTGTGGAAAAAGGAGTCGTGAGGAGAGAAAACCTATCCTCTTCCCCAAGAGGAGACTGCTCCAACCAAACATGCCTAACAACCAAAGTCGATAGCATCCGAATCCTCCCCGCAGTTATAGCTTGCGACTGAGTCAAGATCTCTATAACACCACAAACATGAATCACATTTACAATGTCGGTCGGACCCAAATACCTACAACCCGACGCCATCTTGGATAGGAAAGTAGCCAGCTGAGCCATAACACTGGCCGCCGCTAAATGCCATCCTGCAGCAGTATACCACTCATTCGTCCATACTGCCACCCTCCGAGCCGATATGCTATCAAGCATCGGCCGGGCGGAACGTTGTTCATCCCCGCCTGGGCACAGAAAAGAAGCTACCTGGCTGCTTAGCCAAGGTACCCCCGGCCTGCACCGCGTTGTCAGCCCCTTCACCCGTAGAAAAGGTAAATAGAGCTCAGCAAACCCCCCCACATCCACCACCGACTGACCTTTATTAATGAAGCTGGCAAGAGGAGGGAAAAGCGGAATCCCGCGGCGGGGATTATTAGACATTCCAGCGTCAACATCAGTGTCAGCAGAAAAAGCAGTAGTAGCATTAGCGTCAACAGCATGTTCCAGGATCGCCAGGACATCGCCCACTACAGTGGAACGATCGCCAAGCCGCCCCGGCCCTGGTGCCGAAACATACTCCACAGCACGACCAACACCGACATCGATGCCTACTGACACAGACCTCACCTTTGTACAAGCCAACCCTGTTAGTCAAACCTTGTACGCTGCCCCTCGGTCCGTCGCCGTCAGCCGAGGAACCACCAGCACAGGTCTCATGCGTCGTCGAAACAAGCTCCGGAGAATCCAGGGAAAAACAATCCTCCGGTAAGCCCTCAACATTACGAACCTTCCTTAATCTTTTCATCCTGCTAGTTAACGTATGGTGCACGCAGCCATTACGCTGGGACGAAAATAGAGGAAGGGTGTTTTGGTGACCAGAGTAGGGCTGGGCGATATGACCAAAAACATTATCGCGATAAAATTATAAAATTATTTTCATATAATTCGATATCGATAATTATCGTCGATATAATGTCCGTCAAGTTTAATTAACTTCTTATGCTGCTGCGAACATAGATATCTATGGCTGCGAATGTCTCAAGTCGAGTTGATGTCGTCATCAGTCCGCGCACGTTAGTAGTTAGCCGACAAGCGGAGTATCTCATGACAATAAATATGACACTAAAATACTCTCTTCCGCCACAATATATTGAAACGAACTGTATACCCCACACTACTATAAACGTGGCCTCAGAATTCAAAACACACACATACTCGGCACGTAAATATATAAAACATCGCCGTGCAAGCTAATTAGCCTAGCAAGCCTGTAGTATCTAAGCGGTGTATTCCATGACAATGTGCTAAATATTACACTAAAATACTCTCTTCCGCCACAATATATTGAAACGACGTCCACTGTATACCCCCACTACTATAAACGTGGCCTCAGAATTCACGTCACACACATACTCGGCACGTAAATATATAAAACATCGCGTGCAAGCTAATTAGCCTAGCAAGCCTTGTTGTTGAGTGAGTGAGTCCTACCTCCTTCCGGGTATACTTCGCTCTCGGCCATCTCCTTCACTGATTGGTTGTTAGCTGTTGTGCGTAAACACGTCATCACGTAACGTTGGTTGTTGTTAGTGAGTGTGTTGAGCCGAGGCTGAACGGAGCCAAGCTTGGAAAATCGATATATCGAAACTTTGCGACCACGTTTCATGTTTATTTCGAGGAAATAATTTATCGCGATAGTTATCGTTATCGTTTTATCGCCCAGCCCTAGACCAGAGTCACGGTTATATGGGCGGTGCCACCATGGGGGCGGGGCCCCATACAGGTGGGGTGCATGTAGTTGTTTCGTGGGAGATACAGTAGGTATCATAGGAGATAAGGGGTATCTCATAAGGCTCAGAGCAGGACGCGAAAGCAAATACGATATATAACAACATGAGATACATATGACAATCACAATTAATAATGATAATCTAAAAACAGTAAAACATTGTAGACATCATTATCAACATCAGAATATTTTGCTCACATATTTAAGTAGTGCATTCTCAGGTGGTATTTGAAAGACACTTTGCTATTCAATTTACTTATGTTCAGTGGGGAGTTATTCCAATGATTGATGGCACGATAAACAACAGTCCTCTTTAAAGCATTTGATTTTGGACGTGGTAACATAATCTGTCCCATCGGCTGACCTAGTAAAATAAGAATGAACCTGACTGCATCTGACAATTTGAAAACAGGTAAGTAAATCGTTTGTAAACTTTAGTAAACTAAATGAGAATAGTTTAGGCATCACATTTGGTTAGGTATTTTTCAGGTAACCACCCTGGCCATACGACAAGGAGTACATTTGAATTTATTTCTTAAATAACCTAAATAATAATCCTGACTGAAGGCTTAGTTCTTCTATTTTCTGGCAGCTATAGACGGTTTCACTGGAATGTCTGTTGCAGTTTATTACATCAGCAAACACTGCAACAGGACATAAACTGGCTCCATACAGAATGTTCATGTTGTCAAGTTGAAACCATATATGTGTCTGAACCTTTTCTCTTGTTTTATAGTGTTTTTCTGTTTGTTTGTTTATTCTGTTTATTTATTTATATTGAATTATATGTATGTGCACTTTATACAATCTGAAAACTGTCCTCCTCACTTTAAACTAAAATTGTATTAAACGTGATGCTTCTCTGATGTGGCCGGAGACACATTTCTTGTGTCAATATTATAAAGAAAAATACAGTATATTGTAAATCCGATTATATCAACATACTAGTTCTCAGCCACACAAGGAGGCATTGTTTACCTTTTGAGCAAATGTGGCCAAACATGTTCGTTGTTGGGAACACAATTATTATAATTATGTTGCTTATTGTGTCAGAGTAACACAATCATAGTCTATTCTCAGTTTCAGAGTCAGGTCAGCATTGATAACCATTTAGAACCAAACTGAACATATGCTGTCATTTATTCACTCCATACTGCAGCCACACTTATGAAAGTGCCTGAACATTTACTCAGGAAGAGGGTCATTACTATCAACGCCTGGCTAGCCCATACACACACACACACACACACACACACACACACACACACACACACACACACACACACACACACACACATACTCAGATATGCACACACACACACACACACACACACACACACACACACACACACACACACACACACACACACACACACACACACACACACACACACACACACACACACACACACACACACACACACACACACACACACACACACACACACACACACACACACACACACACACACACACACTATGGAGCGTGGGGGAAATCAGACTCAAAATGTCTCAGACAGCTATCAAAACAATCAGGAGACAACCATATTTGCCAAAAGCAAGAAATAGCCCACACCGCATTAGTCAACTCAGATTGAAAGTTAGGGTTTAAACAATGAAATTGCTACATGGCCAGGCCTATTTCCCACACACACCCCAGGCCAGGACTGTTTCTTGAGAAATGTTTTTAGAACCATTCTGCTATAAACTGTTTTATTATGTTAGCGTTCGTGTTTCACTTCAGTTTAAAACAGCTGTCCTCTAATAACTAATAGAGATTTAGCCTAAGCTAATTACAGCATGTAATATTCATACACGAGGGTCGGTTTTCCTATCTGTTCTGTGAGCTCTTGGAGTTAGTTAAATGAAATTAGAGTATTATACCATAACTAACTAATAACTAAGCACTTGGGTAGGTGCATCCTTTAACTTGACTAACCTGATAACTAACCTGATAACCCTGCTGCCCTTATCATTTTCATTATAATGCCCATATTTGGGCTTCTTTCCCCTGGCTTTAAAAGAAATTAAATACAAGGAGAACATGTATCTTGTTCTCCAGTCATTTTCCACAATGTGACTATTAAATCTGAGATGTATTACAAACTGTGGATCATACTCTTACTGATATTTAAAAGTGAACTTCCTTATGTGCAGGTGGGCTCAGTCATTGGTATGTCTCGGTATGGTTACGATTTACTTATCGTCTCTTGAACGATAAATTTAAAATTGTATTACATCTCTGTTTGAACGACAGATGCACTTTGTTGTTCCCAAAGTCCAAACAGAAATGGCAAAGAAAGCGTTTAGGTTTTTCCCACCTACTGCTTGGAACAATCTTCAGTCTGAACTTAAAATTCAACTCTGAATGTATGTAACCAGATTGTCTGTGTGTCATGTTACTTTTATCTGAAATGTCTATGTGTTTATTTTGAAACTCTGTGTTGCTGCTATTCTTGGCCATAGGTCTCCCATGTAAAATAGATCTTGGATCTCAATGGAACAAACCTGGTTAAATAAAGGCTAAATAAAATAAATAAATAAAGTACAAATGTATTAAGAATAGCGAGTGGACTATTTTTAACATAGTGGTAACAACAACAATACAACAACAGCAGCAGCAGCAGCAATAAATAACATTATCAACACTAGTTGGAAACAACACAATCATCCACTCTAATTTGAAAGCCTGAATGGAAGATGTTCTTCTCAATAGAGCTATATGTTATATTACGTCTCAGAGACCCATATATATACACACACATATATATCTCATAAATCTGTTCTGGTGGCAAAATATTGCTATGAAAATCCCACCCATTCCCATCCCTTTAACTAATTTCCATGTATTTTAATCCAGGAGCAGCACTGGGATGAACCCTGGACCCCTGAGCGAACAGTGATTAAACGTGACACCTTTCCTCTGCTTCAGCACCTCTCATTATATCCTTGACTGTAACTGATTCTGGGTCATCTGTCCAGCAGCCCTGGATGGGCAGGCTGTACATAACTGACTGTTCCCACTAGAGAACATTCCTGCCTGCAGCACAGACGATAGTCAAGGACTGAAACGATTGCTGCTTTTTAATCCACTTTTTGCACATGAGCACTTTCTTTTGGTGGATAGCGCCACGTCTTAACACAATACTTTTGCATTGATCTCAGCATGAGGACTGTGTATTTTGAAGCTTCATAGCCCGGGGATATTAGTGGCTACCGCTGACACTAGATTTTTGTCTCTTATACCGACGTGCCCAAGAGAAACATTTGATGCCCTAAGTATTACCACAGTATAACCACAGTATAACCACAGTATTACCACAGTATTACCACAGTATAACCACAGTATTACCACAGTATTACCACAGTATTACCACAGTATTACCACAGTATAACCACAGTATTACCACAGTATTACCACAGTATCACCACAGTATTACCACAGTATAACCACAGTATTACCACAGTATTACCACAGTATTACCACAGTATTACCACAGTATAACCACAGTATTACCACAGTATTACCACAGTATTACCACAGTATAACCACAGTATTACCACAGTATTACCACAGTATAACCACAGTATTACCACAGTATTACCACAGTATTACCACAGTATAACCACAGTATTACCACAGTATTACCACAGTATTACCACAGTATTACCACAGTATTACCACAGTATTACCACAGTATTACCACAGTATTACCACAGTATTACCACAGTATAACCACAGTATTACCACAGTATTACCACAGTATTACCACAGTATAACCACAGTATTACCACAGTATTACCACAGTATAACCACAGTATTACCACAGTATTACCACAGTATTACCACAGTATAACCACAGTATTACCACAGTATTACCACAGTATTACCACAGTATTACCACAGTATAACCACAGTATTACCACAGTATAACCACAGTATTACCACAGTATTACCACAGTATTACCACAGTATTACCACAGTATAACCACAGTATTACCACAGTATTACCACAGTATTACCACAGTATTACCACAGTATAACCACAGTATTACCACAGTATAACCACAGTATTACCACAGTATTACCACAGTATAACCACAGTATTACCACAGTATTACCACAGTATAACCACAGTATTACCACAGTATAACCACAGTATTACCACAGTATTACCACAGTATAACCACAGTATTACCACAGTATTACCACAGTATAACCACAGTATTACCACAGTATTACCACAGTATAACCACAGTATTACCACAGTATTACCACAGTATAACCACAGTATTACCACAGTATTACCACAGTATAACCACAGTATTACCACAGTATTACCACAGTATAACCACAGTATTACCACAGTATTACCACAGGCGCCGTATCACAGTGAGCTGTAATTTACATTGACCACTCTCTCTGGACACGCCACGGCAAGTCCGTCCATCGGCCCTGTGTGAGAACACTGTGTCACGTAAATTTTTTGTAAGACATGATCCGTTCAGAGTTATGCTTTGCTACGGGTTTGGTCGCCTTCATTTTATCAGAGAGTGAGAGAGAGAGAGAGAGAGGGAGGGAACGAGAGAACGAGAGAGAGAGAGAGAGAGAGGGAACAAGAAAGAGAACGAGAGAGAGACAGATAGGCAGACGGAGGTGCTTGTGTGTGGTTGACCTATACAAACTGTGAAGACGATGAGACAGTATGAAGAGGAGAAAAAGGGAGGTTACAAATTCAATCTATTCTATGTTAAGTTTGATCACAGTGTGCATTTAAGGAGGCATCGCTTGCCAAGCTCAGCAGACAGATTATCCAAACACTGGACAGTAAGTGGTCAACAAATGTAGCTGTGGCCATTATATGGTTTCATCATTTATATGTTATTTCAGTTTGTAAGTGTAATATTTGAGAATGTATTTATGTTTCATTTCTTATTTTCTTTATTATTTAATTTGCTACAATTTATAATATATTCATTTTGACGTCTGGTTATATATGGTGTCCCGTTAGGCTGCTGTCGCGTTTTTACTTTTGGGACTGATTACGACACCTGCGAGCAAGCGGCAGGGATGGTCGGAGTTGTACAGGCTCTCCTAATTCTAAGAGTGTACCACTATCAAGACTGTTACCAAGAACAGAAGAATAAGACCCCTTTTATGTAGCATGCAGCCAACGAGGTATTTAATGTTTGTTTGTATTTTGCTTTGCTGACGTGTTGTTTTCATACTGTGTATATTATTGTTTGTGTTGACCTGACGCGACTTATGTTTTCTGTTTTAAGTTTTCACGGTGGATTGGAGGTGGATTGGAGGACCAAGCCTTTAATAAACCCGTAGAAGGAAACCACTTGTGTCTGCTGTGCTTGGGAGGAGTTAGAAAAAAAATCTATACTGAACCACAACTTGGCTATTATATTTACGGTCCGTGAGTAAGTGGGGAGTATGAGAGAGTTTTTCGAGGGAGAGAGAGAGAGAGAGAGAGAGAGAGAGAGAGAGAGAGAGAGAGAGAGAGAGAGAGAGACAGAGACAGAGACACAGAGAGAGAGAGACACACAAAGAGCAAGCACGTACACTTGTACTCCTTCTCCCCTCAACAATAGATAAATGAGAACAATCCTTCACAGTGAGGACATTTTGGCCTGTTCTCCTTACTTTAAACTATAGTCAGGGCACTGGGGAGGATTTATGTTAGGGTAGAAATGATAAATGGACTGCATTTATATAACAGCTTTTATCCAAAGCACTTTACAACGTATGCCTCACATTCACCCATTCACTCACACATTCACAGCAGAGGCAGCCTGCTCATCAGGAGCAGTTAGGCCCGGTTAAGTGTCTTGCTCAAGGACACTTTGACATGCTGCTGGGAGGAGCCGCAATTGAACCGGGAACCTTTAGAATTACCAGATGACCGCTCTACCTCCTGAACTACTGGGTCTAGGGAATACGGTAGTTAATGGAATGTAGGTTCATAAGTGTAGTTATACACGAATGTGCGTAGTGCGACTGTGCGTGTGTGTACAGTACATAATATGTATGCATGTATGTCCGCACAGACAGAACATTCTTTACACTTCTGGAGCAGTTCAGCTGAAGCATAATGCGGCGATGAACAGTGACTGACTTCTTAATTATAGATGGTCTTTGTCATTTATCACAGAGATGAGAATGTCCAAGGGAGGAGTGGTTTGGAGGGAAGGAATGCTTGCTAAGAGTGTGACTCAACACCATCGCTATTTAATGTTTAGATTTAGTTTTCGAGCCATGTATACATTACAGTTGTACTTTCAAAGTCTTATGTATACATAAAAAAAAATTTAAACGTATCAATACAAAGGTTTTGGACAGACAATATCATATGAATAGAATAAAGTAGAACGGAGTGTGAGTTTTGTTACAGTTTAACAGACTTATTGCTGGATGCTGGGGGCATTGATGTCATCAAGTAGCAATAGGCCTACACTTCCTCAAACTCAGTTACAGAATAGTAAAGAGAGTAATGTTAATCAACTAATCATAATAAAATAGCCTATAGCTAAATAAGTAGATATAGCATCATGGAAGGATAGTCATATATAACATTATCTTAAAAATATAGCTTCTTTAGCAAGCTAGGTCACAGAATTGGGCTAAAAAAGAGAAAAGCCTCCTAACACCACAATACATGAAACACAGTGAAATTTGATGAACAAACGCTACAGTTCGGGCACAATTAGTCTGCACAACTGCAAAAGGCGGTGGTATCATGGTGGGGGCACAGGAATAACAGGTGCATTCTTAAAATGGGTGGCATTCCCCTTTACGATGACTTCGTCAAACAACAAAAGCATTTGCTTTTACTAAACATAACTGTAGTGTAAACTGCCACCACCTGCAAATCATGTCAAAGTAGATACCAATGGACAATCGAGGTACTGTAGATACCAATGGACAATACCAGTGATGCTGCCTTCTCCCGTCGAGGTAGATACCAATGGACAATACTAGGGATGTTCGATATTGTCTTTTTCTTTTTTTTTTTACCAATATCCGATATACCGATATTGTCCAACTCTTAATTTCCGATACCGATATCAACCGATACCGATATATGGAGCCCCCCCCCCAAAAACGGAATAATTTCAGGTAATTAACATTACATATCTCTTGTCGTGGAATTAACACAACATTATGCATACTTTTCACAATAAATAAAATAATAATTTGTTCTTACTTGCTTGCCTGGGTAAATAAAGGTTAAATAAATGTTAAAATCAAAGTACTAGAAGGACATGGACAGTACTACAAACTACAAAGTACTAGAAATCAACTACCTCAAGCCCGCCCTATTTTCTCTATCCTCCGATCACTACTCTTTTCTCAGGCTGCGGTTACACCTTTCGTATCATCTTCGTATTGTTTTCTTATACGCATCGCCGCGTATCGCCGCGACGTCATGCGCCTCGAGTCACACTTTCGTTTTTTTTTCGTTTTTGTCACCAGAGCACACTGATGTAGTACACTGCCAAAGCAGTAGGTGGCAAACATGAAGGCAATTTCAACCAATCAGAACGAATGTGCCAATACACTTCCTGGAAGCTCCAGCAAAGAAAATGTCAATAAGGCAGGCGCCTATGCCGCGCCACCATCTTGCTCAATGCAGCAATTCTTTTTTCAGCAAAGCCTAATAAAAGTGCAATAAACAAAACGGATACATTCACTGTGTTCTGCCTGTCATTTGTTGATGAAACAAAACTAACATCAACACAAGTGACCACCAAGAGCGGATAGTTTAGTCTAAAAAACGATCGGTAGCATTGTTAGCCATTGTTAGCTGCATGCTAACGTCAATGGAGTATGCCATTATAACAATATAGCATTGTGGCTAGAAGCTAACGTTAGCTCACGCTACTTAGCCTGCACCAAAACTGATGATATCGCGAGCTATCAGTAGTTAGATAACATTAGAGACAACGCTGTGTGTATTAAACAAAGGTGAATAGATGACTGGGCCATTTTGTTTAATGCTTGTTAAGTTGAAAGAGGAACTCTGAGCTAACAGGGTCTGAATCCTGATAGCTCACGTTAGCCAGCTGCTCATGCAATCGGTAATGCTAGCAGAATGAATGGATGTAAACTTTATTTAACATATTGCATATGGGTACAATACAATACGGCTCAATACAAACAATTGTTAAGGGAATGCAGACTGTTGTAGCTTGGACTGGGGTCCTTATAACAATAACTTGACAACACATGGTAGCTGAAGCTATTTGGGACACGGAGCTCTGTCCCAAACACACACAGTGTTGTCACCGGAAGGGCACGCAGATGGTATCTACTGCGCAGACAAACAAGGGAAGCAACAGTTGTGATTGGAGGATAAAGAAAAAGAGGGCAGGGCTTGAGAGACAGGTCAATTCTAATGACACTGGACTGGAATCGACAATTGACTGCATCTAATCTGCTGTCCTCTCCACTCCATTACCTGACACTGTATAGAAGGAGGACACTTGGCCTGATGTTGGTGTGTATCGTGTGTGTGTGTGTGTGTGTGTGTGTTTTTTTTTTTTTGGCGGTTGAGTTGAGCTGATGTCAAGCATGCAGCGGATGAAAGGCCCTGTGTCTGGATTTTGGAGCTACTTATGTGAGACCACACTGGCTCAATGGGTGCTTGTTTCCCCCCTAAATTATGCAGACCAGTACACGCACACACACACGCACACGATTGCACACACACACACACACACACACACACACACACACACACACACACACACACACACACACACACACACACACACACACACACACACACACACACAGAGACACATACTGTATGCATGTGCACTGACTACACGACACGCACATGACACATACACATAACAACCACACAAAATAACACACATGGACTTGCATGCAATACCCCCCCTCGCATAATCCAATTCAAACCAAAATACCAACGATAATATAATGGTATTCCCATCATATCTTATCCACTACCATCATGGTAGTGACTAGAGCTGCCGCGGTATTGATTATTTCCTTATCGCACAAATTTGCAAAATATTTCCTACCGCCGCGGTTTTTACCGCACGCACACAAAAAATAAAAAAAAAAGTTTGAATGCATTTTTTTTTTTAGTAGTAGTCTACTCTTTATAGCATATAGCCTGCCTCTAGTCTAAATGTCTATCTTTAGAGGATGACTTTGCAGCATGAATATTGTTTGGGATTCGGCAAGCACGCATTAGTTATTGAAAGTGAAACACGGATGCGCAGTTCACTCGGTGTCGCGGGCACCCCCCCGACCCTTTCTTATTATTATTACTATAAAGTTACTACTTTATAATAAAGGCATTCGTTTTGTGGCATTGACATTATATAGTTATGCGTTCAATAACATCAGCGTATTTACCGGACCATAGCAAGCAATACTCTATTCATATCTCAGTTCCTTTCTTTGCTCAGAGCGTGCTGAGTTGTCCCATTCTGCGGTCTGTTAATAAAGTTTTCAATCAGACAAGTGTATAGAACGAAGGGCTTTTATTATAACATTCGTTGCAGACAGTAAAATCATTATGTCTCGTTTAGTACTCCTGAAGAGCGATGATAGTCCACTCCGGCGGAGAGTTAAAGCTAACGTTATTAGCCGTGTTGTGATGTGCTGACATTCAGGAAGTAAAAACGTGTGACGCGTCTCTCTTCTGACCAATCAGTGGTCTGCAATGTTTCACGTGACTTTTCTGGTACCCAATAGGGTCGCTTGGAACCTCGATAGACGAGTAGGGTATATCTGCAGAGCCGCAAGCCCAACGAGAGGAGGGTAAATTATTATTATTATTATAAAAAACAGCGGTGACGCGGTATTCAGCCTACTCTGCGGTGGCCGTGATGTAACAGCGATACCGCGGTAATGCGGTAATCGCGGCAGCTCTAGTAGTGACCACAAATCTTGTATGGGTACATTTGCTACTGGCTTTTAAAAATAGCATAGACATACAGTACAGTACAACTGGTCAGTTCCTGTAATGAATTTGGTGTATTATATAGTGTGTTTTTTGGCTAGACTGGTAAGGATCAACCCTGCGACCATAGATGTCTGTCTGAGTGATGACGTTATAGGCTGTGTGATCTGAAGTTGCATGATTGGATCGCTGGATCAGGTGACCAACGAAGTTACAATTGGTTCGGCACGGTCCAGTCATATGCTAGGTTTTGACCTGGTGAGTTTTGTGTGTATTTTCTCATGAGGCTGTAGCTGTTTTATACACATAAAACAAGGGACTAAACACGTTTTGCAACTATGCCACAATAATAAACAGCCGTAAAGGAATGTGAATCCCTACCCTCCTTCAAAACCACTCTCAAAGAGCACCTACGGGTGGCTGCAATTAGAAACTGGCCCCGGTAAATGTCAAAATCCCATCCCCCCACCCCACCCAACCCCCTCTAATGTACAGTTTCTTCCCCTTCTGATAATTTTCTTTTATGATGTTCTCTCTTTCTTACATAGTACCTGTAACTGAGGGGTACAATTCCCTGACTGTATTACTAGATATGATACTTACTACCACTACCTTTGTACTTAATATTCGGCCACCCAGTACTCGGCATAAATATATTATGATGAACACTGTCACGTAGATGAAACGGATCCAACACAAATGTACGAATTAGAAATAGGTCTTTATTTCTACACAGCGATGGTGTGTAGAGCAAGCACTTAATCAAATCAATCACATTTATGAATGGGAATTAGTATGCACTTTTATGGCAAGAGTATTCGTCGGTATATCAATAGAGAATGTCCAATCTCTGAAGGCGCAGGTGGTACATATACGACCTGGAATAGTTTAAGGAATAACAGCAATGGTACTTTAATGATTATATACTGGATACACTAGGGGGGGTTAATCCGGTCGCTTGTAAGCCGACAGGAGTAGGAAGGGGGGGGGGGGGGTAGAATCCGGCTGCCTCATCCGGCCAAGGGTATCCCAGGTGAACCCACTGTAGTGCCGTTCAATGCGCCGGCGATCCTTGGACCACAGATGAAAGCAGATGGACTCTTTGTGGGCCGGCGTCCTCCGGTCCACGGAGGAGAGACGTGAAGCGACCTCGTCTTGCAGAGCGTCTCCTCACCTTGCGTCCTCTCCAGGGGGGGGGGGTTCCAACACACGGCAGTGTCGGGGGTCTTTATCCATGGAATAATCAACGTATACAAAGCATAATCCGTGCCTGGGAAGGCGGGCTGTCGTCGGTAGAATAATCCGGTATACAGGTCCACTCGCTCGTCGGCTCTGGGGCTCCTCGGGTGCAGCTTCACGTGGGGTCAACCACCCTGGATAAGCAGCCAGTTCTCTGCCCGAAACGATGGGGTACTGACTACGGTAGTATTCTCACCGTACGAAGCACTATATATTAACAGACTATTATTAGCTTAATAGACTACGTCCAACTCGACGATATAGTGCCAAATATGACTATTCAAATATTAATATACACAATGTCTCAATACCGATGGTAGGCGAACTTGGCCTTACTCCCACACGTGGCGTCGCGGGGAGGCTTTACGTCCGTGACTCTATTGGAGGGTAAGAAACTGGACTGAAAAGGAAGTCCTACTTTAGTAGCGCAGTATATATACGCACTATGAACAAATAGTCCCATTAGTGGTGCGGTAGCCAGATTCCTACGCGGAACTAGGACTTGTTCATACATGTTGAGCGGTACGTTTGAACTGGGTCTGGGGGGTATGGCAGCCTGGCACCAAGGTCTCGACCAATAGTAGAATGGAGACTATTATGGGATGTTCAGTAGGCTAGAATGGATATTCAATGCATATTGTACAAGGAATATACAAGGGATATCAGGGAATATTAGAGAATATACAAATATAATTAAATATATATATATAAATAAATATATATATTCGGTTTAATCTGGCCCTTCACAACAGCCACCCCCTGATTGGTCCCAGACCTAATCAGTTAAACAGAGACAGATTAATCGCGTTGTCTATTTACACATAAGGGTTTGCTGTAGGGTCAGTCAACTTCACAAAGTCATAGGGTTATAGGGTCATGGTCATCATCGATTGTGTCTGGGAGTCGGGGCAGTTCTATGAGCCTCGCCACGGGACGGGTGTAAGTGCGACCCTGGACAAGCACTTCAGCTGCTCGGACCTTGCCGTCGGCACCGGTGATCACTTTGCTTACGCGGCCGGCCGGCCACATAGCTCTGGGCAGTGATTGATCAATAATCATGACGACTGTTCCTTCTGTCAAATTGTCTCTCTCCTTTACCCACTTCTGGCGGGTCTGTAGAGACGGTAGGTAGTGCAGTAGGAAACTGTTCCAAAACTTGTCGGCTAATACTTGGCTGTACCTCCACATTCGTCGGCCGTTCGCTTCTTCAGGCCGGTACATTGTCTGGGGTAACGCGGGATCTAGCCGCCCCATCAGGAGTGTGTTGGGGTCTGCGGAGACAACAGTGCTCAATCCACAGAACACAGGCTTCTTATTTTCCACCTCCTCTGGACTTGCTTCCCTCGGGATAGGCATGGGCCACTGTCCTTCCGGGAGTCTTAGGAATGCGGGGCCGTCACTGTAAGCATTGTGACGGGTGAGGTCATCTAGGGGCATCCCCCGGGTGATGACGTCAGCTGGGTTCTGTTTTGTATCAACGTAGCGCCACTCTGTTTCTCCGGTTAACTCTTCGGTTAAGTCTTGAATCTCGGTGACTCTGACTCCCACGAAGACTTTGTACTTGCATGAGTCCGATTTGATCCAGGCGAGTACTGTCGTGGAATCTGACCACAGGATTGTTCTAGACACCGGTATGGTGAGCTCACGTTGGATGAGCGTGGCTAGGTGCGCTCCGGCTAGGGCTGCGCAGAGCTCTAGGCGTGGGATAGATTGTTGCTTGCGTGGGGCTATTCTCGAGCGGGCGAGGACAAATGCTGTGTAGATCTCTCCCCCCCTTTCTTGGGCCCGCAAGTAGGCTACTGATCCGTATGCGACCTCTGAGGCGTCACTGAAGACGTGTAAGTCCATTTTACATGTCTCTGGCCTCACCGTGGGTGGGAAGTAGTTTCGGCGCATATTAACGCCTGGGAGTGAGTGGAGCTCCATCTCCCACTCTCTCCAGGTGGATGCAAGGTGTGCGGGAATGGGGTCGTCCCAGCCCTGGTCCTTGTCCCACAATGCTCGTACAATCATTTTTGCCCTGGTGGTGTACGGTAGAATACATCCTAGCGGGTCATATTGTCGGGCGAGTGTTGTGTACACACTCCGTCTGGTGGTCGGCGCCGCCGCCGGCCTTCCCTGCTCCGTAGTCAGGGGCTTGTGTCTGTAGTGAAGCGAATCTGTTTTGAATCGCCACACCAATCCCAGGGTCATCTCCTGGGCTTCTCCCGGGATTGTAGCCATCCAGGTCTCGCTGCTGGCTGCCTTGTCCTCGGAGGAGAGGCTGCGCAGTACTTGCGGATCGCTGCTGGCCCACTGCCTGAGATCAAAGCCGCCTTTGATCAATGAGGCGCGGAGTTTAATCAGGAGAGCCTCGGCTTCTTCCTGGGTTGAAAGGCTTTGTAGACAGTTGTCTACGTAGAAGCTGTTCTTTACGCTGTGTCGGACCTCTTCGTCCGCTGCTGGGTCCTCTGCTACATATTTCTGTAGTGCAAATGTAGCACAGCAGGGGCTGCACGTCGTTCCGAAGGGGAGGACTTCCCATTGGTAGATGGCTGGGTGCTCATCTCCTGGCTTCTCTCTCCATAGGAACCGTAACAGGGGCTTGTCCTCCTCTACTAATCTCACCTGCAGGAACATTCCTTTAATGTCCCCGCTGATGGCCACCTTTTCCTGGCGGAAGCGGAGTAGAACGCCGAGTAGGGAGGGGCCGAGTGTGGGACCGGGCAGTAACTCTTTATTCAGATTTTGGGATCCGATCTGGTAGCTGCAGTTAAATACTATGCGGTCTTTACCGTTGTGATGGACCTTGTGGTGGGGCACGTACCACGATTCAGTGGTCTGGTCAGCCTCTTTAATGTCCATCTTTGTGACGTGTCCCGCTGTGATGAGCTTCTCAATCTCAGCGCGGTATACACTCTCTTGGGCGGGGTTCTTGGCTAAGCGCCGCTCCGTGTTCAGCAGGTACCGTTCTGTGGCGTCTGTCTTGGCGTGGAAAGTAGGCATTCCTTCTCGCCGCAGGAGTGGCGTGGCGTATCTCAACACGCCGTTGACCGGGACTCTCTTGGTCCCTGTCTCGAGGAGGTGAATGGCGTAAATGTCATCTTTAGAGCGAATGTCTTTCCTTCCGTTCTTAAAGGGCATTTGTTCCAAGGTCCATAGCCGCTCTACGTGTTGCAGGAGTGCGGTTTCTCCCTCTGTGACTCGGGAGTGGAGACATCTAGTGGCTGTACTTCGGTTGAGAGATTTGGCGAGCGGGCCTTGGAGAGTCCATCCCAAACGGGTCTCGACTGCTGCAGGACAGCCTCGGGGTCCGGTATGAACCCGGTCTATCGGGACAATGAGGTCTGCATGGTCGGAGCCTATCAACAGGGTCGGCATAGCATTGTCTATGAGCGGGATCGGTAACTTGCGCAGATGTACATATTTCTCCATCAGCTTGGCGACGGGGTATGTGTACCGCGACAGTCCTATTTCTTGGCTGGTGAAAGCGTCTGTAATCTGGTACCGTCGCTCAGGCTGGCCGCTTGCTGCGATAGAGAATGAGACATTCTCGCCCTTTATCGTCTTCAAATCTCGTCTTATTGTCCGAATTGTCATTTGGGTTTCGCTTCCCCGCAGCCCTAGCTGGGCCGCAGCGGAGGCGAGCAGAAGGGTCTTCTCTGACCCGTCATCGAGGACGGCGTAAGTGTCCAGGACTTTATTCTGGTAGCTTAGTGTCACACGCACTACTTTTAGGAGTACTCGGGCTCCACTGCTGCTGGCGGGATCGATGTACATGACGCTCGCTTTGCTGCTGGATGGTGCGGGTGAAGGGCGCCGTCTGTTACTGTCGTGAAGTATGTCCAGATGGGCTCCATCGCACTTGGTGCACCTTTTCTTTAAGCGGCATTCGGCTGCCATGTGTGAGCGCGCACAGCGAAAACAGCGCTTGTTGGACTTTATCCATTGACTTGCTTCCTCCGCGTTCAGCTTGGGGAAGGAGTCACATTGCGCTAGCCAGTGTTCTTTCTCACAGTAGGGGCACACTATCTTCCACTTCTCCGTTCTGGAGGGGGTACTGTGGCTCCTGCTGCTCGGTACTGACTCCGATTGGTGCATCACAGTCACCGATCTTCTTCCATCATTTAGTCGTCTGGTTCCTTCTCTGGAGCCAGGGGTGCTCCGTCCGAATGTATCTAGCCGTAGGCTGCTGACTTCTCTCGCCAGGAAGTCCGCTAGATCGAGGAGGTTCGGTTCGGGGCCATTCGGGTCTCGGTGGTCTCTCTGCCGCCTAAAACGCTCCTGTCGAGCGGGCGGCAGCTTCTCCAAGATCCTTTCCACATTTGAGTTGGCGTAAAGTTCATGCCTCCCCTTCTCTCTCTGCGCTCCCAACATCCCTACCAGGGACTGCACTCTGATGGACAGGTCGTCCAGTGCTCGATTGTCTATTGCTGGGGGTAAGCGGTCGATGTGTCGGATCTCCTGGATCACGTAATCCCATATGCGCCCATACCTCTGGTCCAATGCTACCAGCGCTGCTGTGTATGGGGTGGTGGAAGTCGCGTAGGCGAGCGCTATATTATGTGCGCGGGGTACCTTTAAGTGCTTCAGTAGGATGGCGTATTTATGGCGTTCATCCAATACATCCACCAACATGGTCTCCAGACACATGCGGAGTTCTGTATACTGGGCCCGGTTCTCTTGGGTGAAGTCGGGTACCATAGGCGTGCCAATGTATGACGCTGACTGTGGATACATCGGCGAGCGTTGGGGGAGAGGCCTCCTAGGCGAGTCTCCTCCCGCTCCTTGGTATGGGCTGGTACCGGCAGTGTACCATGGCCCGCTTGTCCAGGTGCTGTTCCTCGGTGCGGGTCGTGCGTCGTGCTCACCCGGGTATAAAGTCGGGGGTCTGTAGCGCAGCTCCGCGGGAGTATAGCCTGGGCTGTACCGGACCTCCTGGTCCGGTAGAGTACTGTGCTGTCGTCGGGCGTGGTTCTCCTCCTCTTCCTCTTCGTCTTCAGTTAGGTCATCCAGTGCTTGTAGTCTCTGGTTTAGCCTCTCCACAGGATATGCTGCTCCTTCCCGGTTGCTAGGTCTCGCTTGGACCGGTGGGGGGAGGTGGTCTGTGGGGGGTATAGACCTCGTCTGTTGGTCAAGTTCAGGGTTGTTTACTCGGCTAGGGGATGCCGCCCTGGAGGTGTGTCTAGACGAGTTCCTGGAGCCTCTGGCGGAGGGAGAGGGTGTTGTCCGTCTGATCAGCTGTTCTATTAGTTGCGCTTGCTGTCTGTCGCGCTCTGCGTCCCGTAGAGCACCAGCAGCTGCTCGCTGGCTGTCTGCTCGGTCTCGGGCCACATTCTCTTCTCTCTGAATGCGTCTTATTTCTAGACGTATATGCTCTTCTTCGCTCCGCTGCTGGATCTGCAGTCGGTCGCGTTCAGCAGCGGCGTTCAGGCTGATGAGGAAGGCCTGCTGTAGGGTCCTCTCTGCCTCGCTGGGAGAAGGCGGTTGTATAGGGGAGCCTTCCCTCGGGGTACTCCTTGCGGAGCCTTGGAGCTCTATCTCCACGGTGCTCTCCCCGTCTTCTTCCGTGCCGAGTTCTCTCTCGGTAGCGTTGTATTCCTCCCGGGACTCATCGGGGACTACTTCTTCAGTACTTGCGGGGTGTGAAGTCATGTCTGGTTCCCACTGGTCCCCACCGTGAACTTGGTCAGTTACATTAGAACCCGTAGGGGCCTCTATGGTCGGGGTAGTCTGGGCGTTGGGGTTAGACATACTTTTACTTTCTAGTTTTACCGCGTTTACTGTTAGTAGAAGACTAGGTTGTTGACTGACAGCGTAAGCCTCTAAGTACTGAGGGAGCCGTCGTTCGCGCTGCGGGCGTTGGTTAGGAGGATCGTTTCGTGGAGTGTTCATCATAGGCCATTTCAATATTAATAACACTATATTAATATTACACTAATTACCCTCCGGCTCGAAGGACCAATTGTAACTGAGGGGTACAATTCCCTGACTGTATTACTAGATATGATACTTACTACACTACCTTTGTACTTAATATTCGGCCACCCAGTACTCGGCATAAATATATTATGATGAACACTGTCACGTAGATGAAACGGATCCAACACAAATGTACGAATTAGAAATAGGTCTTTATTTCTACACAGCGATGGTGTGTAGAGCAAGCACTTAATCAAATCAATCACATTTATGAATGGGAATTAGTATGCACTTTTATGGCAAGAGTATTCGTCGGTATATCAATAGAGAATGTCCAATCTCTGAAGGCGCAGGTGGTACATATACGACCTGGAATAGTTTAAGGAATAACAGCAATGGTACTTTAATGATTATATACTGGATACACTAGGGGGGGTTAATCCGGTCGCTTGTAAGCCGACAGGAGTAGGAAGGGGGGGGGGGGTAGAATCCGGCTGCCTCATCCGGCCAAGGGTATCCCAGGTGAACCCACTGTAGTGCCGTTCAATGCGCCGGCGATCCTTGGACCACAGATGAAAGCAGATGGACTCTTTGTGGGCCGGCGTCCTCCGGTCCACGGAGGAGAGACGTGAAGCGACCTCGTCTTGCAGAGCGTCTCCTCACCTTGCGTCCTCTCCAGGGGGGGGGGTTCCAACACACGGCAGTGTCGGGGGTCTTTATCCATGGAATAATCAACGTATACAAAGCATAATCCGTGCCTGGGAAGGCGGGCTGTCGTCGGTAGAATAATCCGGTATACAGGTCCACTCGCTCGTCGGCTCTGGGGCTCCTCGGGTGCAGCTTCACGTGGGGTCAACCACCCTGGATAAGCAGCCAGTTCTCTGCCCGAAACGATGGGGTACTGACTACGGTAGTATTCTCACCGTACGAAGCACTATATATTAACAGACTATTATTAGCTTAATAGACTACGTCCAACTCGACGATATAGTGCCAAATATGACTATTCAAATATTAATATACACGATGTCTCAATACCGATGGTAGGCGAACTTGGCCTTACTCCCACACGTGGCGTCGCGGGGAGGCTTTACGTCCGTGACTCTATTGGAGGGTAAGAAACTGGACTGAAAAGGAAGTCCTACTTTAGTAGCGCAGTATATATACGCACTATGAACAAATAGTCCCATTAGTGGTGCGGTAGCCAGATTCCTACGCGGAACTAGGACTTGTTCGTACATGTTGAGCGGTACGTTTGAACTGGGTCTGGGGGGTATGGCAGCCTGGCACCAAGGTCTCGACCAATAGTAGAATGGATACTATTATGGGATGTTCAGTAGGCTAGAATGGATATTCAATGCATATTGTACAAGGAATATACAAGGGATATCAGGGAATATTAGAGAATATACAAATATAATTAAATATATATATATAAATAAATATATATATTCGGTTTAATCTGGCCCTTCACAACAGTACCGTATATTTATATGTCTCTAAATGTCTTGATGAATTGAAAATGGATGCCCCTCATGTAAACAAGACGAAAGTCTTTTTCTGGTCTTCATCCTCTTAGCAGTTGTTTGTATTGAGCTGTACTGTATTGTACCCATTCTGCAATCTGTTAATAAAGTTTTCAATCAATCAATCAAACCCAAGGTAATGGGTTGTGGAGTGATGTGCTGTATGAGACAAGGTATATGAAAACGCCCCCCAGACTCAAGATCTCAAATCCAGATCAGTCAGAGCTTTGTTGTGCTGTGCGTAGCATTCAACGCTTCCATATCATACAATGGCTTAAGGACGAGATTCCAGTTAGTGTTACCTTACTGGAAAACACAGTAATAAACTGAGGATAAAGACATTCAGATTAGAAGATGAGAGACATACAGTAAACATAATTGTACTTGAATATAATGGTTCACATTATGGTGCATTGTTCCTAAGTAACACGTACATGTATTGTAAGGCATATCACCTGTCTTGTAATTGTGTTGTTCACACACCCACACGTGTTCAGTCAGGGACAGTCATTTCAACACGTCTTTGATACAGGTTGTGTAAAT